>NC_081824.1:406155828-406471328 GCF_030867095.1 Alligator mississippiensis
AGGAAAGCTAAACTTTAGCAGTGAAAATTATAGTCCATGCAAAGCGTATTGAATGGAAGTGGTTAGAAATAAAGATCTTAGGGAAATGGGAAATGTTCAAAGATTAAATTGATGTATGCACTAGAATTATATAATGATCTGTGTCTAAAGTGTGTCTCTATCAATATTTTCAATTAAGACACTTTATTTGTTGTAATAAAGAGAACATCTTTCTACAATTAACTCTGGAAATTCTGTTAAGTTTCAGAACTGAAATTAAAGGCCTTTCTTCAACATTATATGGTGCCTTACTGACTATAATTAAAGTTGTAAAGAATAATTATATGATAGCTTTGGATAAGGATACAAACAGTGCAAGATGTTAATGGATAATGAGTGGATATATATCATATACACACTCATTACAAGTGAAAACAAATTCCGATATCAACTGGAAACTTTGAAATCTGATATAAAATCCCTTGTTGTCTTGGAATCACAAAGCTTCCTAGAATTCCTTAAACCACTTCTACATAAAAAGTACAAATGGGCCCAAAATACAACACTAGTCTAGACACCTTCTAAAACTGATTATGTAGAATTTCAGAGTAAGATCTCAGTGTTGATCCTCACTGAAATTTTCAAAGGGATTAAGAGAATTGGGTGCCCAATGACCACTCAATTTCAGTAGGAGTTGCTATCTAAACTTCCTTGGCCTCATTTGAAAAATACAGCACTGATATAATGTTGGGGATTTATTATAGGCTACCAAATCAGGAAGAGGAGTTGGATGAAGCATTCCTCAAGCAGGTGACAAACCTATCCAAAAACAATGAGATTGTACTGATGGGAGACTTCAATTTCCTGGAGATCTGCTGGAAGAACAATGTAGCCAAACATAAAATGTCAAGCCAGTTCCTAACTTGTGTGGAAGACAACTTTCCATTTCAGAAAGGATACAACTCGGGGATCATATATCTTGGACCTTGTCCTGATCAATTGGTAGAGGATCTGAAGGTGGTGGGTAACTAGGGAGGAAGCAATTACAATACACCAGAATTCTAGATCCTGAGACAGGGAAAGCATGAGGTCAGCAACAATAGGATGCTAGATTTAAAAAAAAGGTGGATATCATCTGATTTAAGGAGCTAATAGGCGAGATGTCATGGGAAGTCAGACGCAGGGATATAGGTGCCTGGGAAGGCTGGGAGCTTCTAAAGGGCACGGTATTAGAAGCCCAACAAGAAACTGTCCCGACACCATGAAAATAAAAAAAGAATGGCAAGAGACCAATGTGCCTGCACAAGGTGCTTCTAAAATGCCTCAAATGCAAAAAGAAAGCATACAGGCAATGAAATAATGGGCAGTTCATTAAGAAAGCATACTAAAAAATAGCAAGAACCTTCAAGGGCAAAAATAAGGGTAAAGACAAGGAATGAATTGCACCTGGCAAAAGAGTTTAAGGACAAGAAGAGGTTCTACAAGTATGCTGGCCAGCAAAGAAGGACGAAGGAAGCTATGGGTCCTTTGTTAACAAGCCAGAGGGAACTCCTAACTGAAGATGCAAAGAAGGTGGATCTAATCAACAGCTACTTTGCCTCAATCTTCACAAAAAAGTTGTAGCCAGAAACCTAATAAGGATTATATGCATAAGAAAGTGGGCAACCTGAGGGAGGAGATGACAAAAGAGATGGTCAAGGAGCTTTTCTTACACACACACACACAGTAATGTTTCATTGTAATCATGTAAAATTGTGGATTTGGGGTTCCTGATTTTTAACTGAAAATTGAGGATTTCTTTAAATCAGAGAAAACCATGATCCCTGTCCATGACCACTTGAATATCATTGCCTAGGTTCTGATATCTCCTCTGACAGTATCTTCAGGACCATGGGATGAAGCTCATTTGACCTTGCTGACCTGACACACACACACACACGTATACACATAGTATATATATTAGTGGCGTTTCATTTAAATCACAGAAAAATGTGGATTTGGGGTTACTTTTTTAAAACTGAAATTTGGGGATTTTTTTTTTTAAATCAGAGAAAACCAGGATCTCTGCTGATCACCATATTTGGGGTCAGGAAGGAATGATCAGATTGCTATAGACTGGGGTGGGGGGTGTGATGGGGAGGAAGTTTGCCTTTTTTAGTAGTGGGAACCACAGCCCTTTTCCCCAGGATCTCTTGAACATATAGGCAAGGTTTCATAGAAGCAGGACATTGGCTGCCATGGTTCCCCTGCTTTATCTGTGGCAGGTTAGGGTGTTAGGTCTATGTTGTGTCAGGGTTGACAGTAATCTTATTTAGAGTTTAGATTATGGACTATATAAAATGGTTTGGATAGGGATGATCCTGCCTTAGCAGCAGTTTGGACTAGATAACTTATTGGAGATCCTTTCCAACCCTACAGCTTTATGATTTGAAAATGCAGTACCTTGGCTTCCTTTTCCATCTAGCTGATCAAAATTAGGGACCAACTCTAACTTCTGATCCAAATACCTTTGATCTTCAGAAAGATCAGCATCCAGATGCATGTCGACAAGCCAGAGGCCAATTTAAAATCATAGCAAAATAGAGCTGGAAGGATCCTTAAGAAGTCATGTAATCAGAGGCATAGCTGTACTACTCCACACCTGGAACAACTGCATGATGTCCTGGGTAGCACCAGCTGCTACTGTGCTGATCACAGGTGCTTGATCAGCCACAGCCATGGTCACAGGTATGTTTGTGACCTCCCCTCCCACAAAGGCAGCAACTGAGGCAGCTTCCTTGGTTGCACCCCCTTCCACCACTTCCTATCTCCAGTTACATGTACCATGTACAGTTCAATCTCTGCTCAGAACAAGATTTTTTTTCCCTAAACAATCCAAGACTTTTTCTGTCTAAACTGCTTGTAATAGCTTCCAGTGACAGAGATTCTACTACCTCTCAAGGGAAACTGCTCTAATATTTAACTATCCTGATTGAAGGTTTTTCCTGCTATCTAACCTTAATTTTCCTTTCAGCAAGGTAAGGCTGTTACTTCTGTTGTCCCCAGTAGGTGTAGAGAACACCTGATCACTGTCCTTTTAATTATAATCATTTCTTCTATTTAGGGACTGTTATAAGAAAACCTCTCAGATTTCTTTTTTCCTTCCAACCTTTCTTCGCATGCCATGTTTTTTAGACCTCCAAATATTTTGGTTGCCCTCCTCTGGACCTTTTCTAATTTGCTCATATCTTTCCTGAAGCATATTGCCCAAACCTGGACACATTAAGTGAGGCCTCCTCAGTGCTGAATGGAAGAAGCACTTCCTGGGATTTGGACACAATGGCTCTGTTACTATATCCAGTATATTAGCTCTATTTTTTTACACCTGACTAGCACAACAATAAAACTTATTTTTAAGTCTCTGTAGATCTCTTTCATCAGTGCAGCGAAAAATAAATAAATAAATAAAAGCCATTTGAAGGCCCTACATTTTATGTTGAACACAGAGGCCTGAGCACTTGAAAGAAAAAGACTAGAAAGGAAAAGACTTTTTAAATGAAGTTACTACTGCTACTAGCATTTTAATTGCTGATAATTGGTCATTCTTCATGATCCCATTACTTGATTAATAGTTATTATTTTTTTTTACTAGCAAAGTGCCTACGGTAATGAAGGTGCTGCATAGAGCTAATAAATGAGATGGTCCTTTCCCTAAGGAGCCTACAGTCTAGTATGAAAGATGACACAAAAAGTGAGAACAACAAAGAGCAGAGAAAACACTGTTAGAATAATTATATGGTTACCTAGATTCATTCTGTGCACACATCTTGACAGCATTACTATTTTTAATTGTTTTTCTTTCAGGCTGAGTAAATCAGAGGGAGAAGAAAGGAGATGAAGTTTAGGAAAAATACCAGGATCAGTGGGATAGGGGAGGATTCAGGAGAGAGATGTGTTTAGGAATGATGTCAGAAGCACCTTCAAAGAGGGGGAGTAAGAACACAGGTGAGATGATGTATTAGAGAACAGAGTTAAGGAAATAGGGATGTGGACTTAATTGACCTCTCAGAGAGCTGAGCACAGGACAGGATAAAAGATCCAGTGCCATATTTTTACTCCTTCAATCCTTAAACCCTTTAATGGCTCCTCTAAACTATATCAGAAATAATCCTTCTAAAGCCTGTTTTTCTGGATTACAGAGACCACAGCTTTTTATCCATGATTCCTCCAATTTCTGAGTGAGGGAGGGTGCAACTTTACATCACCTGTATTAAGGGAAGACACATTAGGACTCTTGTGTGTCTTCTCAGTTGTATAGAACTATGCAGATTAATGACATGTGTGGTCAGTGCTTAGTGGGTGCATCTACATGGGTTATTACTGTGATAAGATAAACTCCGACACAGTTTTTGCCTCAGTCAGCTGCTCCTGGGCACAGCATCTACACATGCACACAGGACCACAGCACTTTGAGCCAGGGTGAAGCAGCCCTGGGCCGGCAGAGGGTCCAGAGGGTCAACTTCAGGCTCTGAGTGGAGGTGGTGCATAGCGAAGGGGATGGCTGGAGCACAAGGGTGCTAAAATGTGGGGCTAGGTGGCAGGTAGCCCCCACAAATTAGCACCCTTGTGCCCTAGTCAGCCCCTATCACTGTTTAAACATGTGTTTCAGCAAACATAATTACTCTGCCGTAGGACAGTACTGTCCCCAATAACACTATCCTATGGTGGAGTTAATTAATTTACTGTGCCCTAATACTGGTTCTCATGTAGACTGTGACACTTTACTGCAGAGCTAATTAGGCCACTCAGCAGGAAAGCACACATGTAGATGCACCCAGTAAGACCCATTGTATTTAGTTCTTAAAAACTGAAACCCCACCCTTATCTTTAACACTTGCTACAGAGTTGTATTATGCCTGCTATGGATACAGTGCCTGGGGGTTTGATGCCCAATTGTAAGTGCCTCAATTTAAGCATTGTCCCACATACTTGTTGAATATCTGCCCCAAGAGGGGGTTCAAAATAACCCTGTTAGGCACCTAGTATCCCCTAAAGTCAATGAAAAGACTTCAGAAACATAGAAAAGAAATCAAGTTCAGGGAACTATATATTTTATACAGAGAATAATGGGGTAAGTTTTTTTTCCATATGATACTCAAAAAGCCTAGAGGCCATTAGAGAGGGTGTCTCTGAGCTTTCAGTATCTACTAGGCATCACTGTTCATTGCAAGTTCACATAATCTATTCTCAGGAAGATAATGTATAGATTCAAATCCCCTTAGAAGTGACATAGGTCTGGCTCTCAGATTTTGTAAGGCAATGCTAGGTGCTGTTGCCAGGCATGTTCATTTTCAAGAACCTAAAGTCTAAATTACGAAAATCTGGCCAAGGCAGAACAGCCCCAGAAACCTCTGCCTGAATAACTGTAGCGTGAACTTTTATAGATGCAACAACTAGCCTGGCCAGCAAAGCAAAAAGAAACCCATTCATATGTTTAATTGGGCACAGTCAAACAGAGCACAAGGCCTAAAAAGAAACACTATAAGAAAACACTTTACATCAAATGATCCATTGCTATTTTAGCTTCATCTTCAAATAATTAGTAGTAGTAATTAGAAGTAGTAACAAAATGAATTGAATCTTATTTTTCTATAAAAGATATATTTTTATTAGAATATTTCGATAAGTTGTAAAGCCATAAACAAAAGTAAAATGGTAACAGACAAGTGTTAACAGCGTTCCACAATAGAAAGGGAAAGGAAATAAGAAATCTTCCCTGCTTTCCCAAGGATGTAAAACTCAACTAACTAACACATTCCAGGTCTGCAAGAAATCCAGTTAAATCCAGTTCTGAAAGTTTCAGTGAAACAAAGATATTTAAGTAAAAAACAATCAGAGATCATTCATTAGAATATTGGGACGAACCATATATAAATATCGGGCATAGGCTGCAGAGAAATTTGGACATCTACTTTTTGACTAAATTTGGACTTCTCTGAAGCTCAGCAAACTGACTCAAGTCCCCGGGGGAACAGAGAATCCCGGCCAGTGGACCTGTTTTTCCCTGAATCAGAGGCTACATAAGCATTGTCTTTATTGATCGATATAAGTCTCTGCTGTGGCATATCCAAATACAACTTTTGAATGTGACTGGAATTGGTTTCACTGGACACATGTATATGAGCTGCCCATTGCACAGTTGTATAAGCAAGTACTAAATGACTACACAATAACAGGCATTACTGTGCAGTCACTGCACAGTTTTATTTAGATGCTACGGTGCAGAAGCAACAAGATACTGCAAAATAGCTTGTTACTACTGCGCAGGAGTATCACCATCTCGGTTTATGCCCGGTGACGCTACGGGCTCCATAGCAACAAGCTATGATGCAGTAGCTACTGCGCCATAGCATCTTATGTAGACATTCCCACTGTATCATTAGTTTCACTATAAACCACCGATAAAATCAAGCGTAACAGTTTCACATTCCTGGGAAATTGCTCTAGCCACTCTTCACCATTCTGTGTGATTATTTCACTGCAACTGATGTTTATTAGACATGTTTTCTTTTTCGGGCCACTTATTGGGGGGCATCTCTGAGCTTGTAGATGATATGCTTCCAATTAATACTTTGAATCACAGAAGAGCATAGGCAGGAATGAAGTGTACAGGTGGCTGTTCTGGGTCACTTTTGAATCTGAGTGAAAGCACTTTGGGCATCTTAAGATCCAAAATGGAGGTGTGTAATGAGTTTTATGTGTGTTGGAGCAGGTCCATTTTGAGTCACTGCACATGACTTAAGCATCTTGTGTGCACTTACCTACCCTTTATGCACCTAATGCAACAAATTGAATCTGGTCTTTGGAATAAAACAGAACTAAACTAACTATAGAAATGCATACAACACTACATTATATGTAGTGAGTAAAACTGTACAAACTACATAATATCAATGCCAACTTTATATTTCATTTATATTTGCATGAAGCATTGAAATGCTTCCAGAAATGATATAACCAATGTAAATTGCAATTTTGGTTAATACCATATTTGTTTAGCATTTGCTAAAAATTAAATTAGACATGGGTAAATCAGTGGAAACAATTGGATTTAAATTCACAACAGAAAATGTGTTTTTCATGCCAGAAATTTTACTAATATTTATGAACTAGACAGGAGACTGAGTCATAAAATCTGGTTTTGGCAATGGATCCAGATTCCAATGTTCCCAAGGTCTGACAGGATCTTTTCCCCTTGGTTTGGAGCCAACTCTAGTATTTCTTGGCCTAGATAGACCTCTGTTATTGTAATACATGAAGATCCATTGTAGCATTGTAGGTCACATAACAAGTGGTGCTACAGGGTACTTGCCCCTAAAGTCCTACTAGTGCCTACACCCTACAGTCTCTCCACTTTTCAGTATCCTCAGTAGTCCCACCTACCACACCTTGATGTTAAAATTAGTGAGGGAGGATGCACAGAGGGCAAGGCACACTTCTAAAGATGCAGACTCTGTCTGATCCAAGGCTCCTCCCTTTCCCCTCTCCCCGCCCCCCTGCCTCATCCCAACATTACCCTCACTGAGCCCTCTAGCTTGGGGCCCACTGTTCAGGGCCACAAGCTCCTGTCTCAGCTCCAGCCATGACTCATGACCTCAGGTTCCAGCATCCATAATATCTGCTATGTAGGTAGCTAAGGGCGTTGAGTCCTGTTTTCACCTTGCCACCTCCTGCCTTACAGTCCAGGCAAGCTCAGCTCCTGTGACCATAAAACACATTCTGGTCACTCCCAGCACAGTTTCAAATTGTGGGTTCCTCCCAGCACAATCTCAAATTCAGAATGACCCCAGTCACCCCCTTTCAGTAGCTTCTGCTTCCCTTACAGGTACAATCCAGCCCTCTCCCATTTTCTGGGAGAAAATGAAAACCACAAAATGCAAGCACCCGTCCTGGTTCAAAAGGATGTCCTGCATGGGGTTTGCCATACCCCTTGGTGGCAGGCTCCAGGTAGAAAATAAAGCAAAACAGAAATCGCCCAGACTACTTATCTTGCTCCTCTGCAAATCCCCAGCTTCTCTTTACTCAGGGCTACCTTCTGAGTCCTTTCTCCACAGTCTGGGCTCCAGTCCTCACACCTCTCAGAGAAAACGCCATCTGCAACAGCTTCCACTGCCTCCACTGACCTGAGGCTTGGGCTCATACAGGACTCTCCGGGTCACACGATCCCTGGGTCATCAGCAGGGATCTTGGTTTTCTCTGATTAAAAAAAAAAACACACTCAATTTTTGGATTTAAAAAGTAATCCAAAATACATCAATATGAAACACCACTATCTATCTATCTATCTATCTATCTATCTATCTATCTATCTATCTATCTATCTATCTATCTATCTATTGTTAGAGAGAGAGAAAGAGAGAGAAATACACACACATACAAATGTATATTAGTGGTGTTTCATTTTAATAATGGAAAAATGTGGATTTTGGAGTACTTTTTTAATCCAAAAATTGGGGATTTTTTTTTAATCAGAGAAAACCAGGATCCCTGGTCATCAGGCTGTGTCCTAACCTGGACCCAGTGGCCATCTTGTTTCAGGCTCCCTTGCATGTGAGTTTGCCTCTGGGGTCACCACCGGGGCACATGTAGAAGAGACACAGAGATGAAGTGGAAGGAAGTGAGAGGAAAGTGTAGACATGTCCTTGATGATATATTTTACAAAATTGTTTTTTTACAAAAAAAATAGTCTTTGCTTCATAACATAGAAACATAAAACTGGATTAACTTTATTTATGAATACTTTTCAACTAATTGTTCAATTACCAGTGCCTTACTCTTGCCTACAGGTTATTCTATTGTTTGTCTCTAGTCTTCACTATATCTGCTAAACTGCCTATCTACACTATCACCTCATCAATTTAGTATTAAAAAAGCATCAATGACTCATCAAAGTACTCCTATGAAGTGGGAGCATAAGTAACATCATCTAGTTTTTCCTTGTAGGGAACAGAAGCAGGAGAGTAATTTATTGTTAGAGCTATGGAAGGAGGCACTTTCTTCCTGCACTGCATTTGATCCTTAAGACCATGCAGTTTAATGATCATACAGTCATAGAACTGTCCCTCCGTGTTCAGAAGAATAAGTCACTCAACTATTGGCTTATAGCTGCCAGCACATATCAGTCAGGGGTCAAAATGCAAGATAAAAATAGATGTAAAAATCTAAATTCTATCAGTTATCAGACCCTTGATTGTCACGTGGCAGCTCTTCCAGACGGATATGGTAGAGATTACCCAACTCCCAAAATGTGAATGCTTTCAGCTCCTTCAGTTTAGAGGTGGCAATTTCCATTCCCACATCCTTCTTTGCATCTATATTTGAAGTGTATCATATTGAAAACCAAGACAAACTATTTATATATACATAGGCCATATATAGATTAAGTCTGGTGTCGATCTCAGCCTCACTGCATAACAGCCCCATATCTTTCCTTTATCTTGTTTATTTATATGGCAAAATAACTTTTTGCTTTTAAATTTCTTTTGCAAAATCTAACTCAGCATAACTTTTGGTAATTCTCACTCAAACCTTTCACTGCATGACCTCTAAGATGTACCTTTCTTCGCTCATTACTATTCTTATTCCATCCCATGAGCCATCTCTTTGCTTTGTCTCAAAATCCTTTTAGAGGTCAAATAAGTTATAAAGCCCTTCTGTAGCTCTAGTGGATCTCAGAAGGATGAGTCTGGCTATGAAGTAGAAATAGATAAATAAACCAAGATTCCTTCAGGTGTCAGAAATACCTCTTATGCATTTAATTGCAGACATTTAAGTATGATGTAGGGTGCATCTACACGTGCTTTTAATTGCGACTGAATTTAATGCACACTAAGCTAATGTGCATTAAGCAATTTTTGGTGGGTGTCTACACATTCAGGGACTTGGCACTAAAGTTAGTGCACTTGGCACTAAAGGGCATTTATACACATACATTTTTGTCCCATGATGTGCCAGAGATCTGCTGCTTTGAAACAGAATTAATTAATCGAGTCTGCTTGCATGCGAGCTGATGTGAACTGTGTTGCACTACGTGCAGTTGTATAAGTGGTGAAATCCACATCAGCATGCAAAAAATGGTGGTGGTGTGCTTTTGAACTAAAACACACCATTTTCTCAGCGCTGACGTGCATTACCTACTTATACAATAGCAAGTGGCGCAGTGCCAGGTGCTTTTCAAAGCCCCCAGTGCTGCGGCACTTCCATGTGGAAAAATGCCCAAAGTTAGTGCCAAGTCCCTAAAGCCCTGCCGTGTGCCCCTAGTGGATGGGCAGACCCAGCACTAGAGTTAGTGCCAGGGAGCATCTACACATGTGTTAGTGTGCTTTAACTATTCATACTTAAATTTAATACCTGCATTTTCAGGTATAAAATTTAGGCACGATTAGCCTAATTTCACCATTTTTAATTTGCATTAAGAGTGTGGATATGTAGATGTGTGCCCATAAAGCACATTAAATAAGGCTAATGTACATGAATGTGTCTAGTGTAGACACACACATAGACACGTTTAAGTCAATTAGCATTTGCCTAATAAGCCATATAAAAGAATCCCAAATGGAGGTGCCTAATGTATTTACACAATTGAACATTTTGTGATCACTGGAGAAGGGCTGTTCTAAATTGTTTCTTTCTTTCTTCCTTTTGTTTTTGTGGGTGGGCAGGGGATCATGGTGGAGATGTTGTAGGTGCATCAGGCTATCCTAAATCCTATTTAGGTGCATAGTTAAATAATTTGGTCCTCATAGTCCTTTAGTCTGTTTCATACAGTGTCTAACTGCTAGTTGACTTGGGTTCCAAGAACCTCTGAATAACATTTTAATGGGTTCTGGAACCTCTGACAGCATAGCATACCATGGAGTGGTCTAGCAGGGCACCAGGTGCTAACTTAATGTGCCCCCACACCCCCATCCCCCACCTAGGAAGTCCATGGTCTGGCAACCCCAGACCCTGGTTCCAATGCTGCTCTAGCTGTAACAACCAGGGTAGGAAGACCAATACATGGCAGCAGCTAAGGCCATAGGTGGCCTTAGGGAAAATGGCACCCTGCACAAACTTGTATTTTGGTGCCCCTTCAGCACCCTCCAGGTCAGTGGCATTTTTTCAGGCAGATGCAAGCAGGCAGGGGCATGGGGCACAGTCTGGTAGGCAGGTAGATTGGCATGGCATTCCAGACAGGCAGGTGGGCAGGCACTGCTGCTGTCACCCACGCTACCCAACCTGGCTCCCCCTGAGCAGCCCAGTGGGGTGGGGTGGGCACTATTCTCCTGCCTGGGGTGGAGATCAGACAGGATGGGGTACGACAGAGCAGGACAAGGGGAGAGCACTTCTGTGAGCATGGGCTGCTCATACATGTGCATGTATATGTATGTGTGCTCATGTAGTTTCCTCTTGACTACAGAACCCTGGGCAGTCATCCACATAAACCACCTCTAAGACTGGCTCTGGCTGAGGCTACCTGAAACAGGAAATATTTCCCCTCATCTCCTCTCTCAGCACACCCTCCCCTCTCATTCTCAGCAGCACCTCCCCTCCTCCCTTCACTTTCCTGTAGGGTTTTCCCAGAGAGCAAACCCTTCTAGTTTTGCCTCTGAACTAACAGGTAAGATCTCTACATTTAATCTTTATGGCTAAAAACAGACATAGGGCATGTCCACACATGCCAGCATGCATGCTTACAGCAGCTCAAATAGAAGCAGTGCAAATTTGAGCTGGGGCTTTTTGCCTCAGTGCACATGCTTGGACATGCATTTTGTTGTGGAGTAAATTGTGGCACTTGGGGCAAAATAACCCTGCCTGGCTCCTCCCACATCTGCAGCCAGGGGGAGCTACAGCCCAGGGCCAGCACCTGTGCTGGCCCCAGCAGTATAAAAAGCTGCCCTGTCCCAGTCCCATCAGTACAAAAAGCTGCCCTGGCAAGTAGCTCAGGGCTACTCACTCTCAGGAGCTCTTGAGGGAGGAGTTGTCCATGCCCCTTCCTGTCCCAGGCTGCTGCTGCTGTGGCTGGTAGCTGCAAGCTTGGTCTTGGGAGCTTCTGGGGAGAAGATGGCCATGCCCGTTCCTGCCTCTGGCTACTAGTAGCTTCTGGCTTGGTCTCTAAGCTTTTAGAGTAAGATCACCATACCCCTTCCTGCCTTGGGTGGCTGCTGCTGCTGCTGCTGCTGCTGCTGCCCATCCCCATGGGGGGGGTCCTCTGCTGCATGCTGCTACCCGCCTCAAGGAGGGGCCCACTGCACTACACCCCAGCATCTGCACCCATTTCTAGCCTGCTGCCAATCCTGCTGTCAAGCTGCCATCAGGGGACAGTCTGGGGAAGGAGCCTGAACTGCCTGTGGGCCCCTCCCCCACCAACACTGCTGGAGCCTAAAGGAATCTTGCAGGCCCCAGCTGCCTTGGCAGGCCACCCCCACCTTCACCTCCACTTTCACCAGAAGCACACCCTGAGTGGCTGAGCTTGACAGCTCCTCCCATCACTACTACTACTGCTGCTGTTGCTGCCCCCTCTCAGAAGAGAGAAAGATTGCCTTCTGCACCACCTGACACCACACCTGCACTCGATCACTTCCTAATTGATTAACTGTTCCTACCCTCCCCCAAAGCTACCTCACTGCATCTGATCCTGATTTGTCTTCCTACCTACTGCTCTGCTGCTTAGTGACTGGCTGGAGGCCTGAGGGACTTCCGGACAAATTTTCCACAAACAAATCCCCTTCACTACTCCAGCCATCTTTTACACCTGCCTCAGCAGCCTTCCCTGTGGGTTTTTTTGCCTTTGTGTGGTAAGTCCTGTGGTCCACTCCCCCTGACCTGGTGTTTGTTGTGTGGCTGAGTAAGCCAGATCAAATTTCCCCAGCCCTTGTGTGTGTGTTTTTTGTTTCCCACCCCCCCCCCCCACCACCATATTCTCAAAGCATAGGCCTCCCGGGTTTTTTTCCTGTGGGGTTGTGGCTCAGTGAGCTTCATCCCCCTTCCTTCTTCTCCCCACAAACCCAGGCTGCCCCTGCTAGATTCACCAGCCCCATTGGATATTTTGTTTTTCTTTATTTTCTTCCCTGCCCTCATGTGAAACAATGGCAGGGCAGGAACCTTCTGGGGGGGCAGATGCCCCCCCCAGAGTTTCCTGCAGCCCCCACTATGGGGGTGGATCTTAGCCAAGCCCCTAAAGAGATGCATGTCCCTGAAGCCTCCACCCCAGAGGCAGAGTCCAACTGACCTCTGCTGCAGGGGCAGGTGGGACTCCGGTAGGGAGCCAACAGAGTCAGGGGATCACCCCTAGCTAGGCCCCACCTGGAGGGGTTCCTAAGCCCCCTCTCCCATCATTGGGGATCAAAAGCAAGGGCAGCAGGAAGGGCTCCTCTTCAGCCTTCTCCACAGCTGGGGGTGGGAAAGGCAAGGGCTCTTCCCCGAAGCCTAGATCACCAGTGCCTGAGGGAACCAGGCGCACTACACCAGCCAGCACACCCATTCAGCCTGGCCCTAGCTCAAGCCCCACCAACATGGCCCCCCTGGGTGGGAACCACAGCTATGCACAGGCAAATGTGGGGAGACCCAAAGCCAGGGGGCCTGGAACCTCCACTGCTGGCCCATTCAGCTTGGGTAGTGGGGCCCCCTTTCCAACGCTTACCCACAGCCCTGGGGTGAAGTGCCAACTGCCCAAGTGGGGGAACCTGCACTTTGGGACCTAAGTGCAGGCACTGGCTTGGGTAGTGGGGGCCCCCAAGATTGTGGCGGCCTCCCAATTTCATGGCAAGGGGGTCTTTTTCCTTGCTTTGGAGGCTGCTGCACAAGAGGCAGTGAAGAGGGGGCTCATGGTGGAGGGCAAGTACATCTTCCTTGAGCCTCTAAAAGAGCTGGGGACCAGGATGGCCCTCAGCTCCATTCCTCCCTATAGCCCCAATTGGGCCCTGCTCCCCCAGCTTCAAACCCTGGGGAGAGTTATCTCCCTGGTGGTGGCCCTCTCACTGGGGTGCCGAGACCCTGGCCTCCAACACATGCGCTCTTTCTGTCACCAGGTCATGATCCAGCTGGCAGTGGGAGTGCAGCTGGAGGCTGAGGGATGCCTGGTAATTCTTTATCAGGGGGCCCTGGTGAGGATTTTCTATACACTGGGGGACCTGCAGTGCTTCTGGTGCTGTATCCCAGGGCACTTGCATCATGAGTGCCCCATAGGCCAGGTGGGGAGGGCATCTGTGGGTCCCACTGGAAAAAGGGGTGCCCCTACCACTGCTGCCCCAGCCCCCTCATGCTCTCCTGGCACCCCAGCCACAGCTACGAACCCACCCATGACCTCAAGGGACCCTGCCCTCCAACCACATCTAGTGGAGTCCTAGGGAGGGCACCAGCAACTGGGGGAAGAGAGGGAGCAGGGCCCCCCTGCCCTTAGTCATACCTCCATCATGGCTGCCCCACCCCATCAACCATCACCTTCTCTTGCTGGAGCCTATCCAACTGAGGACCACCCCATGGCTGAGTGGGTGCAGGTCCTCTCCAGGCATAAAAGCAAGAGGAAGTCCCGGGCACAGCTGGAGCCCTCTGATGTGGAGGACTCCTCTCCCCCTCCCAAGACCACCACGTGGTGGGGGAAGGAGTGGCCTAGCCTCCAGGGGCCTCCCCAGCTGTGCCCCACCATTGGGAAAGATCAAATGGGTGATCCCCACAGAGGAAGCTTCAGGGCTGCTGGATAGTCCTGAACAGAAGCCCATGGGGGAAACCTTTCATTCTGCTGACCATTCTCCTGAAACCACGGGCGCTGAGGCTGAGGCCTGCCCAAAGGAAGGCCTGGCCGCATACCCTTCTCTCTCTGATCTGGGGGATACAGGGGCCCTGAGGCTCACCCAGGTGAGTTCTGAGGGAGGAGATCCCCTTTCCCAGGATCCTGAGGTAGATGCCAGAGCCACCCCAGTGCCTGGTGGGTCTCTTCCTTCCCCCTCCCAGGAGAACCTCACCTGCAGCCTGCCTAATAGTCCCACACCAGAGGGGCCCCTCCATGCCCCCCTGATCAACAGGCCGATCTCATCAGGGACCCTCCACAGACCCCCCCCCCAGGGCTCTAGCTGTACCCCACCATTTTGTGAAGGAACCTCACCCCCACTCTCACCCCTGTCCCAAAAGGCTGCAGAGCTCTCCCAATCCCAATGAGAGTCTGGGGTCTTAGCAGACTGGGGAGTTCATATGGTGCCAAAGGAGCCCTCTGAGCTTCAGGACCAGGAGAAGGATGCCCGAGAACCAGCAGGCTCCATGGATCCTGCAGACCTCTTGGTCCCAGCGGTCCCTAGGGATGAACTACTTGCATTTCTTGACCATGACTAAACCTGCCAGTTCACCAGCAAGGTATAGCTAGCCTTGGACTACTGGGGAGATTTTGATAGCATCCTCGCCATTGTGAGGGCACTGGTAGGGGAAGGCAAGCGGCCAAAAGCTGCAATGCCCAGATCTATAGGTCGGCCCGCAGTTTCAAAGATGCCCTCTATCCATATGGGAGGGTGCTACGTGAACCAGCAGGCCTCACACTGGGTGTTGACATGCACGAGGCCCCTGCTGAATTGTCTACTTCACTGTCTCAGCCATGAGGTCATTTAAGATCACGACCCTCAATGTCCATGGCTGCATGACCCTCAACGTCCACAGCTCATGACCGTCAACGTCCATGGCTGCAATGTCCACGTGGTCTCCGGAGGTGCCAGGTGCTCTCCTTCCTTCAGGAGGTGGGGTACCCTACGGTATTCTTGAAGGAGTCCCTGATGACTCCAGTCGACGAACCAAATTGGCAGCTGGAGTGGGGAGGCAGGGTCTTTTTTGTCACCTCAGCCACCTCATCTGGGGTGTCCACCCTGTTCTCCCCGGGTCTGCAGCTGGAGGTTTTCCAGGATGTTGAGTTGGTGCCGGGCCACCTGCTGCACCACCGGGTCCAGGTGCAGGGGCTGGTCCTGAGCCTTCTGAGCATGTGTGCCCCTGCAAAGGATCTGGAGTTGGCAGATTTCTTCCACCGGGTGGCCACATACATCAGCACCCTCAACCCTCATGAGTGCCTGGTCCTTGATGGGGACTTTAACCTCACCCTAGGTGTGCGAGAATAGTCGGGCAAGGAGCGAAGCCAAGCCATGGGCATCCTTGGGGAGATCCTGATAGACTACTCCCTGGTGAACGTCTGGCATGCCTGTCACCCCACTGAACCCCCTGCCTTCACTTTTGTGAGGGTAGGGGAGGAGGAGGCATGCCACTCCCAGTTAGACTGGGTTTATATCTCTTTTCTGCACTTTGCCCAGGCCCACTCCTCTGGCGTCCGGCCGACCACTTTCAGTGATCACCTCCTTGTCTGGGTCAAGGCCATGCTGGGGCCTGGACATCCAGGGTCAGCCTGCTGGCATTTCAATGCCAGCCTGCTGGACAATGTGGGAATCAGAGAGGCTTTTCAGGAGTTCTGGCTAGGCTGGAAGGAGCAATGGGCAGCTTTCCCCTCAGCTCAGAGATGGGGGGGGATGTGGGGAAGGTGCACATCTATTTTTTTTTGCTGCGGTTACACTCGGAGGCACACCCAGCAGAGGGAGGCAGTCTAGGAGCAGCTTGAGCCAGAAGTGCTAGAGCTGGAGAGGTGCCTGGCCACCAACCCGTCCCTCCGCGGAGAGTTTGGGAGAGGTGAGAAGAGCTTTGTGCTCTGGACGACCGCCGCGCCCGCAGTGCATTTGTCCACTCGCACGTCCAGCTCCTTCGGGAGATGCACCACAGATCCCACTTCTTCAATGCCATGGAGAGGAGGCAGGGGGCCAAGAAGTACATCACCTGCCTTCTAACAGGTGACGGCACCCCGCTCACAGATCCATATGAGCTGTACCAGTGTGCATGGGCCTTCTATGAAGAGCTCTTCTCCTTGGATCTGACCAGTGCCGAGGCCTGTCAGACCCTGTGGCAGTCCCACAGGTCAGCGTGGAGGCCTGACAGGGATTGTAATCAGAGGCCTCCTATGCCTGGGTCTACTGGGTCAAGAGCTTTGGCCTGGTGGTGGGTGACAGGTGGCACCCGTGCTCCATGGGATCCACTGGGCCATGGGCTTTCTGCTCTACTTGGGGGTCTACCTGTCCCACACAGACCCCTCCCCATCAGAGAACTGGCACCAGCTGGAGGTGAGGGTGGTGGAGCAGCTCCAGGCAGGGGCAGGGCTCCTGCAATGCATCTCTCCCTACGTGGGAGGGTGCTGGTGCTGAACCAGGTGGTCCTATCTATGCTCTGGCACCATTTACACACCCTGCCTGTGCCCCCTGAGGTCTTGGTGGGACTCCAGAGATGGGCGCTGGAATTTTTCTGGCTGGGACGGCACTGGATTTCTGCAAGAGGTCCTGAGCCTCCTCTTGTGGCAGGGCAGTCAGGGCCTGGTTTGCCTGTGCAGCTGGGTCTTGGCATTCCACCTTCAGGCCCTGCAACAACTACTATATGGTGTTGGCAGCTACATGGGGCCACCTGAGGCACACTTTCCTCTGCCGCTTCTGGGGGCTCCGATATGACTGGAAGCTCCTCAGCCTGCAGGGCTTCTCCCTGCTGGACCTGTGAGGGCTGCCAAATTTCTACCAGGACCTCCTCTGGGCCTGGAGGCTGATCTCCTTCTCCAGGTCCCCTGCAACACTCGCCCAGGGTGCCAACCTGCTTGTTGAGCCCCTCCTCTGGAACCCCCCAGCTGGACATGCTGACGGCAAAGGCACCCCGGTTGCAACAGAGGTTGATCCTGGCTGATGTCACCCATATTGGAGACCTCCTGGATTACAATAGCTAGGAGTGGGTGGACCCCTCTGTGCTGGCCCATGACATGTGAAACCTGCCATCTGGTCCAGGAGGTGAAATCTGCCCTACCTCCTGATGTCCTTGCCTTTGTTGACCAGGTCCTGCACAGCTGTGGTCCCTGCCCCCTCCCATGTCCTCCAGCCCACCCAAATTTGTCGTGGGGCCATCACCTCGCCCGGCTTCATGGCGCTCCCTGCTCCACCACCTGAGCCAGCTGAAGGACACCAGACTGGTTCACTTTTATACCATCCATCTCCATCACCTCTACATGCTCATGCACCACACTGTCTATAATGCTGCCCTTGCATCCTGCCCAGACACCAAGTGCCGGGACATGCTCAGCAAGGGCGTGGCTGGGGCACCCCAGTGGCTGAGTCTGTACTCCACCCTCATCCCATGAGCCACTGGTGACCTCACCTGGCAGCTCCTCCATGGAGCCATCACCACAGGTGTGTATGTGGTGAGCTTCAGGGACACCCTGTTCTACTGACGCTTCTGAGGGCAGAGGGATACCCTGGTGCACATGACCCTTGAGTGTGCCAGGTTGCAGCCCCTCCATGTCCTGAGCCTCCTCCTGTGGTTATGGTTGATTTTCACCCCCCACCTTTTTGTTTTTGGTCACCCCATCCAAGGCACCACCAAGTCCCGGGACCTCCTGGTCAACCTTCTGGCCCTGGCCAAGTGGGCCCTGTATTTGACCAGGAAAGAGGCTCTGGCAGAGAAGGTGCCCAGAGACTGCAGGGTTGCTTTCCTCTCACTTGTCCATGCACGTCTCCAGGCGGAACACCAGTAGGCGGCATCTACCGGCTCCTTGGATGCCTTTGAGGAACAGTGGGTGTGACCCGGGGGGCTCTGCTCAGTTCATAGATGTTAGGGTCGGAAGGGACCTCAATAGATCATCGAGTCCGACCCCCTGCATAGGCAGGAAAGAGTGCTGGGTCTAGATGACCCCAGCTAGATGCCTATCCAACCTCCTCTTGAAGACCCCCAGGGTAGGGGAGAGCACCACCTCCCTTGGGAGCCCGTTCCAGACCCTGGCCACTCGAACTGTGAAGAAGTTCTTCCTAATGTCCAATCTAAATCTGCTTTCTGCTAGCTTGTGACCATTATTTCTTGTAACCCCCGGGGGCGCCTTGGTGAATAAAACCTCACCAATTCCCTTCTGTGCCCCCATGATTAACTTATAGGCAGCCACAAGGTCGCCTCTCAACCTTCTCTTGCAGAGGCTGAAAAGGTCCAGGTTCTCTAGTCTCTCCTCATAGGGCTTGGTCTGCAGGCCCTTAACCATATGAGTGGCCCTTCTCTGGACCCTCTCCAGGTTATCTGCATCCCTCTTGAAGTGCGGTGCCCAGAATTGCATGCAGTACTCCAACTGTGGTCTGACCAGTGCCCGATAGAGGGGGAGTATCACCTCTTTGGATCTATTCGTCATGCATCTGCTGATGCATGATAAAGTGCCATTGGCTTTTCTGATGGCTTCGTCACACTGCCGGCTCATGTTCATCTTAGAGTCCACTAGGGCTCCAAGATCCCTTTCCACTTCCGTGCCACCCAGCAGGTCATTCCCTAGGCTGTAGGTGTGCTGGACATTTTTCCTCCCTAGGTGCAGCACTTTGCATTTCTCCTTGTTGAACTGCATCCTGTTGTTTTCTGCCCACTTGTCCAACCTATCCAGGTCTGCTTGCAGGTGTCCCCTGCCCTCCGACGTGTCCACTTCTCCCCATAGCTTTGTGTCATCCGCAAACTTGGACAGAGTACACTTCACTCCCTCATCCAAGTCGCTGATGAAGACATTAAAGAGTATCGGTCCAAGGACTGAGTCCTGCGTGACCCCACTGCCCACACCCTTCCAGGTCGAAGCCGACCCATCCACCACAACTCTCTGGGTGTGACCCTCTAGCCAATTCGCCAGCCACTGGACTGTGTAGTCATCCAAATCACAGCCTCTTAACTTGTTCACGAGTATGGTGTGGGATACCGTATCGAAGGCCTTCCTGAAGTCTAAGTATACAACATCCACCCCTACTCCTGTGTCCAGGCTTTTCGTAACCTGGTCATAGAAAGAGACTAGATTAGTCAGGTATAATCTGCCTGCTACGAACCCGTGCTGGTTTCCTCGCAGCATAATTTGTCCTGCTGGGGTCTTGCAAATGTGAGCCTTGATAATTTTTTCAAAGATGTCCCCCCCGGTGTCCCCCTCATGTGCACCTATTTTCATGTTTTAACCCTTTGACCCACATGACGCTCCTATGCTGTTTTTTTGCCTTTTTTGTCCCAAGAATTCTGTTGTACCTTTCACCCATTGGCCCCACACAGTAGGGCCTATTAGTTAGCTAGAAGGGCCTTAGAGACTACGATACTTGAAGGATACAAATAGACAGGAGCTTCTGGAGCCCAGCCAATTGATACTTGGGGACACTACCCCTAGTGCCAGCTGGACTGCTGAAGCAGCCCTGAGTGTTCCCTTTACCCGCTGCAGCAGTCTAGCAGTGGGTGTACCCCCTGCCCAGCCATCTGAGCAGCTATCACCTGGAAGATGTTCTGGGTGTGGTACCCTGTTTTGAACTGTCAAAGCATCTCCTCACAGTCCCATTTGGCCAGGAGGTCAGCCACAGCCATCTGGGTCCAAGGCGTCAGGTCAAAGCAGGTCCATAGGGTTTATCCCATGTATGACTGTTCTGAGTTTTGACTCAAAATAAAACAGGTGTGGGGCAGTCATTTACACATGAAGCAAAAGGCAGTTAATTCAAATTAGCCATAATTGTCCAGGGAAAAAGTGCTATCTCATGTTGGAAATAGGAGTCACCTTTTGTTACTTTTATGCTAGCATAATGTATTTTATGGTGATATGCAAACAGATGTCTATGTCCCTTGTTGTGCCACACATACAGTGGGAGAGATGAAGGTGGTATCTATTCGGACTGCTATTTAATAGCATAAATGTGTTTGCTTTATGGTACAGTGACATGAGGGGCGGGCAGGGGGGCACTCTTTAGCTTCCCCAAGCAGGTACTCTGTGGGTTTGAGGAACCTGATCTTATGCACCCCAGGAATTCCTGTGAAGGATTAGGCTCCTTAAATCTAGGGAGCACCTTCCTGGCTTTCCTCCCTTATGCAGGTATTTCTCTGGGGCAAGTCCTGGTTAAGTGGGGAAAGTCTGGGTTTCCCCACTTACTGAGATATACCCTGGAAATCCCAGGGGTGCATCTATGGAGGTGGGGAGACCCACAAAAGTTCTCTTAGACCTTGAGGGGCCAGATCTTGCATGGGAATTCCTGTAATATGCAGAACCTGGACTGTCAGCCCCCAGGAGAACATCATCACCTGTTTTTCTACAGCATCAATAGGCAGGGCTACATACTGTCTCTATATGCTTTATTTCAAATCTCAGTTGCAGGCTACCTTTCCATATCTCTCCTATATTTGTATCCATCTCCACTACTATTTTCTATGTGATTCATGTATTTAATGTAATAATTTAATTGTGCATATACACTATATGCTGTATTAACATATTTACTTGAATATAAGATGTTTTTTCCCCTGATTAGCAAGGGGATAAAAGCCCCTCATTTTATGTTCTTATACAGGAAAACCACCTCATTGAATCTGTTTCTATCATTAAACTCCTGCCAGAAGCACCATGGACTGATAAATAGAAATTATGAAGTTTACCGAATGCAGCCCACACTGAATATACCCATAAACACATGGCTCATGTTGGGCAAACATACCGATGGGAACCTGCCATAATGCTTTAGATAATGTAGCACATCTGAATAAGGTATAGTGTCTATTGTGCTCAGTCCTCCTCAGCACCAACTCTTTTTCAAGTCATGGAGATCCATTACATCGAATACATTTGAACTTCCTCTTTACTCCCACAGCTGAACAGTACCTTTTTTCCCCTATTTCCAGTGATTCCTGTTTCTTCACTGGCCTTAAATGTGTGCCAAACATCATCAAATGTCTATGTAGAGGAGCTCCATTGCACCCTCCCTCAGTCCATTGCATATGACTGGTGTGCCCCTAATGTGAGCTTCCATAGATGGAGGCAGGCCAGGCCGCCCCAGGTATGGCTCTACTGTCTATCTGCATATAAATTTTGATAGGATCCCAAGACTCATGACAAGAATAGCCAATTCCAGGCACAAGTGTGGAGCTAATTAGCACATGGATCCTTTGTGGGGGTATCTGGAGTGCATACTCATAGTGAGCAATGCTGGACTATGGGATCATCATGATCATCATGGCCTCTGCCAGGGCCCAACCTAATGAACTATGCAATAAATCATCAACCTTTTGTCTTTGAACTAATATGGTACATAGTTTGTATTATGTATAGGTAGGTACAAAAGTACCACTCAAAAGCGTGTTTGTGAAATATGTGTGCTGAAACTTGCAGGTTTGCAAAAATAAAAAGAGTAAAAATGCATCAATTATGGAGTAACTTAAGTGTGCAAAATTACTACATGTATGTTTCTTTTGAAGTCAGTGTTTTTTGGCGCCCCTGCATTTCAAATGAGCTTCTGCTTATTCTCTGCAGTTTCTTCTCCTCTCCCCACTTATTGTCACATACACTGGGCACATGCTCAGGGAGGGAATAATGCCTGAGCAAAGTCTGACAGGAAGGAAGAGAAGGTGCTGTACAGGGAAAATTTTTGATGGGGAAGAGGGCAAGGGGACTACCTGACTCCCTCAACCACTATTTTCCCTGCTGTAGCAGTGAGAGGGGGATGAATTCAAGACAACCATCTGATAATTAGATTCTACACCTGGGAAATAACATGTTTATATATTTTCCATATGCATAATCTAATTATTAGGGAGGGTCATCTTATGTTCAAGAAAATATGGTAGCTTTTATCAGCAAGCATAGTAACTGAAAATGTTTATTCCATTTAGGTTTTTAATACTTAATATTGTTAATGGTCCAGTTCACATTATAGTGCATGCCTATCTCATTCACTCCTAGCTGATACCATGATGGCTGTCAGAGACTCCTTTGAAATTTCTGTTTTTAACTGCCACCGGTTTTCAGGCCCAGTAAGACTTGAAATGTCTTCATTGTTGCTTATGGGTCTCTTCATTTTAAATGTATCAAAAAGGTTTACATCAAATTTACCAATTATAGATTTAACTTTATTCAGTTTTCTAATTACTGTTTTTATGCACTTGTTTTACAATATGCCCCAGTGAAGAACAGGTTCCCATTGTGTTGAGTACTGTACAAACATTTTTGTTACATGTATATATCTGTATTGCTGGATTCTTGGCTGCTATAAATTGGGATATTTCCTTTGAAATACATGGCGTTACACCAATTCATATCAGATGAGCTTCTGGGTTTCAGAATGTTACCTACTGCAGAAATATAACCAGCAGAGACACTCAGTGATATTTTCTATTATTGAGGTGACACATAAAGTTTATGGTCCACAAGTCTAAAATGTATCAAAACAAAGGATGAAGAAATACTGTAGTTAATATATATTTAAGAGACTTAAACAGTCACAAGTTGAGGGCTATTATACACCGGCATACATGAACTGACCTTCATGAACTGACCTTGATTACAGGTTTGATTGATTTTTATTAAGTTATATGCAATGATAATCTGGAAAGTCATTGAGGATTCTCTTGTAAGCCAGATATTGTCACAAGTTGAAGTTTCCACACACCCTTTGGAAGACTAGTATACAAAGGATATTGCTTTAGTAACTCTTGCAAAAAGCAAGGGTCCCAGGTTTTCCATATGTTGTGCAATAAGTGAAGTACCTAACATAATACCATATGTGTTGACAAAATATGCTCCATCCAGTTTTAAAGGACAACCAAAGCCAATGTTCATAATTTAACTGCTCAGAAAGTACCTGACTAAATAAAATAAAGAAGTTCATGTCATCCTTTTCCTACAGAGCACTTACTACAATAAAAAGTAATAAAAAGTCTATTTAAAGCTAGAGAAAGGAAAATATTTTCAAACATGAAATGGAAGGAAAAGGAAAGGAGGACCATGGGAAAATAGTATAAACAGTTTCTAAAGAAATAAAATGCCTAATAAACTATGCCTATTATACCTTCTGAGAAAGGATCTGAGCCATGTAAAAGCATTTACTTTTTCCCCAGAGAAATGCTGCTGTCCCAGGAGAAGCCATGGGTGCATCCACACATGGAAGCATGGATGTTTGCAGCAGCTCAAATAGAAGCAGTGCAAATTTGAGCCAGGGCTTTCTACCTCAGCGCACGTGCTAAGACATGCACTTTGGTATGGGGCAAATTGTGCCACTTGGGGCAAAATAACTCTGCCTGGCTCCTCCTGGATCTGCAGCCAGGGGAGCTAAAGCCCCTCTCCCCAGCAATATAAAATGTTGCTCTGTCCTGGCCCCATCAGTACAAAAAGCTGCCCTGTCAAGTAGCTGAGGGATATTTGCTCTCAGGAGCTTCTGGAGCCTAGCCAATTGGTACCTGGGGACAATACCCCCTGTGCCAGCTGGACTGCTGAAGCAGTCCTGAGAGTTCCCTGCACCCTCTACCCACTGTAGCAGTCTGGCAGTGGGGGCTGCTGCCACACAAAGGCCAACTTTGCAGCCACAGTCCATTGGCAGCTGGCTCGTGGGGCTGGGTGGGGCAGCAATGGTGGGGGCTTGGGGAGCAGTTGACTCTACTGGCAATGTAGTCCCCATCTGGGTCTGGCAGGAGTGCAGCAGGTGTGCTGTTACCAGAGCATCTCTGTGGAGGACCCAGCCCCCGTTTGCCTTAGGGCATGGTCCTGGACTGGGCCCTGCCCTGCTTTTCTTCGCTGCATTTTTTTTTAACCCCTGGATATCCAATAGTCTAATTTTGCTGCCGCACTGCAAATTTGCAGCATGGGGAAAGTTTTCGCATTCCTGCACGTGCCTCTTGCAAGGTTTCAAAGAGCTTTGAGACCCTGCAAGATGCATATGTGTACTCATCTGGACATGCCCCCTGAGTGTAAAGGTGCACAGACCTTTTTTCCCAGAGAGTTTCTCCCGAGAGAGGGAATATCTGTACACTTCTGAGAGAAGCCACAACACATTCCTCCAGCATCCCAGGGTGCTTTGCTCCCATTTCTCCCCCCTCCCAAAGAGATAGTTCATCACTTTCTGGACTCTGCTGCTACAGCCAATATGGGAACAGAACATATCCCGTTCTCACATTGTATTGTAGAGAGACAGGCACTCTGGGTGAGCTAATCAGGGTTGCCTTGTGCATTGCTGCCTTTCTGCCTTTGGGCAGACTGAGGAATTCTGAAGGGCACCCTAAGGTATGTGCACAAGGCCCACCCTGTCTCTGAAAGCTCTCTGCTTTTCAAGGACTAAGTATTCAAATGTCTGTTCAGCTGTCTCAGGTAAGTTTTTCTCCCAGGAGAACAAACCTGTAAGAATTCTCCCAGAATATTTGAACACGTGTACACTGTACTCAGATGTTCCAGAAACTAGTGCTATCTAATGAAGGCACTTACATGGTTCCCATTACTATTCAGGTTTATTGGTCTAACATCACTTCATTGGACTAGCCATCTTTAACTCTTTGACTTTGTTGCTAGGCGCAGAAAAATGTCTAACTTCCACTCTTCCTTGGAACTTATACATTTGACTAATGTCTGAAAGGGTAGCACTTATGTCATGTTTGTATCTAGACTACTCAGAAGGGAGGTGATTATCTGTACATGGAGCTTAAACTGAAAACAACTCTGATTTCAATATGAATCATAGCAACCCATGTGGCAAATGCAGCCAGTGGTAAACATGTTATAAGCATGCGGATACCAAATTGCACTCTTTTGCTTGCTCTTTTTCTGGTCTCATAAATTTTGCACTTTTGGCTGACTAGTGGCCAGCTTCAATAGAAAAGAAGGACAGCCCCATTTACCCAAGCCCATGTCTTGGTGCATAAGATTCTTCCTGAAGGCTTAGAACTTAGGTATTTTAGACACCCTGCGTAAGTGATTTTATCACTAGGTTTTGCCCAAAATGTAGGTGGTATCACCATCTGGCTTTTGTTTAGATACAAGCATACGCTCAATGTCAAAGATATATTAGATATGTTCTAGATGTCTATAATCTTTTTATGCCAAATGGAGGTACATAATAAATATAGGCACCTAGGTAGTTTTGCGACCACTGTGTGGAGTTGATTTGGATTATGCTTGTGATTTAGGCACCTAAATTCAAACTATGTCCTCTAGGTACCTGTAAGGTCATCTGGGATAGTCTCATTGGCCACATCTACATGATCAGCTGACTGTGCTGTTGCTACTGCACAGTCATTTAGTACTTGCTTAACCAAGTACTAATTGACGGAGCAGTAACTGCAGTTACTGCACAGTCCTGTCAACACAGTTATTCTTAGATGCTACTGTGCAGTACCAATATGCTCCTCCACAGTAACTTGTTACTATTGCCCAGCAGCATTACCATCACGGTTTGCGCCTGATGACACTACAGCACTATAGCAATGAGCTACGGTCTCATGTAGATGTAGATGTAGTGTCTCATGTAGATGTACCTGCTGACAATTAATGAGCTTAGACAGCCTAAGTCAAGTTTAGAGATAACACTGGGCATTAGCACAGGGTGCTGGGAAATCAGAAAGAGACGGGTTCAAATCCCTTCCAAAGAAAGGAGTGGCTAACACTCAACTCTCTCACTAGCTAGGCAAGTGCTTAAACCTCTGGGACTCTCACTCCTTTGTCTTCTGCCTGAATATTCCAGAAGTCTCACATTTTTTCCAAGTGTTTTAACAACATTCCAGAAATGGCAAAAGAGAAAATGTTAATAGTTTGAGTTTCAGACTATCACCATTGATTACAAGTTATTTCCCAAGATTTTAAATACAGTTTAAGAGATGTTGTTATTATATGGTTTTTTTTCCTCTGCAATCTTGTTGTCTCTCACTGCAGTTGTTTTATTTTTTTGTTTTTTGTAAAATTAGTGACTTCAGTAGGATCAGTTAAAAGAAAAAAAAATCACTCAGTGGCATTTTAGTTAATTTCTCTATTAGGGAAATTACTTTTTTCCAATCCCTAATGATGGGTTGACATTCAGATAAGATGTGACTATCTGTACTAGGAGCATTTTTAAAAGAGCATTTTATAGCTCTTGCCTTATATAATTTTGGTAGTGTTTAATTAGTTCAAAGTGCAATAATAAAATGAGGTCTGGATATTTGAGATGATTTTCATGAATGACACAGAATACATAATATTTTAAAAAATATATGAATAATCTCAAATATCCGTGTGTGTGTGTGTGTGTGTGTGTGTGTGATGTCTGCAAGTTTCCAGGTGCCCCAGGATAGTTATTGCTTTTAAGCTCTTCTCTTCTCCTGAAAATGACTTTCCTGTCAACACTTGTGCTGTGTATTGTTTACAAATTAGCACTGAATAGCACTTTCAACTAGTGTTCGATATGTCGGTAACATAATGGCTGCATACTAATATTGGGCTGTGGTTGCCCATGGCAACAACACTGCTTAAGCAATGAAAAGCTGAAAGTGGCAAAGTACCATATTGTGAGAGCAGCTTTATAGACCCTTGCATGTTAGGCCTTCATTGTAAATTTCCAACGGCAACAGCTGAATAAATATCAGCTTTTCTGTTGTCTGTTAGAAATGATTGGGATTCTTAAAGATCATATGTAAAATTGAACTATCTGGGACTGAACCATGAGACCTCATAAAGCACATACAGGCACCACCAAAGCACCCATGGGTGGATTCAAGAAATCAGCACAATTAGTACAGATTTATCTGAAATCATCTGCTTCATGAACAGAAGCAGACAGTTCATTTACTACACAAATAAAAACCATCTACAGACCACCAGTTCTGTTACACCAATAAACCTTAACCCTTGTTTCCTCATTTGCCTTGCATAATTTACCAAACCTTAGCTTTGATTTCTCATTTTGTCCTGTAATGGAAATTTGTGGTTGGGTTAATACTTCTCATGCATTTATTAAATGAGAGAAAGGGTATGTCTATACTGCTTCTATGTCACGACTTGGAACGTTGCTGAGAAGCATGCCCCATCTCCTTGCTCTTGCTCAAATGTGTCAAACCCAAAAAATTTGGCAATGTAGCTACTTTAGAATGGCCCTGAATTCAAGCCTGTAAATCCCCAAGACAGAAAGTCTGAAAATGACTCAGAGCAGTGATTCACAAGATAAAATCAGAGATTTCAAATAGGAATCCATATCATTAAAAATTCTCTAACCTGCTGTGGTCTTCATGAGTTCTTTGCAACCAAAGAATTACTCAGTTTTTTTTGTGTGTTGTTTAAAATGTGTAAAAGCTAAGAGCTGGCATCTTCAGAGGGGTTCCTTGAGTCTAATGAGGGGTGCCTTGAGCCTAAAAGAGAATAAGAACCAATGCTTTAGAGAATACACCAAAGACTTGTTTTTTGTGGAGTAGAAGTGAAGGGGAAGGCTTGTACTACTGAGTTCAGCAGGGGGGCAGTGTAAAGTGGTCTGTAGGAGGAGAACTATAACCCAGGGAATTTTATGTCATATAGTTTTGTGTGTGTGTGCATGCTAGGTTGATTGGATGAAAGAATATATATTATGAAGAGAAAGAAAGAGACTGACTTATCCAGGGTGAGGGTAAAGGCTTATATGTGGCTTGGTAATATTCAATTTTTTTGGTAAATATTGATAAATATCAATTTCACATCAAACTCATAGACTGACAGAGATATTTCCATTGTTAGTAGTTAAAATTTATAGAAAGGGGATTACGAAAAATGGTGGTTGATGGAGCACTCCTACAGAACTGTGCAGACTGTAGTTTGGACTGTAACTCCTAGAAACCCTAAGGGACTGGGAATAAAGGAAAAGGAAGGGACAAAGCAGATGAGGGGCCTATAGGCAAGCAGAGCCAAGACTGAGGGCAGTTCTGTTGCTCAAATGGCAGCAGTCCTACAGTAGTTATGTTTGTTACAGAGGGGAGTTAAATTGCACTATAATAATAGTATACTGTCATTAATAAATTATCTGCCCCCCCCACCTCTAATTTTGTGCAGTCCTGAAAATTTAAATCAATACAAATCTAAATAAATGGTTAAAAATAAATATTGATATTGTCCATCTAAATTGTTAAGAATAAAAATTGAATTATTTATATGGCAAATGGGACCCAGACGGATTTCTTAACTGCATTCTCAGAATTTGTAAGTCTTGTAATGGATTTTTAAAGTTGTAGATTTGCGTTATTATTGCTTCTGTTGTTGTTTTGTTGTTTTTGTTATTTGGGAAGTGTAATGACAGGGGACATTAGCAGGACTTTAGTGAAATAAAAAAACCTTTGATATCAAATGTAATCATTTGAAATGTTAATTTTAGTTTGCTTTCCTTTTTAACAGATTTCTTTCCTTTTTTTCTTTTCCGCTTTCTCACTTTTTTAAAATTTTTTTTATTTTTTTTGTATGTGGTGGGGGGTTGTTTTTTAACTTGTAGCAAAGTTTAAATCAGGATCATATACACCAATTACAGTGCAAAGTCCTGCCATAATTTTGTACGTATATGTGTATGTGCATACATGTGCATCTGTACACATGTGTATGTGTGTGAGATAAAGAGAGAAAAAGAGCTCAAGAAAGAGAGAGGATTTATACCCAAGTCAGATATGAGAGGTAATGGATGGTGGAAAAGGACTGAGGGGGACAGAGGTTTTGATTAACTAAAAAAAGCTTTGTGTTAACTTGTAAGATGGACAAAATCCCTGTCCAGAGTTGCCAACACCTACAAGTTTATTGGGAGTCTTGTGACACTAGGATATTTAGTGTTTTTCTTAAAGACTAAATTTTGGACAATCTCAACATATAAAAAAAAATGTTTAGCCTACTTTGTTATGGACAAAAGTTTAAATGTGTAACCCCTAACAGACCAAAATAAATAGCCCTCATGATTGCTAAATCAGTTTGGGAGACCTAACTTATGATTCCTGAATGCCTATGGTAACTTTTGATTCTTTTCTGGTCACCTAAATGTATCTAAGCAACCTTTTTGACACTTAAGCACAGGATTACATTCTAATTCTAGATATGTGACGCTATGCAAGAGGATGGTGATGTACTTGGCAAGACTGGGCAGATACACTGGAAGGAAAATGAGAGAACAGTCCCACCTTTTACCTTAAGAAATGAATAGCTAGGGCATATACCTGGGAAGCTGAAGGTCTTGAGTTCTAGGTCCTGATTCACCCAGATAGAGGCCTTCTATGGTGTTACTTTTGAGTCTGGCTTACTGGGACATTCACAAAATGGAAGTATAGGGGAAAGATGTAGTGGTAGGAGGAAGGAAGCAAGGTAGAGGCTGTGTGCTTCAGTAAGGTGACTACTGGCTTGGAAGACAGAGTCCCCTTGGGTTGTACTCCAGTGATGTATGGTCACTCTACACTGAGATGATCAAAAATGCCATGTAGACTACCAAATCTGGATGCTTAGATGACCAGTAAAAAATGTAAAAGGTCACTCCTAGGTACTATAATGCCCTAAAGCACCAAACAATCACAGGACTATGAATCACATGGTGTCTTGTTAATATTAATTATTACTAGTTACTTTAAATTATCAATCATATTGTCATCCATTCCCTTGCTGACTTACCACATTTCTATTCTTGGTACAGTAACTTTGTTAATAAAGTGATTTTAAAATGCAATGTCTTTATGTGGGAAAAGAAAGAGGAAAGAGGTAGGACTTCTTGGGAGGAAATCCTAGCAATGCAAGTTACCTAATATTATACTGTATACAGCAGTCCTTCACACAAACATTAGCATCTCTGAACTGGAATATTATACACATCTTTCTCTATCAATTCAAAATTATTTCTACAAACTAAAACTAATAATGAATCACTAGCTAGCTGTAGTTAGGACAATAATTCCCTTGCACACATATTGTCACATCACTTTTCTGGGCCGCTACGAATAACAAGAAGACAGAGGGGAGAGGGAATGGACAGATACTAGAGATGAACATAAGATGCTAAGATAATGGGAGACCAGTAGGAAGACATAACATGTGGCTTATTAATTGCCTGGGAGAGATATAAGAAACAGAATGATATCATGTCAGAAAGCTTTTTTGGTAACTGGAATATATTCCTGCATGCTGTGTGTGAATGAGTAGAAGTAGTACTCATCTAATATGAGAGCTTTTAAAAGAATTAGCATCTCTTTAGCTCTGTTTCTCTACTTCAATAATATTTGCATGCATTTCTATGACAAAAAATATATATCTACTTTGCATGGCCAACAAGGGAAAATGTAAGTGTTCACCAACCACTGGTCTAAGAAAAGATCAAAACAAGGACATTTGTCCCACCAAGGAAGACCTGATTCACAATATCCTCTTTGCTGTTTAACTCTAGCTGTAACTGTCAGTTGGACCAGCTGGATAGGCAGCATAGTGTTAAAATCGGAACAGAGACACTTCTGCACTTCCCTTTAGTTCATATAGGCTGGTGTGACAAGATTCCTTGGGGCCAGGGTTAGGGTGGGAGACTTGGCTGTTGTTCTAGATGCAACAGTAAATCTTCATTGGGATGTTTTTTCTGGGATACTCATTGCTTATCTACATAGCTCCTACAAAGTCCAAAGGTCATTAAATTTGTCTTTAATATGAAGTATAGGGATTATCCCTACCCATTCTGAATAAAGACAATTGTGTGCCTGATGAGTCAGGTCAAGCAGTTTCAAACTGGGGAAAGCAAAGATTCATAGAAAACTAATTTGTGGTCATGAAGAAAGTTTCATAACGTGAGTGTAATGTTCTGTGAATGTAATGTTCTGTAAGGCTGAGCAAAGCTTTGGTTGCCAATTCGATTCAGAGGAGATTTGGCGGCTGAATCTCTGAATCTGAATCGCAACAGGAGACCCATTAAAAGGTCCAAATCAAATCGAAGACTCTGAATTGATTCAGAAAAGATTCAAAGAGATTTGGAGATTTGGATCAGCCTGGGAAAGGTAGGCACAGCTGAGAAGCTGCAACCTGCCTCTCCCTGGCAGCAGGGAGCCATGGGAGAAGCCTCAATGGCTGCCTTGCCCAGTCCCATCCCCCGCCTGGCCCCAGCTGCCTGGCATGTAAAAAAAAAAGCCCCACACCCACTGGCTGTAACAGCAGCAATCAGGGCCTCTGGGGGCATGTGCCAGAGCTTCCCTGCACAGTGGGAGGCAGTGGGGATCGCTCCCCCACCCCCACTTGGCACCTGCGTGTCACCTGTTACATCATATGGGTGCAGCACGGCTCAGCAGGACACTGCATGCTGTCTGGGAGCTGGGGTATATATACATGCATACATACATACATATATATATCTATATATATATAGATATAGATATACACACACACACACACACACACACAATACTCTTTTATAAATGATCAAATAAGAGCAAAACTGTTCAAGCAGAATTCAGAACTGAATGGTTCCAGATAGTCTCAGAAAAGATCATAGGAGGTAGCCTACCAAGATTAAAGAGTTGAGAGATTAATCTCAAAAGGGAGCCAAGAAAGATGCAAAAAAAGGAAAAAAGAAAATTAATTAATAGTAAACCAATACACTCCATTCCTTAGATGAAAGTACAGCAATACAGTAAGAAGTTAAGAAGGTCACCATGAACTAGACCTTTGTGTAAGTATATCTTTTGAATTATTGCAAAGTATTTGACATGGGGGAAACTTTGCTACATTGCAGGAAATTATTGATCATTCTATTAACATGTTTGAAAAGGGAATGAAAGTCTAGAGGGGACAACCTCTAATTAATCCTTGATGCTATTTCTTAAAAAAATGGCACAAATCCTGCACTGTTGAGTATGTATGTGGGTTGGTGGGGGGTTGTTTTCTTTTTGGATATTTTAGGTGTTTAATTTGAAAATGCATTGGCTTGTCATCCAAAAGAGGTGAATACAGTTGTTCAAAAACTTTGTATCAAAAATTCACATGCGATATTGCCCCCTTTCTCCTACCCAAGCTCTCTCTCCTGTTAGTTAAAAATGGATTTAGCCTTAAGGGAAAACTTGACCTTTCATTGTCACTGAAATTTTGAATTCTGGAATGTTTTTTCCATGTCTACTGCTGAACACTTTCACTAAAAAATGGCTTCCATGGGTGTTGAAAGCAGTCTGTTGTTCTGAAACCCACATACCAACAAATAATAATTCATGTTGACATATGCAAAATCAGTAGCAACTTAACCATGAATGCATTTAGATTGGAAATAGAAAGGTTTCTAATTATCAGAGGAGTGAATTTCTGGAACAACTTTAGAGAAGAAGCAGGGATTCAACTAGTTTTACGGTGAACTGTGGTCACCTTATAAAAGAGAACATAGGATGTGAATTCCTGTGACAGCAGAGAACAGGAATTGATGACCCAGAAGGTCCATACTAGTTCTGGGTTCCTTTGACAATCGTATCTATATATTTAATAGAATTCAGACGTCAAAAACTGTAAAGTGTCCTGAAATGGCCAGAGTTCTCTATTAATTTGAATGTAGGTTGGGTACCTTGGGTGCCTGTACACGAGCATGAAGGCTGCTCCGATGTGCTGAAATTACAGTGCATCAGAGTAACCTCAATTAATTGAGTCTGCTGGAGCATGGCAATTTCCACACTCCAGCAGCTTCCCACATCTTCTGTATCAGTGTCTCTGAGCTTAAAAATGGTGGCAGGGCTGCTTAAACTAAAGCTCATTGAACAAACTTTAATTCAAAAGCTCCTTCCATCATTTTTAAGCATGGGGATGCTGATACATGAGATGCTGCAGCACTTTAGAGCAGCTCTCAGAGCTGCTGTAATTAAAATGCTGCTGCCCCCCACCCGATGAGCACGTGTAAAAGTGCCCCTCGTGTTTAAACTGATGCTTTATTTAGAAGCCTTAGATACTTACATGTTCTTGGTTCCAACAAGCTTTTTTACCTTAGATTATTTGCCTTGATTAACTCAATTAGACTATTCATACAATAAAAAACATCTTAGCATGCAAAAAAGTATATTTTGCATACACACACACACACACACACACTTACACATACACACATGCTAATAGATCTGGTTACAAAGAGATAAGATTACTTAAGTTGTGAAGTCACACAAATGGAATTTAGGATTCTACAAAGATTTCCTATGCAACCTATCAGGCATTTTGGTACAGTCTATAATTATTTGATCAATCTTATTTTTTTCAATGTGGCCTGTACTTCATTCACTACACTTCTTCAGTGTTTTGTTTTCTCAGAACTGTCCAAAGTGTGGTCCCCTGCTATACCATTCAAATCCTGCTTTGAAGACAAAATTATCTTATAGCCTTTAGTATGGCACTTGCCATTGAAATACGCAAAAGCATTTAGGTATTTATTTTCACAGCCCCATCAAGATGAGGAAGCATGGTTATTTCCACTTTACAGATGTAACCTGGTGGTGGCACTACCCGCAACCACATCCAAATATTTGGGATCCTGGGATTCCAATAGGTTTCGATCTACTCCCGCTCTGTCTACAGGCTGGGAGCACCACTCATTGGAGTGCTCTCTCATGGTCCTCCCTGCACCAGATCACACACTAAATAACTATTTACAATAATTTATTATTTAAAATAACTGAGAGATTGACAAATTCAACATCCAATAAATAACAAAAAAATATTTCAATGAGCTCAATAATAATCTTTACCAGCAGATAAAGCAAATCCTTATCATATAACAAAAATAATTATGTTATTAACTTTAACACTCAGGCACCTTATAACGGGTATATACACTTAATCAGCCAGGTCTCCACAAAATCACTCTGCCTGAAGCAAAGTAGTCCACAGTGGAGTGGCTGCAATGGAGCCCCATGAAGCGGTGCTCGCTCTGCTTCAGAAAAGGAGCAGTGATGCCGTCATCTGGACAGAAGATGGGGTGCCTGCCAGGACCTCAGGTGTGGCTGCTCCGGACACGGGGGTTTCTTCCCCTTCTCAGCTGTACTTTACTGACCTTTGCTGGAGTTCCGACACAGCCACAATTCCCTACTGCTTTCTGTAGCTCTCCCAGAAAACCTCCTCTAGCAAACCCTGTCCCTGATTCCCTCCAGTGACTCCCTGCACCTGGGGATCTTAAGAGTGGGGAGAGGTACCCATTTGCACAACCCCTGCTCCTTCAGTAAAGGATACCACACAATCCTGGGTACTTATTAGCTGGTGGCTCCTTTGCCCTCAGTAGCAGCTCGCTCAGTCACAATTCTTCTGCCAGTTGTCCTCTCCAAAGCCACTGTCTTGGTAGCAGCCCCCTCAAAAGCAGCCCTTCTCAACACAGCTTCAGCTACCTCTCCCCTGTTTTTTCCTGGGCTTCCTGCCCTAGAGTTCCAGCTGTCCAACCACGTGCATGCATTCTGCATGCACAGCCTGCTGCAGATCCTCATCCCAAGAGTGCAAACACCTGATTGAGCTTGCAAGCTCTTCAGCACCTTGATATTCTCCCCCGTGTTTGAGTTTACTGTCCCCAGTAACTACCATAAAAGGGAGTAGTCTTTTATCTTTTCCAGGGTTGCAGTACAGGGGTTTCAGAAACAACACCTGGGGCATCATAAGTTAGCTTTATTACTGGCTTCACTACCCAAATAGGTCAAGCAGCATCTGGGAAGGGGGGTGATGCCAGCTCCCCCATGGGTATCTCTGGCCTCAGAGATGGTTGACTCCTGACTAGTTCTTCATTGCCTAAATCCTGGACCTCCTTCATAAAAGCAGGTTCTGGGGTCCTGCTGACTTCACTTCCTGAGCGAAAAGGCTTTGGTTGAAATGAGTTATCCTGATGCCATCACCAGCCCCACTTCCTGTGAATGGTACTCCCCAGCACTCAGGTCAAGACCCCCTGAGTAATCCTTATTGGACTCACTGTCTGAGGCATTCCTCTCTATCTGGCCTGGCAAGCTATGGGTATCTGGCGATCTCATCTGGGCTGTAAGTCGTCGTTTTGGTGGAAAGTGCTGCCTCTCTGAGCCTGGCAAAGGGGGACCCACTAATTCCCGTATGGGCAGTAATAAATTGAGATGTACAGTTCTTTCTATACTGGGTCTGACCTCAGGCTTTATCTTGTATACAGGCAGATTCCCCATCTGCCATATTATCACATAGGGAGCAGCTCTCCATTGGTTGGCTATTTTATGCTTCCCAACCACTCCCACATTTTTAAGAGCACTTGGTCTCCTGGCTGTAATACTTGAGCATGTCCCCTTGCTTTTTCTTGTTAGTTTTAAATCTGTCACCTGATAATTTCAGTGGGTGCCCCCAATTCTTGTATTCTAGGACCTGGTGAACAACAGTTCCCTGTTCATTTGGTCTGTACCCCTCTTGATTTCATGGACTTCTATCATATCCACCCATCGCCTTCTCTTCTCCAAACTAAAGAGTCCTAGTATGAAGCTGTTTCATGCCCTTGATCATTTTGGTTGCCCTTCTTTGCACCTTTTTCTAATTCTACTACATCCATTTTGAGATGTGGGGATCAGAACTGTGCACAGTATTCAAAATGTGGGTGATCATGGATTTTCATAATGGCATGATGATGTCCTCCATTTTGATTTCAATTCCCTTCTTAATGATACCCAACATTTTGTTGCTTTTTTGTGTCTTCCTCATCAGATTACATTTATTCATGTGACTGCTAATTTTATTCTTCATTATAGATTCTACCAACTTGCCAGGGATGAAAAAGAGACTCACTGGTCTGTACTTCCCAGATTCACCTGTGGAGTAATTTTTGAAGATAGGAACTATGTGCACAACAAATCAGTCCTGTGTCACAGAGGCCATTTGTAATGATTAGTTACATACTGGTGCCATAGGTTCTGCAATTTCACCTTTGAGGTCCTTCAGAACTTTCAGGCAAATGCCAACTGATCCTGGTGTCTTATTAGCAGGGATCCTGATTTTCTCTGATAAAGAAAAAAAATTCCCAATTTTCAGATTTAAAAAAGTAACCCCAAATCTACACTTTTCCATGATTAAAATGAAATGCCACTAATGTGTGTATACACACGCACACACACGCACATGCACATGCACACGCGCACACACACACACACACACACACACAGGATGGTGCTTCACTTGGGTTACTTTTTTTAATCCAAATATTGGGGATTTTTTAAAAAACCAGAGAATACCAGGATCACTGGTTATTAATATTTAGTTGATCAATTTATTTAAAAAGTTACTCTGTTGGCACTTCAGTGTGGCCCAACTCTTCAGACCCATGTCTAGAAAGATTGATTTAGTAGAGGAATATCCCCAGAGTCTTCTGTGGTAAATACCAACGCAAATAATTTGTTTACCTTCTCTGCTGTGGCCTTATCATCCCTGATCACACCTTTTACACCTTGGCCTTTGCTATTAAAACATGCAAGGGTTCTTTTGGATCATATGGTATCCTTCTTGCTTTATGATATACACTTTTCCTGAGCCTATAACATGGTATTTTTAAACAGCTTCCAAACTGCCTGCAGGCTTTATATGTATTGTTATACTTCTTTGAAACTACTTTCTAGTTTCCTCATTTTTTGTGTAATTTATCTTCCTAAAGCTGCATATCAGTGTGGTAGACTTTTCTGGCTTATTCCCTCCTGCCAAAACGTTGAGTGAGATTATGCCATGGTTGCTATTAGAGAGAGGCTCACCAACAGATATCTCCCGAAACAGGTCCTGTGCGGTACTCAGGATTAGGTCCAGAATTGATTCTTCTCTTGTGGGTTCCTCTTTCTAGAAGATGGATCGTTCTAGAAAGCAGTCATTTATCACATTCAGAACTTTCATTTCTACAATTTTGCTCTGGTGAATTATTTACTCCACCTACATGAGGATAGTTGAAATCTCGCAGTATTACTGCTTTTCTAATCTTCCTGAAAATTTCATAATCACCTTTGCCTTCCCGATCAGGTAGTTGGTAGTATAATCCCACTAATACTAATATATTTTTTCATTCAAGTATGGAATTTCTACCCACAGTGATTCTAGAGTAGTTTTTCTTTCAGATAAGATTTTTATACTGTTGCTATCTATATTATCCTTAACATACAGTGCCACTCCTTCACCTGCACATCCAACTCTGTCATTCCTATATAGTTCATAATCTGTTATAATAGTATCCTTTCAATTATTATCCTTCCATCAAGTCTCTGAAATGCCTATTATGTTGAATTTAATCCCAGACATTCTAGTTCACTCATCTTCTTTTTTAGTCTTTTGACATTTGTGTGGAAGCACTTACAAATGTTGCCCTTAGCTGACTGTTACTGTCCTTGCTATTTGTTTGAAACTCTAGGTGTTTTGACTTATCCTCGCTATTATCAACAGTAATACTGCTTACTCCCCTGCTGCATTCTTCAAGACAGTATACAGTCTGAATGATAACCTGTCAGCTTTGGGATTGGATCAACTGCTCTGTGTGCTCTTCAGCACCTATCAGCTTTCCCTAACTTTTTAGTTTAAAAAATGTTCTACCACCTTTCTAATATTTAATGTCAACAGTCTGGTTCTATTCTGGTTCATAAGGATCCCTGTTTCTCTGCATAGATTCTTCCTGGTTCAAAAGGTCCTCCAGTTTCTGATTAACCTAAACTCCTTCTTCATGAACCATCATCTCTTCCATGCATTAAGACTCTGGAACTCTGCCTGTATCTCTGCACCTGTGTGTTGAACAGGAAGCATTTCAAAGAATGCTACAGTGAAGGTCCTGGAATGTAACCTCCTGTCTAGTGGCCTAAATTTACTTTCCAGGATCTCTCCCCTGCACTTCCTTTCATTGTAGTTACCTATATTGACCATGACCACTAGTGTTCCCCAGCACTCACTAGAAGCATATTTACGCATCTAATGAAGTCTGTTACCTTTGTGCCCAGCAGGAAAGTCACCATGTGGTCCATATCTATGTGCCTAATGATTGAATCCCGTACTACAACTATCAGCTGTCTTCTATCCTGTGTGGTCACCTCACTTGGAGGAGTATCCTCAATATAAGAGAACATTGACATCAACTTGGAGGGTGGGTTCCATTTAAGGGCATTGTTACATGTTAATTTTAGGCAGCTCCTGCCATTCTTAACCCCTGGATAGTCCACATATTAACAACTAATACTAGTTTTAAGCACTGTTTAGGCAGCTTAAAGTTAAGCCACTCTAAGGCAGATTTATCTCCAATCAGTGTTACCCAGCTTGTATTCCATTAATGTGTGGTCACTCCCAAAAGATGAGCTACCCAATTTGCAGTTCTCTAGCATCCCAGCATGCAATGACCCTCCCCCACCTTCCTGTGTGGACAGACATGTCACCCCCTGAACTCTGCTGCCTATGAGGTTGTTCTGGTACCAAGCCATGTCTTCCTCCCACATCTGTGCAAAAAACCCTGTGCAAAAAGCTTGCTTAGAATATGAAAGCTAGCAAGGTTGTGGGTTTAAGGGTGGAGTCTAACAGGGGTGTTGGGGAACAAGATAGGAGGCGGTATTGGGTCCCCATAACCTGAGGCTTCCTTCCTGGGGCAGGGGCAGTAGCTACCCCAAAAGTTCCTTCCCTTCCCTGCCCCACCTCCCCACAATCCCAGGAAACACAACCAGCACCCTCCCACACCCCAATCCCAAATTCCAATTTATTAGAACAAGAGACTTTCTTTAATTTACGTCCTCTTTATTTCTTTGTAATTTTTTTTACTTATTTTTCTTTTATCCGTTAGTGGCTGACTTCCTTAATTTCACCATCCTTCCGCAATTTCTCCAACTTTCCACATCCCATTTCAATACCCAGCCCCATCCCATTAAGTGTCTGTTTCCCAGCTTCATGTCCACCCCTCCCCCCTGCCCCTCTCACATCCCCACCTAGACCAGGAATAGAGGCCTGTCCTGGCTCAGCAGCCCTGTAGTGGCAAGTCACAGCTGTAGCTCCTAGTCAGGCTACTGAGTACCAGCCCTTAAGTAGCAAGTCACAGCTGTGGAGGTTGAACATAGTCAGAGAAGGTTTTTAGCTTTAAGGTGTGACTGCTCCAAACTTGAGTTAGCACTAATACCAATCAACATCTGAGCAGCTCAAAGTGCAACATGTAACAAGGCCTTAAGGGATAGTTTCCCTTCTTTCTAGTTTGATACCCTCCATCTCTGAAGCTTTTATCATCCTCAGTAATACAGGGGTTGGTACAATGGATGTGGGACTCCTCTACCATGTCCCTTAAAGCTTCAACTGTAAATTTCTCTGGCATCCGTAGTTGTTCCAGTCACACCACCCTTGCTCTTTGAGAGCCAGGACCTTCTTGAGCTGGGTACATACATACAAAACCTGCCCCAGGGGCAGATAATCATACATGCTGCACTCGGTACAATAAACTGGTTAGCCTCCATCCTGCTGCTGGACTTTTACCTGCATTTTTAAGTGTTAAACACTTACCTAGATCGCTCTTTTAGGAAGGTTTTTATTTATGAGTTCCCTTAGATTAGAAAATTTGAATGTATGGATTGAAAAGTTGTTTAACCTTTTCCTGTCCTAAATGCAGCTAAATATTAAACAAGGGGCCTACAGGACAGATAATAAACAAACAAGGTGATCCATGGAAGCATGTGACCTCGAGAGAAAATTAAAAGAGGAGACCACATAAGAGGAAAAGAAGTTCAAGTTAGCTTGTTGCTTTTGGAAATGTGGAGTTGAAACATATGAAAAACAGGGAAAAATGCAATAATGAATAAGAAGCATAACAATTTTGAAGATTATGGACAACAAAGAGAAAGCAAATACTAATGTCAATGAAATTAGAAATCAGGTAGGCTTCAGTAAAAGGACTGGATAGGAAAATTCAAGAGTTCTGTAGGGAACAACATAAATGTTTATAACATATAAAGTCCTGGGTAATCAAATGGAGTCCTAGAACTGCTTCACCTTTTATGCGTCTATGCAGATTTTGACATAAAAGACCTGGCCAAATTCTATTCTGTCTCTAAGAGGCATCAGTGACATTGAGATACTTTATCTTATTGCACTAATTAGGTTTGGCCAGCAATGCATGCTCACAAGCTGTCCAGTAAGGCTTGATAGTGATTTAATTCTGAGTCCCTCTGGGAAAGCATATAAATTCCATATCATTGGAAATACCATGAGCCCAGTTCTAGTCCTGTTCCCTTTCCCCAAGTCTAGTTTGAGCCTATCATTTCATGAAGTAGGCCATAGATTACCAGGTGGGACTAAGACCATCTTCTATATTTCCTTTTGAAGCAAGCCCACTGGACAGCCATGAGAGATTTGGGGAACCAGAATGCAGGCAAGTCAAAAGAGGTCTAATTCTATAGCTGAGTAAAATATTAACGTTAATGAAAGCAGTACTGTACTAAAAAGAAGGGTGTCCTGGTTTCTGACTCCTGCTCCTAATGCTGTTTATATATTTTGTACTTGATTAACATATAAAGGTAGTGGACTCAATTTCTGAACATCTGTGACAAGCAGGTGCTTTGCAGCCACCAGTAAAGCTGACCTCCTAGACATTAAGATCTCAGTGCAGCTTGTTCTTCCATAGAGCTAAGGGTTTGTTAAAGGGAGGTGAGGAAGGCAGTCTCTCCATGACAACAGGATTCAATCAGAGATGTGAGAAAATAATAGGATGCCCAACACATATCCTTTGAATTATGAAACATATGCAGATAAATTCTTCTCACCCAGCTATTCCTATTTTGTCAGTCATAGGTGTTATCTGAACTGGGTATCTCACCCTGCCGTCGCTTTAGCCTTCAATTTACCACACATGCACTACTCCACCCACACTGACTCCCAGTTCCATAACACAATTCCACTTTCCTTCCCCTTGCTGTCTTTTTAAAGTTGTTGTATATATAACCTCTTTAAATAGACAACAATCATGGAAAAAGAAAAATAATATAGGTGGATAAGTTTTGAATACAGGGTCTTGTAATGAGAAGGGCTTAATAAGAAGCAAGGTTACTATTGTCATTCATAATTGTTTCTATATTTCCATTTTTGTAATTACTCTTTCTTTTAGTCTCTTTTATTTTCATTATCATGTTAAGGAAATACCTCTAGATAATGAACTAGATTGTATTTTTAAAAAGGTAAATTAAATTTGTAAGAACTGCTCATTCCTGAAAATTGTTTGCAACATAATACAAAGTGCAAATGTTATCAATATATATATTCTATGTAATAACTGCATAGAAGAATATGTACTGTAAACAAAAGTGGGAGAGCGGTAAATTTATTCTATTCTGCTCCAGAATCATGCTCCCTTCTGTGCTGAATTGAAAATATTCATCTTTTAAACATTTACTATTACTGTCACAAGAAATAGATACTTGCAAATGTTTTTACTTATTCATTTATTTATTTAATGTAACAAATCAGATAAAAGTAATTCCCAAAGTTTATAAAACTATCGATTTTCTTATTATTACCATTAGCAAATTCCAACTTCTCTGAACATCTCATTTTCTCATTCAAACCATTCTGTGTTGAAATAAACCTTCAGTCTCAGCTATCTGCCTTCTCACTAAAACACACCAATAATTGCTGGTGACACTGAATAGTTCTGTGTAATTTCCCTTTTCCAAGCCTGTTGAGCATTTGTCATTGATATTAATTTCCTTTGTCTCCTTTTTGGTTTCAGCATTTTACAAGTTGCAGTCAAGCAGCGCCATAGTCCAAGGTAAAGCAGGAAGATAGGTTTCATGTTCATGGGCCTCTGGTCTTTATAATAAATTGTTAATGATAAAGTTTTTCTAGGTTACCTAAAGCTCACAAATGAGACTGAGGAACTACTCCTGTAATCATCTTCTCTCCCATTCAGCTTTCAATCTAAATAGAAAAACACATAAAATAGATGGAAAAAAGGAAGTATCATCCTCATTTTTATGATGGATTGGAGGCAAACATAAATTTAGGATGTCACCCACAAAAGGATTTAGGTTTTTAAAGTGGGATTTAGGCAGGATTTACAAATCTAAATCCAAAATTTAAATCTTCAAAACTCCTAAATCCAAAACAGTTTGAATAAAAAATACAATAGGCTTACCTCATGGAAGCTGTAGCTCAAATGTTTCATGCTTCCATTCTCTGTATATTCTGTATACTGAACTGTGGGGCCCTATATGCCAACTTTAGGGGAATTCTTGATTTGAACTTAGTTTAGGGACATCTCAAATGCAAATCATTATCTTAAGGGTACTGCTTAGCTAAAATCCTATCCTAATCCGATGTAAGCATAAACATCAGTTTTCATAACATTTAATGGGTTTAGTGCTAGTAAAAGGCATTAGACTGAAATTAGATTTCACTGACAGAGTTTCCCAAAGGAGAGGAATCAAGTATGGGGCACTAGGACTATAATCTTTAATGTCCTCAGAGGAACGGGGGAAAATTTAGAAAAAGTCACAGAGAACTTGGGAAGGGGTAATAAGAGCAGACTCACGAAAAATGTGATTGCTCAGCAGATGGGGAGCAATCAGTATGTGTTGGAGGTCATGTCCTACTGCTAGCCCCTGTGGCCATCCACATCTACATGAGATGCTGACTGCAGAGTCCTTACTTATTTACACAAGTTACTGTGCAGTAGTGCCAAATGGCTTTTTGTGACGCTGACTGCACAGTAGCCCAAGATTACTGAGCAGGAGCATCATGTCACAGTTTCTGTCATGTGACGCTACTGCACAGTAATCTTGGGCTCCTGTGCAGTCAGCGTCTCGTGTAGGCGTAAACTGTCTCTCCTATTTATTTCAGCTCTTATTCTCCCTTCCCTCTTTTTCCATTTGCTATCCTTTCACTTATGGCCCCTGATTCTCTCTTTCCTTATGCTTCCATAGCTGTTTTAGTCTCTGTCACAAGTAGTCTTCCACTTTCAATGATCTCAATTTGCTCCTAATGGGTGCATATTCACATTGGGTGGGGGGGTCACAGTTTAATGTGCTGGCGCAGTAATGACATATGTGTAGACGCTCCCCCACTGTATTAATTCTTAATTGTGTCATGGTCAGGGATCCTGGTTTTCTCTGATTAAAAAAAAAATCCCCAATTTCGAGATTTAAAAAAGTAGTCCAAAATGTGAGTTCGAAGTTACTTTTTTAAATCCGAAAACTGAGGATTTTTTTTAATTAGAAAGAAACAGGATCCCTGGTCATATTAAATCATGCCTTTAAATAAACATCTGAAAAACTGGCATTGTAAAAGAAAGGCAGGAAGCCTGTATGAGTCTTTTTGCCTCTACAGTGATTAAACTACATGTGGCTGTAGGCGTATTATTATTGTGCATTATTTATACTGCAGTAGTGTTTTAATCAGGATCAGCACCCTTTGTGCTAATTACTATGTACATGCATCCATGAGTATGCAAGGCCCCTGTCATGAAGAGCTTTTCTACCTTTATTTAGCAATGTTCCCCTGGAAAAATAAATCACAGTGTTTAGGACTGGAAACATGCACAGCCACAGGCTCCACACACCTCAAAGTCCACACAAGCAATGCCAGAATATACGGGTTTTTAAATGTCACTTGCTGCTAAGGCTTGGGGATAAACTTCTTAGGTATATGGATTTTAAGTTTTTTCTCTTGATTTGATGTTTGTTATAGATTTCAGAGAAGTAAGTTGGTTTTGAGATTTAATATTACTTTTAATATATCTAAGGATCTTTTTCCCAATAATTTCCAAATGTTGTATTTATTTTTATTAATACTTTCCCTTATGTTAGTTTTAGTGGGAAATAACAACTTTCACTATAATCTAACAGTTAACAAAATCCATTGGGTTTGCTTTGCTAGTGTGCTGATCCTGAGGAAAAGGTTGGGGGAGGGTCTCCTATTTTTTAACATAAAGGCAGCCTTGATAGCATCTGTAGTTAGGTGCAGTTTCAGGAGAAAAAGAGGATCATACATATAAGAGAACATAACTAATCCAGTCAGAACAAAATGTTGTTGGTGTAATGGTTCAGTGAACAAAGTAACATAGAGCTGTCAGACTACTTACATTGCACTTCGCCTACTTGACTACAAAAAGCTTTGTAATCTAAAGGAGGGGGTTGGTTTAGCCTGCTATTCTTTTCTCCAATTTCAGTTATTCCATTTCATTTTTTTTTTCTTTTGTGCTTTTTATAGGGAAACAATACATTGCCAGCTGCTGGTTGAACTAGGCGTTACATGAGGCCCTTAGGTGTCAGCTGGAAGCCTATACAAATGAATTGAAGTTTTATGTTCTATGCTATAGGTCTTTTATGAAGCTGTAAATGAGCAGCAGTGTGAGAGAACATGGTTTTAGCACCTGCTTTATTGTTGGCACTTGATAGAATTAGTGTATTTAAAGACAGCCCTATTGGTTACACCATATGGTTTGCAATCATTAGTATAATAATAGATGTAATGCTTAAACAGAAACTTAAAACTTGGTGCTATTGTTTCAATTTGAATGGTATTAGTAGATTTGGGAGTGGACAACTAAATCTCTTTTCAGATCTTAGGTTCTTGTTAGTTTAGAATAGGAGAGGCTGATACTACATTACTAATTGCTATTATTATTTTGCCTTATACTAAAAAGTATTCCCATTTAAAAAATCCTAGGAATTATATAGGTTTATTACCACATGGAGATGATAAAGTATTAATACCAATGCAGAAAAGGAGGAAATATTTCAAAAATATTTCTGTTCTCTATACGAAGAGAAGCCAAGCTATGTATTCATATCACATGGGGAAAATGATATTTTCTTTCTGTCTATTATTAATGAACACACATCTTCAAGAAATACATACTTTTAAATCAGCAGACCCAGATAACTTTCACTTTAGTTATGATCAAAGATCCTGGTTTTCTCTGATTTAAAACAAAATCCCCAATTTTCAATTAAAAATAAGTAACCCCAAATTCACATTTTTCCATGATAAAAATGAAACACCACTACATATACATCTATATATGTGTGGTGTTTCATTTAAAACATGGAAAAATGTGGATTTGGGGTTACTTCTTTTAACCAAAAATTGGGGATTTTTTTAAACCAGAGAAACCCAGGATGCCTTGATGAAATAGCTAGCTGTTTCCCCCCCCACTCCCCCAAATATTGACTTAAAATAAGCCTTGCAGTATCAAGGATACTTTAGAAGGCTGGAGAGTGATAATATTGTGCTAAAAATGTATCATGCTGAAAGAGCAATCACAGGGCAACTTGGGTAATCATAGGTTGATTACCTTGACATCTGTCTGAGGCAAAATAATGGAAAAATCAATGAGGAATTAAAGATAGGAATATAATTAATGATAGCCAACAAAGATTAAAAGAAGCAAAGTATAGTGTTAAACATACACAATTTCATTCTTTGAAAACATTATAGGTTTGGTTGATGAAGGTAATTTCATAGATGTATGAAGTATAAGGACTTTTCATAGATGTCATACTAATTTATCTCTTAGTATGACAAAACTTGGCCAGTCTGCTTTGAGTTTCTAAGAAACATGTTTATCATAATATCTTTTAAGATGTTTTTAGTATTCAAATAACTAAAAATAAAACACTTTCTTTTTAATATGAATTTTGGAAATGTATGGAAATGTATGTCAAAAAAATGCACACCAGAAAAATGTGGGGCAGTGCACATAGCAGCAGCATGCACCACACAAACCCACCTGGCCACATACCCAGATCACTGTTGCTGGAGGCTTGGGAGGCCCAGGTGCCAGCCCCAACCTCCCCTACCCCACCCGAGGCAACTTGCCACACATCAGTGCACACATGCAGCAGCATTCCCCAGGGACAACTAACTGCAGCCCAGATTTGTGCTCTAGTTGTCCCCAGGGAACATATGTTCCCATTCATGGGAACATGCCCATAAGGGATTTAGGAGTAATGGAAGACAAACAACTCATGCTGTGCCAAAGGATATGAGGGTCAGGGAGGTGAGTTTATCTTGGTCTATAGCTGAGTTGGAACTGCAATTGAAAGACTGTGGACAGTTCTGGCATCCAACTTTTTTAAAAGATGCTGAAAAATTGTAAATGGTCCAGAAAAGAGTCACAAAAATTATTCAAGGGATGGAGAAAATATGTTACTGAGTGAGAACTCAATCTGTTTAGCTCATAAGAAAGACTGAGAGGTAACCTAATTACAATGTATCTGGATACAAAGGTCAGGAAGAAGATTGGTTTCCACTTAGGGTGCCTGTGGACATGTGGAGAGGCTGCTCTGACATGCTGTAATTGCAGCACATTGGAGCAGACTCAATTAATGCCCCCACCCACTGGAGCATGTATAAAAAGGCCCTTAGGTACTGCACACCTACACCTTAGGTGTCTTGCCCATGAGGGTGATCTAAGCAGACAGCATTCAATGTTTATCCCCTCTATATAGGCAGTGGAGAGAAATAACAAGCAAGGTGAAATCAAAGTTAAGTGCAGAAGAGGATGGACAAATGTACATTTTTATTTCTTTAAAGAGAAGGGAAGCTATTTCTTCCAAGTCCTCAGCAGCTGTTACACTCTGTTCATCTGCACAGTTCTGTATCTATACACTTAGCTACCTCATCCCAGTATTGGCCCTGAATGAAACAAAGTTAAAACTGAGCAGGTTAGTTTTATTGAACTTGTATTAGGACAGATTCATGCATATATAACACTTGCATTGGTATACTTCGTTACTGATAAAAATGGATACATCTCTCTATCCCATAAAATACATATATTGGGGATTTGGAAAGCTAGACTCCTGCAAAAAAAGTTTTTCAGAAAAAAAAAAGAGACATTTGAAACCAACCACTGAGAAACATAAAGCACAAGTGTGTGTCTGCTTTCTTTACCCCCCGTGTGGAGTTTAGATGTTTAGATGACCTGACTCAGGCTGAACCTTCAACACCTTCCTTCCTTCAGGATGCTCAGTGCCTAGGTTCTCTTCTGAGTTCAGGAATATAACTACCTCTTAGCAAAAAGTTAAGTAGTTAGAGTCCTCTGGTGGGAAATAAAAGACCTGGGTTCTAATTCCCATAGCCACAACCAAGAAGTTCAAATCATAAATTTCACCTTCCATAACAGTCTCTCTCTCTTTTTGGTGGGGAGGGAAGAAGGATATCCTGTAGCTATCCTGTGTAAGCTTGGCCACCAGAGAGAAAGGAATGAATGATTCATCAGGCTAGAAGGACAGTGACCCATAGACTTTCTGACACTGTATCCTAGTGGTTAGGGAACTCCTTTGAGAGGAGGACCTGAGTTCTGGTGCCTGCTGCATCTTATATTACAGTCAAAGGTTAAAAAATAAAATCAGAAAAATAAATAATTGAGAGTGGAGAGCAAAACTAAAGTCTGCCTGCCTCTCATTCTATATACAGCCTGTGGTTAAATCAGTCTTAGGACGTGGGAGATGTGAATTTGAATTCCCTTTTCTGAGGAATGCCTGTAATCCAGGCTTTCCACTTTCTGGATAAATATTGATACATTATTGCACAAGAGTTGGATGTCACTTCCCACAATTCTTTGGAATGAAAGTGACCAAGGCCACTGTGCTTTGTACAGAACTCAGTTCTGTCAAAGCATCACTAACATTTAGGCATCACACCCCTCCAAGGCTTGAGTCTGAATTCCAGTTTGTCTTCAGCTACATTATGGAATTAGGTGCCTAGTTGTCAAAATGTATCACTTTTGAGCATGCTCAGAAGCCCAATTGTAGATGCCCAGGAAATTTGGAAGTCCAAAATGGAAGTGCCAAGTAAACTTATATTTCTTTTCATGTAAAAGAACATAACTATTGTTTTATATGTTTTGTAATCCCTCTCTGGAATGTTGGTACATAAATTTATCCTAAATCCTATTTAGGTGCTTACAGAGCCAGACAGATGGCAATCTAGATTTACAAGAACATTCAGCAGGTGGTTTAGCAGGAGTGTCAATAAAGGGGGAGAGAAAGGAATTATGAAAGTGTTGTTCAATACAGACCTTGCTTTGCCTATCAAGCAATACTACCAGATAGCTAGTTGTATAGCAACATTAATAAAAAGGTAAATCTTCTCCTGTCAATAAATTTTGGGTTGATAGATTTATTGTTTTATATAGCTTTAAATATTAGATTTTGTCACCCATGAAAACAGTCTTGTTAGTACTGTATGTGCAAGTTCAATACTAGTGAAAGTTAAGAGATGAAAACAATACCTTCGGATTGAAACTTTATGTTTGAACAGTTTATCCCTTAGTATGACAAAACTTGGCCAGTCTGTTTTAAGTTTCTAGGAAAAATGTTAATCATAATCTCTCTTAAGATGTTTTTAGAAATCAAACAACTAAAAAAAAAACCACTTGCTTTTTAAGCCTGAAGTTTGGAAATGCATTGTTCCTTAGGGAAAAAATAATAATTTCACTACTTTGAAAAATAGAGGTTTTCTATTCTTAGTAAAATCCTTCACCAAAAATAATTTCCTGAGCATTTAACTTTTAAAGTGTCACTAAGTTTAGACTCAGTTTAGACTAGTTTCAAATTATTCTCAACTTGGTCACTGACCATTCTTACATAGTACACATTTGAATGTTAATATTCCAAAGTGTTGGTGTCAGTTCCATTATGTGTAAATAGTTAACTGTGGGGCAGAGCTGTACTGCTACCCAGTGTGTCCACAGGTGGTGGATAGTGGACTGATCTTGAGGGAAGGTTAACTGTGAAATAAGCAGGGGTAACTCTGATGAATAAGCAGTTGCAGACCAAGCAGCAGCAGTACCACCAGGATGTGATGAGGGCAGCAGATGGCAATGCTTTCCTTCCTGAAAAGCAACATATATCCTTTGATGGTGCTGTGACATGACAAGTACAGAGAAACACTATAATAAGCCTGCCCAGCCCCCCAGTGATGGATCTACAAGTCCTCAATGGTGGAGCCGGTGGAAGAAAATGTTAGAATCTCAACAAATGTGACAATGGATGAAGGCTGCAACAAAATGAGCTTTCCAGTTGGCTTGGTCTTCTTGCTATTGGATAAAGGTCCCATTCTGTAAAAAGCCATGTGGAAGCTGATGTGTAGCAGCTTCTTCACAATAAAAGAAGTCATCTTCTATGCCAGCACATTCCTCAAGCCTTTGGAAACTAGCTAATGGCAATGGGAGCAGGATTTTGAGGTCTGGAAGGTCCTAATCCTGAACTGGCATGAAGGTGGCAGTTACAAAATGGTTGTCTAGCACTTGGATGAGGCAGGAGTGCAATTCGGCAGCTATAGCTGTGACTGAGCAGCTGTCTTCAGGATCCACTCTGCTCACCCCACATGGGGAGGAGAGTAGAATAGGTGCCTTAAACATATCCTGTCTAATACAGTACAGGTGACCGTCACCATTTGCGAGGGGTATGTTCTGGAGATCCCCATGAATGGCAAAATCCATTAATATAGCCCTGCATTCATGAATGTTGTCTGCTGTCATGAATGCAGTGGCCCTGGTGGCTGGTGAGGGGCACAGCTGCACTGGTGATGGTGGGAGCTTGGCAATGGTGACAGGACCCTGCTGGTGGTGGTGGGAGGCCAGTGGGGGTGGTGGATGCTCAGCAGCGGCAAGCACAGAGCTTCCAAGGAGCTCCTGTAAGTGTATTTAAGATGCAGGTTTGGCATTCACAAATATTTGAAACTGCAAATGCCAAACCCATGAATAGTGAGAGTTCCCTGTATTCTATATTTTTTCCTGACTGCATAACTGTGTCCAGTGGGATCACCTTTACTGCAGTTGAAAATACCAGTGAAAACACACCATTATTTTCAGGACCAGGAACATTAGGACCTTCATAGACAACCCTAATAGTGAACGCCCAGAGCACTGCACTGCAATTGTGGCCACTGAGTCAGACCTCGTGAGTGGGATATGGGCAGCTCAAAGAACAAGGAGGCAGCTATACCTTCTTCTGGAGGATAAACAGGAAGGAGAACTCTGACTTCATGGTGTTGGTTTTGCCATTACAAATGAACTCATAAACCAACTCAATGAGTTGCCTATCAGAACTAATGAGCACTGCATTACTCTATGTTAAACTGGCAGGGAGCCAATATGCCACTGTCAGCAGCAGATATGCCCCAACACTTGACACTGCTGATAAAACTAAAGAGAAAGTCTATGCCAACCTTGACCAAGTCCTTTCTGACATTTCAGAGGGAGACAGACTTATTCTTCTTGGTAATTTCAATGCCAGAGTCAAAGGGACTCTAACCTCTGGAAGAGAACCATCAGCAAGGAATGAGTAGGAAAGGTCAACTCCAGTGGCATCCTCCTCTTGATCAAATGCCAGAACATGGACTCACCATTACCAACATCCTGCTCCATGAGGAAAAAACACGCACAAAACATCATGGAAACACCTATAATCTAAGTATTGGCACTTCATTGACTATGTCATTATCCATGCCCAGGATTGCAAACATGTCCGCATCATCTAAGGTATGCTAGAGGTTTGTGACTGCTGGGCTGACCAGTGATCACTAACATATCACTCAGTTATGTCACTGAAATTGGCTCCCAAACAATGGCTGCAGCAGAAGCAATGCTGACAGAAGACCAAGGGTGAATGAGTCAAGGACCCAAGCAAGTGAGAATTCTTCCACCAGTGCCTCAATGAAAAACTGGTGAATTCCAATCAACAACAATGGGAGACTGACAGCAGCATGTGGGGTGCCCTCAAAACCATCATCATCAGTGCCTATGAAGATACATTTGGATTCTTTATCAGAAAGCATCAAGACTGGTTTGATGAGAATGACCAGGAGATTGAAAAGTTGATCGATCACAAACACAAGGCCTTTTGTTCTTGGCAAAATGACACCGGTTCTTAGCAAAAGAAACTGAAATTTCAATAAGCCAAGGCACAGGTCCAAAGGCAGATGCGTGATATGAAGAACAAAAGGTGGGAAGACAAGGCTAAGGAGATTCAACATCTGGCTAACATCCACAATATGATTCTCTTCTTCAGGGCCAAAGCCATCTATAGTTCAAGCACTCAGGGACCAACCCCCTTGAGACTTAAGGATGGAGGAGACCTGATCAAGGAAAGGGGAGCCTTCAATGTCCATTGGAAGGAGCATTTTGAAGACCTTCTCAATTTAGACTCAGCTATTGACAAGAGTGTTCTCAACTCCATCCCACAACACCCAGTCAGAAATAATCTTGGAATCCTCCAACCCTTGATGAGGTGAGAAAAGCCACCAAGAAGATGAAGAACAGAAAGGTGTTTGGAGTAGATGGAACCCCTGCTAACATCTTAAAACAGGGAGAAAAGGACCTCACATCACAGCTTCATGCCATCATCTTCAGGATCTGGAATCCCAGATGATCTCAGGGACACCATGACTGTGACAATCTTCAAAAAAGAAGACAAGTCTGACTGTGGAAACTACAGAGGGATCACCTTGCTGTCCAACACAGGAAAGATCATTGTGAGAACGCTTCTGAACGGTCTCCTTCCAGCTGCTGAAGAGCTCCTCCCAGAATCTCAGTGTGGGTTTAGAGCATCAAGAAGCACAACTGACATGATCTTCACAGCTCACCAGCTGCAAGAGAAATACTGGGAAGAACATAAGCCTCTCTACATGACATTCTTTGACCTCACAAATGCTTTTGACCCTGTCAGCTAAGATGTGTTGTGGAGGATCCTTCTGGATGCCCACCAAAATTTGTCACCATTCCCTGCCTGCTCCATGGTGGTATGTGAGTGGTGGTTCTCAGTAATGGATCTATCACAGATCCCTTTGACATTAAAATGGGAGTTAAACAAGGCTGTGTCATTGCGCCAACACTCTTCTCAATATTCCTTCCCACGATATTACATCAGACCACCAACAAGCTTGCAGCTGGACTGGAGCTACAAGTATTGAGGCAATGATCACCTGGCATCAACTTTGTTGGGCTGGCCATGTTATCTGGATGTCTGACTCCAGAATCCCAAAGCAAGTTTTATTCTCATCCCAGCCAAGGTATACACTCAAGAGGAGGACAGAGAAAGTGCTTCAGAGATGTCATCAAGGCCAACTTAAAAAATGCAACATCTATGTCAATTCATGGGAGACTATCACCCAGGACCACCCCAAATAGAGGAAGAGTCTGCTGCAGGCATCTCAGTACTTTGAAACCTTATGACAGCAACAAGAGATGAAAAAGCAGGAGCAGCAGAAACAGTGTGTCATGGACCAAATCAAGAATCCTGTCGATCCTGGATGGGCCTCATCAGCCATCATGGGCCTCATGGGCCTTATCAGCCATCTTTGGAAACAGATAAACCAATTGTGGAAGACAATCATCCTCAACTGTGAGGGATTGCAAAAGAGAAACAGTTAAAAGTATAATGGTGCCATTTTTATTTAATATGGATGAATATTGTCATCTGAGACAAGAAATATGTTTTTTTTCCTGATTTTAAAATCACATGAATAGTGGCAAGCCTTTTTTTTCTGTAGTCACATAAATTTTCTACAAGATTTTTTTTGCTATTTTACATTGAGAAGTAGGAAGAGAAGCCTTGATATTTATTGCTACAATACATTTCATTTAAATACCCTTCAGAGTTTCAAGACCACACTCACAGTTAGAGGTTTACACTAAGAAACATCATTGTCCCATCAAAATTGTCTCCTGCATGTATCTATAAAAGTATAAAGCCAGTAGTAGCAAAAAATATTAATAAGTAGAGGATGTATACGTGTGTTCTGGGATCAATAAATAATGCAAATAGAGCATCCTACAGTTCAAGACTGCAGAGTCTATTCTTCATAAAACAAGAAACTTGAAAGATAATTACAAAGATACTGTCCTTATCCCATTTTGAATCTCTTTGGATCTTATTGGAAGACTTCTGCAGAGAACACGGCATATAGATGCCCACATCACTTAACATGTTAATCTACAGCAATCCTCAGGATATCTATTTATATCATAGAATCATAAAGAAGAAGGACTGAAAGGTACCTTGGGATGTCTTCTAGTCCAACCCCCTGCCTGAGGTAGGATCATGCTTATCCAAACCATCCTATATAAATCCATTGTTTACACAAACCACAAAACTACACAGTCACCCCTGACAAATCAAAGGACATAACACCCTAATTTGCCACAGGTAAAGCAGAGGGACCACAGTGCTCCTGGCTTCAAGGGTTGCTAAAATACACTTGAGAGATCCCAGGAAGAGGACCATGTCCTTTGGTACAGAGAAAAGCAAAAACTCTCTCAGCCCATACCAATCTGATCATGGGGTAAAATTCCTTCCTGACCCCAAATATGGTGACTGGTCTGACCTTGAGTGAAGAGGAAAAACCTTCTGTTCACAAACATCTAGGTATACATCCCAGCTGGAGCACTGAAACACCCCAGTTAATTCCACAGCCTTGGCTGCAGCCAATACTCAATGCTTCTGAGAAAAGTTTAAAAAAACCCTTATACATGTAGCAGCAGGAAGGGACAAAATTTCCTTTTGGTCCCATGAGGTAACTAGCAAAGCCCAGAAACATGGGAAATAGACACAGTAGAACACAGACAAAGCTATGCCTAGATCACCATGACCAGTGGCTGTCTAACCTCTTTTTGAACACTTTCAGTGATGGAGAGTCCACAGCTTTCCTAGGTAGTCAGTTCTACTGCTTCACTTTTCCAACAGTAAATAACTTCTTTCTGATATCCAATCTAGACCTACTTAGCTCCAACTTCAATCATTGGTTTATTTCTTACTTTCTGCCAGAAGAGAGAAAAAGGGATTTTACCCCTTCTTTATGGCAGCCCTTCAAGTATTTGAAAACTACTATCATGTTCCCCTTAACTGACTTTTCCCAAATCTGAATATGCTTATTTCCTTCAGCCTCTCCTCATATTACTTGCTTCCAAGCCCATTATACTTTTTGGTGCCTTCCTCTGTGCCTTTGGCTCCTCTGTAACTTCTCCATATCCTTTTAAAATATCAAGCACACACAATGCTCTAGATAAGGCCTAACCAATTCTGAGTAGAGATGCACTACCACCTCCTGCATCTTGCACCTAATACATCTATTGATGAATCTCAAAACTGCATCCACCTTTTGTGCAGCTGCATCATGCTGCAGACTAGTATAGAGCCCGCAACCTACCAAGACTCCCAGGTCCTTCTCCATAGTGCTGCCATCCAGCCAGGTGTCATCCATTCTGTTTTTGTATTTTTAATTATTCATCCGAAGGTATAATACCTTGCAATTGTCAGCTGCAGCCCAGTTTTCCAATATGTCAATATTTTTTTTTTAATTGTGTTCCCATCTTTCAGCATGTTCATGATTCTTGCCTCTTTCATGTCATCTGAAAACTTGCTTAAGAAACTTTCTATTCCAGCATCCAAATCTTTAACAAACACATTGAACATCAGTGAGAACAAGATAGACCCTTTTGTGACTCCACTAGAAACCTCCTGCCATTCCATCATGAATCCAATTTTAATTACCTTTTGCTAGTTATTATTAAGCCAGTTGCCTTTCAGCCTTATAGTAGATTTGTCTAGGCCAGCGGTCACCAACCAGTGGATCTCGAGCCACCAGTAGATCTCGGAGCCTCTTGGAGTTGATCTGAGGCTGGGGTGGGGGGCTGAGTGCCCGCATGCATGAACGCACCCCAGCCCAGCATGTCAGTCCATGGGGGAGGGAAGGGATGTGGGCTAGATCAAGGTCCCTGAGGTGAGGGACACTGCTGCAGAGGCAGGAGCAGAGGTAAGTTGTGCGGGGCCCTGGCCAGGTGGGACCTACCTGCTGGGGAGATGTGCCTCAAGTAATTTTTTCTCCCTCAGCCTCAATCTCCCCCCTTCCCCGCAACTTCCCTTCCCACAGACTTACCTGCTGGGTAGGGAGAGGGAGGGATGGCAGTGGCACATGGTATATCTTGGGTTGCTTTTAAATGCCAAAGCTGAACCCCTGCTTAAAAGGTTGGAGAGCACTGGTCTTGGCCACATACCTCCAATTTGTTTATGAGAAAGTCATAGTTTCATAGTTGGTAGGGTCGGAAGGGACCTGAGAAGATCATCAAGTCCAACCCCCTGCCATGGGCAGGAAAGAATGCTCGGGTCAAACGACCCTGGCAAGGTGTCTATCTAGCCTCCTTCTGAAGACCTCTAGGGTAGGAGCTAGCACCACTTCCCTTGGAAGTTGGTTCCAGATCCTAGCCGCCCTGACAGTGAAGTAGCGCCTCCTGATATCTAGCCTGAATCTACTCTCCGTGAATTTATGGGCATTATTCCTTGTTAATCCCAGTAGTGCTCAGGGGAGCAAGGATGATCCCATTGCCTGCTGGTCTCCCTTGGCCAGTTTATAGATGGCCACCAGATCCCCTCTCAGCCTTCTCTTGTGGAGGATGACCAGGTTCAGGTCCTGTAGCTTCTCCTCATAGGGCCTGCCCTGCTGCCCCCTGATCATGCGAGTAGCCCTCCTCTGGACCCTCTTGATGTTGTCCATATCCCTCCTGAAGTACGGTGCCCAGAACTGGACACAGTACTCCAACTGTAGCCTGACTAATGTCATATAGAGGGGGAGGATCACCACCTTGGACCTGCTCATGATGCATCTGTGGATGCATGACAAGGTGCGGCTAGCCTTCCTGACTGCATCCCCACATTGGCAGCCCATGTTCATCTTGGAGTCTATAATGACTCCAAGATCCTTTTCTGCCTCTGTGCTGATGAGAAGGAAATTCCCCAGCCTGTAGGTATGCTGCTGGTTCTTTCTCTCTAGGTACAGTACCCTGCACTTGTCAGTATTGAATCCCATCCTGTTCTCATCTGCCCACCACTGTAATCTGTCCAGATCCAATTGCAGCCTATCCCTCCCTTCTAATGTGCCCACTTCTCGACACATCTTAGTGTCATCTGCAAATTTGATCAAGGTGCTTTTCACTCCCTCGTCCAAGTCACCGATAAAGATGTTGAACAGTGTGGGCCCAAGGACTGAGCCCTGGGGGACCCCACTGCCCACATCCCTCCAGGTCATAGAATTATAGAATCATAGAAGTAGGGTCAGAAGGGACCTTGTAGATTTTCAAGTCCATCCCCCAGCCTGGGTAGGAGGGAAACTGGGCTCGAGCGACCCCAGCCAGGTAGGCATCGAGTCGCTTCCTAAAGACCCCCAGGGTAGGAGCCAGCACCACTTCCCTTGGAAGTTGGTTCTAGATCCTAGCCACCCTAACTATGAAGTAGTTCCTATGGATGTCCAATCTAATCCTTCTCTCCAACAACTTGTAGCCATTATTCCTTGTTTTCCCGGGGAGTGCTAGGGGAAACAAGGTCTCCCCCAAACCCTTCTGGTCCCCCCTAGTGAGTTTATAGACGGTCACAAGGTCCCCCCTCAGCCTTCTCTTGTAAAGGCTGAACAGGTTCAGGTCCCATGGCCTGTCATTGTAGGGTCTGCCCTGCTGTCCCCGGATCATGCAGGTGGCCCTCCTCTGGACCCTCTCAATATTGTCCTCATCCCTCTTGAAGTGGGGTGCCCAGAACTGGACACAGTACTCCAGCTGTGGCCTGACCAGTGTTGCATAGAGGGGGAGGATCACCTCCTTGGACCTACTTGAGATGCACCTGTGGATGCACAATAAAGTCCGGTTAGCCCTGCCAACCGTGACCTCGCATTGTCGGCCCATGTTCATCTTGGAGTCAATGATGACTCCAAGATCCCTTTCTGCCTCCATGCTCTCAAGAAGGGAGTTTCCCATCTTATAAGTGTGTTGCCGGTTACTACTGCCCAAGTGCAGCACCCTGCACTTGTTCGTATTCAAACGCATCCTGTTTTTGTCAGCCCACCCTTGCAACCTATCCAGGTCTTTCTGCAGTCTTTCCGTCCCTACTAGCGTGGCCACCTCACCCCAAATTTTGGTATTGTCAGAAAATTTGAACAGGTTGCTTTTCACCCCATCATCCAAATCGCTGATAAAGAAATTGAACAGTTCGGGCCCAAGGACCGAGCCCTGGGGGACTCCGCTGCCCACTTCCCCCCAGGTCGAATATGACCCGTCCGCCACCACCCTCTGAGTACGACCCTTCAGCCAATTAGCAATCCATCTGACCGTGTAGGCATCGATGCCACAGTCACCTAGTTTTTTAATGAGGATGGGGTAGGAGACAGTGTCAAAGGCCTTGCTGAAGTCCAGAAAGACTACATCCATGGCGACACCTGCATCCAATGCTTTTGTGACCTGATCGTAAAAGGCAATCAGGTTGGTCTGACATGACCTGCGCCTAATGAAACCATGCTGGTTGCCCTTGAGCATCATCCCCGATGCCGGCCCATCACAGATGTGCTCCTTGATGATCTTCTCAAAGAGTTTCCCCAGGATTGAGGTAAGACTGACGGGCCTATAGTTGCCTGGGTCCTCCCTCCTCCCTTTCTTAAAGATGGGGACCACATTGGCTATCTTCCAATCATCTGGCATCTGGCCTGAGCACCATGAGTGCTCATAAAGCCATGCCAAGGGCCCACCACTAACCCCTGCTAGCTCCCTCAACACCTTGGGGTGAAGAGCATCTGAACTTGCTGACTTGAACACATCCAGCCCCTCCAGAAGCACTCTAACCCAGTCCTCCTCAACCTTAGGTCTTGAGGTGTTCCCCTCGAGTCCGTCTTGAAACATGGTGGGGGAGTCCCGGTCCCTGCACAAGAAAACAGAGGTGAAAAATTTGTTAAAGATGTCTGCCTTCTCTGGCACAACCACCAGATTGCCCAGTGCATCTTGCAGGGGCCCCACATTTCCTGGTGCCACCTTCATCCTCCCTATATATTTGAAAAGGGACTTTTATTATCTTTGAATAAGACTCATCCACCACCACTATCTGAGTGTGGCCCTCCAGCCAAATGGCGACCCATCTGACTGTGTAGGCACTGACATCACAATCTCCTAATTTTTTAATGAGAATGGGGTGAGAGACAGTGTTGAAGGCCTTCCTAAAGTCCAGAAAAACTATGTCCACCGCAACACCTGCGTCCAAGCATTTTGTGACTTGGTTATAGAAGGTCACCGGGTTGGTCTGACAGGTCACACAGGACTTTGTCAAAAGCTTTGCTGAGGTATAAATATACTAGATCCACAGCATTCCATTCACCCACCTAAGTAGTTACTTTGTCAAAGAAAGAAATTTAAGTTTCTTAGACATGATTTGTTCTTAGAATATCCATGCTGAGTGCTTGTGATAAGCAAGGATTCTGGTTTTCTATAATAAAAAATCCCTAATTTTCAGATGGAAAAATGTAACCCAAAATCCACATTTTCCATGATTAAAATGAAATGCCACTAGTATATATAGATATATCTATAGATATATAGATATCTATAGATATATAAGATAGAAGCACCTTGATATATAGATATCTAAAGATATATAAACATTTCTATCCATACCTATCTATCTATCTATAGATATATATACTGGTGTTTCATTTTAATCACGGAAAAATGTAGATTTTGGGTTACTTTTTTAAATGTGAAGACTGGAGATTTTTTTATCAGAGAAAACCAGGATCCCTGTTGATCATCCTGTCCCCCTCCAGATGCTTGCAACTGGATTTCCTTGGGATATGCTCCAGTAGCTCCCCAGGTATTGGGGTGAGCCTAATTGGTTTGTAGTTTCCCAGATCCCTTTTTTGTCTTTTTTAAAGAGGGGCACTACATTGGCCTGTCTCCACTCCTCTGGTTTCTTGCTGGTCATCCGTTACTTTAACAATATCATTGCCAAGGACTCCAAAGTCTCTTTTTCTAGTTCTTTCAGTGCCCTGGGATGAAGTTCATCACACCCTGCTGAATTATATTCATTCCGATTCATAAAAAGCTCTCTAACTCTTTTGTTGTCTTATCCATCTGCTTGTCCCTTTCATTATACAAATAATCTTTGTTAGGTATAGATTCATAGATTCATAGATGTTAGGGCCGGAAGGGACCTCAATAGATGATCGAGTCCGACCCCCTGCATAGGCAGGAAAGAGTAACCCTAGATGACCCCAGCTAGATGGTTATCTAACCTCCTCTTGAAGACCCCCAACCTCCTCTTGAAGACCCCCAACCTCCTCTTGAAGACCCCCTGTATCTTGTTGCAGTTTCTGACTGTGGCACCAAATGAGTTTGAAGGTCAATGATTTGCAGAAGATGTCATGAGAAGGAGGAGAGACCCTGGGCACTCTTAGAAGATTCCTGAGTTGAAGCCTGAGAATTCTCTGAAATGGTGGGAAAATTGAGGCAGAGAAATTCACAGAACTTCACTGAAATGTTTTACTTTTTCCCCCTTATCTGTAACGTTTATTGCAACAAGTGTTACTGTCTTTAAAAGCCTTTTTAAGCCCCTAAGTCTGCTTTTACTAGTATGTGTCCCTGAGATGGAGACATGTGGAGTCTGGATGGAAAATATAGTGGGGTGGTTCAAGTAGGACTCAAGTTCAGTGAAGGGGTAAGAGGCAGATAGCCTATGCCCAAGAAGTGTGACAGAAAGCAAAGAGATAGTGCTGTAATTCAGACCAAGAGAAAGTTAAAAGTATTTTCTATGATCCTGAGAGACAAAACCAGCAGCTTACCAATTAGGGGGAGCAATTTTTGTGTGACATGCATTTATGGAGGATATCATCTTTATTTTCTTAAATGGGGATTTTGCCTGCTTTAAACATCATTGGGACCAGTCCTAAATATTAAATTCTCTGTGCCTCTATCCATAACCTCATGTCTACATATTTAATAACAGACTAATTAAAAAAAAAGAAACCTAATCCCCATTGTTTTTTACCTGATTAAACTCAGTTGCACTTTCTTAGCTGCTTAAACCTGTGCATATGCTCCTCATACGAGGCTTCTAATGATAACTAATGGAGAATCCCCTTAAGCTTATGACTTCCACTTAATGTGATAACTGGTAAACATGACCTCCATGCATTTCAGTCAACACCTTGGGAACTAAATCATTTATATTGTTTTGTATTCTGTTTTTTCTGATTAATTTGATTCCCTTTAGCTGTTAAAACTAGATAATTTGATCTGGAAATGATGTGACACTTCCATTAAGAACTGAATGTTACTCACATACTGTACTATATAACATAAAAAATAGACCTGTCTTGCACAAGCACAATGACACTGGAGAAATGAAACAAGGAAATAAACTTGCTGTAATGCAATGAGCATGTAATGAACATAAAATATATATGTTATAGAAGTGTTAATAATTGTTTAATAAACATGAATGTTTATGATTTCCATCAAACAAGTATGTTTCATTTATCACAGTGTGCTTTGGTGAGGATGAAAGCACAACAGTGAAGACAATTTATTTGACTTCATTATCTTAACTACTGGGCTTTAATACCCCTGCTGCTCCAGCTTTCCTAATATGCTCTTGCTGGGATGACATTATGGACTTGCTATTTTTTCTGTGTTTTATTCAATGTAACATTTCTTTATACTTTGATAAACTACTTACCATACCCCTGCTATTTTTCTAATCAGTCCCAACAGGTTTGACCTCACATTGTAGAACTACAGCAATCGTCCTTATGCACTTTTGGGAAAGAGAACTATCTTCTATCTGAAGAATATTATAGCCAAAATTCAATTTCACCTTTAGATGGTTACATATTACATATGTGTCAAAGTTATCCACTTAAGTGATCCAAAAGGTCACTCATGTAATTTTACATCACACTTCCATGGCTGCATAAAACGCAAAATGTTCAGGGTGGAGAATATCCCTCTCACCTTTTAGTCCAATAGTCAAAACATGCTACTCTTGCCCTACCCTCTGCCCCTTACAAGGCAATGATCATTTCATTGAGCTATGTCCCTTCCATCATGTTCTTTTTTTACCCTTTTGGCTGCTCAGTGGTCCAGTTACAACAGCTCTTAGCAATGCCTAGCCCAGCACTTTTCAACCCTGTTAGACTCAAGACACTCCTCATTAGACTCAAGACATCCCTTGGAAGAGGCTGGCTCATAGTTTTCACTCTTTTGACTACAGAAAAATAATAGAGCAATTCTTCTTTTCTAAAGACCAGAAAGAATGTTTTTAACATGACTGGTTCCTATATGAAATCTCAGAATTCATTTTGTAAATCATGTTTGCACACCTAAAAGTGCTAACAGTGGCACCCTGTGGCACCCTTGAAAGGAACTTAAGGCACCCTGTATGCCATGGGACTCTGTCCTAGCCCAAGGCTAAGGCCCAAGGCTATTAGAGTACTTTTCTAGGAAGTGGGAGATATAGTTTCAAATCCTCACTGGGGAGAGGGTGGCTAGCCTAGAACATAAGGGCACCTATATAGGTGCATCGAGGCTGGTCCGACACAGTGTAATTACAGTGCATCAGAGTGGACTTGATTGATGGAGTTTGCTGGAGCATGGTAATTACTGTACTCCAGCAGACTCCAGCATCACTTGTATCAATGTCCTCACACTGAAAAATGGTGGTGGGGGTGCTTTAACTAAAGCTAGTTCGACAAGTTTTAATTAGAGTGGCTCTCAGAGCCACTCTAATTAAAGTCCCCAGAGCATTACATGTATAAATGCCACAGAGCACATGTATGAACATCCTAGGTATCCCATTTCCTGATGAAGAACTATAGGCATTTAGCTTTGAGGCTAAAAAGTGGTAGGGCCCTCCTTCCTTGGTTTTCAGAGAATAATGTTCCAGGAATTTGAGTTTGCACTGAGTTACATACTTAGTCAGGTGAAAAAGGATAATAGCAGAATGTAAGGGGCTAGGCTGAATTTTCGTGAGTATGCCAGAAGGGTTAGGTGTGTTGCACAGGAAGGACGTATGCTCTGTAAGACTTAAGTATTTCAAAATGTCACTTAAATAGCTAAAGTTAGCCACATGCGGTACGTCCAGATGAGCATGCACATGCAGTTGGTGGCACTATAGCTTTCTCTCCAGCACTGCAAACTGTACTTGCCACACATGCAACTAGAGCCTGGCTGGCCAGAGCCATGCTCTGGCTGCCAGCCAAACTCTGTGTGTCTGTATTGCTGCCACTGGAGCTCTGGAAGGCTGCCAAGACCCTAGGGGAGGTTGCTGGGCAAAGCCCAGGTGCTGACCTCAGCCATCTCAACCCCCCTCCCCACTCCTGCCCCCCAGGTCAATTTGTTGCACACCAGACCACCTGTGCACAGGCATTCCCTGGGGACAAGTAGCAGTGGTACAACTATGTGCTGCTGCTATTTGTCCCTGGGGAAACACATGTGTGCACTCATCTGGATGTGCCCAAAAGGGTTACTTACCTTCCAAAAGGGGATTTTGTCTTGTACGTAAAAAGTTACTACTACATGTATTTTTGACATAGCAGTCATCCTTGTATCTTGAAGTAAAAAAAAAAAAAAAAAAAAGCCATATGAAATGATTAGATGAAAATGTGACATATGCAGAATCATAATATTTATGGAATGGTAGGGATCATCTAAGTGATGATCTTAAAGCTGAATTTAGAGGAAGTCTAAAGATGATGGAAAGTATATGTTATTTTGTTTAAAAAATAGAAAGGTAAGTTTCCAGTTCATGAGCTTATGCAATGGGTGCACCAGGTAAGATTTATCTTAAGCCTTCGAAACCCTCCTTTTTTTCTTTTCCTGATGGAATATCACTTTGCTGCTTCCTTGGTGAACAAGATCAGGTTTGACAATGAACGGAGTTGTAAGTGGAAGTCTGTCCATTTTTCCCAGCCAACCCTGGACCTTTTTAGCATTCAGACAACAGTAGATATCCCAGCAGACAGTTTGCTTGGCAAGTGCTTATATCCCCACAATTTTCTCCAGGTAACTACAGTGGTCTACACAACCCTGAAATGAGAGGGGTCCAGATTCTTTAATTTCATCTAAATTATATATTTTTCTTCACCTCTTTCCTACTCAAAATGTGTTAACTCATCAACATTTCTGTTTAGATGAATGATACATGACAACATTTTTAGCAATATAAATTATGCATACGCATTCAGCACCTGACAAGTGACAAGGGGATCTGTCTCACCAAGATAACATGCCCCGCAATGTTTTATGTGTTTTCCAGAATGCTAATAAAATGTGGAAACTCCAGGTAATTTTTTTTTTTCCAATAAAAACTGATCTGAAACTTCCCCCATTTCTCAAAATGAAACTTTTAGGATTGATTATGTTTGTGCAAAGTTCATAGTTGTGATGGTTTATTGTTTTGTTTTGTTGTTGCATGTGTGTGCATTTGGGCATCTGCGAATCCATACTAACTGTAGACTTTCTGGCGTGAGCCAGAAGTGGAAATAATGAATTCCTCAAGAAATACTGCTCTTGATCTGTTATGCAGACAAGCTCACAAAGGGCTTAATGTCTCATGAGGCAGTTTGATTTGTGAATAATCTAATCTCATTATGTATTCAATTTTCTTCATGGAAAGAGGAAAGAGCATGTTTGTGGAAAGAGGAAGGAGCATGTTTAGTTGGAAGGTAAAATTGACTAGGCCTATTGACCTAATTGGGAACAAGATCAGACATTGTTTTCTATTGGGTAACTGAAATGTTTTAGCGTCTTTAAGTTTATATATTTTACTATTTTTAATAACGTTTATCCTATAATATTGACACTCCAAAATAACCCTGATAACACTCATGAAAAGATACTTATTCTTGATTGCTATGCAGTTTCACTGCTACAGTAATGTTGAGGCAAATATTCTAGGCACTATTAAATTTGGAAGTAGGATAAATGGATAATAGAAGTATAAGGAATTCAATTAATTGACTATTAATTGACCAGATGATAAGTGGAACATAAAAAATGCATGGATGGATAGGATCATAGGAAAGCAAGGCTGGAAGAAACATCATAAGGTCATACAGTCCAGTGCCCTACTCAAGGCAGGAGCATCCCTGACTAAACCATCCCAGCCAAGTGTCTGTCTAATCAACTCTTGAAAACTTCCAAGAGTGAAGATTCCACAACTTGTCCAGGTAGCCTGTTCCAATTCTTGACCATCCTCATAGTTAGAAGTTTCCTCCTGATCTCCAGGGATTCTGGTTTTCTCTGATAAAAAAAGTGATCCAAAATCCACATTTTTCTGTGATTAAAATGAAACACCACTATATATAGATATGTGTGTATGGATTTTGGGTCACTTTTTTAACCTGAAAATTGAAGGGTTTTTTTTTTTTTTTTATCAGAGAAAACCAGGATCCCTGGAGGTCAGGAAGAAACTTCTTTATAGCTATATAGATATAGATCAATATATATCTATATATAGTGGTTTCATTTTAATCACAGAAAAATGTGGATTTGGGGAATTTTTTTAATCCAAAAATTGGGGATTTTTTTATCTGAGAAAACCAGGATCTCTGCTAATAAAGCTCTCCTCCCAGGCCCCTTATCATTTTTGTTGCTCTACATTGGACTCTTGTGTCCAAACTATCCACATCCTTCTTCAAGTGTGGGCCAAAAATTGGACACAGTATTCCAGGTGAGGCCTCAACAGTGCTCAATGGAGTGTAAAAATCACTTCCCTTGTTTTGCAAGTGAAAGTCCTGTTACACAACATACAATCCAGTATGCAGTTGTTGTTTTGTTTGTTTTTTTCCCAACAAGACCACACTGTTGTCACATATAAAGTTTATAATCCACTATCATCTCCTGGTCCTTCTCTGCAGCACTTCAGCCTAGTCAGTCATTCCTTGGTCTGTATTTGTGCATGCAATTATTCTATCCCAAGTGCAGGACTTAGCACTTGCCCTAGCTGAATTTCATCTGATTGACTGTGGACTTTTTTTTCAGTTGATCATTGTGGTTAACCCTTCTCTCCATATGTGCACCTCCACCCAACTTGGTTTCATCCACATATTTTCTAAGTATGCACTCAATCCCATCATCCCAATAATTAATGAAGGTGTTAAACAAGACAGATCACCACTTGATACCTCCTACCTACTGATTTAATGACTACTCATTAAATATGATGATTCAACCAATTATATATCCGTCTTGCAGTAATTTCATCTAGTCTGTAGTTCCTTTGCTTGTTAATGAGAACATGGTGGGACACAGTGTCAAGAGCATTACTAAAGTCAAGATGCATCATATCTACTGCTCTTCCCCCATCCACAGACCTTGTCATTTCATCATGGAAGAAAATCAGGTTGGTCAGGCATGACTTGCTCTTGGTTAATCCATGAAATGTCTAGCTATTTCTTAAGTGCAGTAGATAATGTAATAGCCATACCATTTTAAAATTATTTGAGCGTTCCACACTCAGCCAATATTTAGAAGGATTAGTATGATTGCATAAAAATTGCTTAGAAAAATGGGTATTTTTCATTATTTCCATTTCACAGATGGTAAAATTAAAGTATAAAGTAGCTAAGTGCAAATTGCTAGAGTGAGATAGTAGGCCTCCTTACTTGTCTGTTTTGTTTTGTTTTTATTTTGTATGGTCTTAAAATTCAACTACCTCACTGTTCATTCCTTTTTCTAGTTATTCGTGGATTAAAAACTGCTTCTAGTATGAATTTTTGGGTTACTCTATTATTAGCCTTCTGTTGAACTGAAAATGAACTATTTATTCCTAATGCCTAGTTTGTGTTCTTTAACTAATTTATTTCTCCTTGTCTATTTACTAAATCATTTTTGTGAAAGATTTTGCAACAGCTTATTGTAAGTCCAAGTAAATAATATCTACTGACTCTCTGTTCTCTGCTACTTTGATGACATGCTCAGAGAAGCCAATGGATACAGCTGGTAGCATATAGCACCATAAATTCCTTCTCAGACATTGTTGCTGTGTTAAATTAGAATAATTGTAAATAAGAACTAAGTCATTTAGAATATCTGAAATCAGTGCATATTTCCTATACATATGGATTAAAACAAAACCCTATGTTTGAACAGTTTTGAATCATTGGTAAATATACAAGGTCTGGATTTGAATCCAGATTTGAAATTACTAGATTAAGACAATCTCTTTATTTATATTAGTTTTCATTCTCAGAGAAGCAAGAAATTCATAATGAAATACTTGTCATCTCAAAGGTAAAGCAAGGTGGCACTTTACAGACTAACTGGATGAGAGAGACATAAGCTTTCATAGGCAACAACTTACTTCATCGGATGCCTTCATCAAATAAAGTTGTTGCTTACAAATGTTCTTGCATCTCTGAAATGGTTAGACTTTAAAGCTAAGCAGAGGCATTCAAGAAGCCTGTGGTAGAACCACTCTAACTTGTTGTGAGCTGTACTCTAAATGCCACATTTAGATCAGGAGGAAGCAGAACATATGTTATCCCTTGTGGGGAAGGGGGGATCAGAGTCTGCCTGCATGGCCCAAGCACAGCAGGTAGGATGGGCTCTTGCACTCCTTCCAGTGTTCCCTGCTGCTGAAGACTCCCAAATGGAGCCAAAAGGCTGAACTGCTTCTGATTGGCTGGCAGGGACATCATAGCTGCCCGCCTCATTCTGATGCAGAAGCGGCTTATCTATGTGCCCTCATGGTCAGTAGCCACCTATATGCCCATTTAGTGCACTGTACACCTGCCAAGTGTGTGCATGACTACCCCAGATACCTACATTGTGTGTGTGTGTCCCAGACACCTGGGTTTTATATGTGTGTGTGTCTGTGTGTATGTGCCCCCGTTCCTCCAGACACACACAGAACCCAAGTGTCTAAGGCACAACTAGGCCACCGACTTTCATGCAACCAATGAAGATGATGCCCACCTCTTGTGCAAGTCCCCATTCCCCAGGGTGATAGATAGTGAGCGCTGCACTTCTGGGGTCCCCGACCTCATCATCATTGTTCCCCAATCCTTGTTGGGAGCTTGGCCTACCCCGTCCTGCCCTGGCTCATGAAGCCCAATGCAGGGCACTTCAATTATATGCAGGGCCTGGTAATGCAAGCACATGCAGGGCAGAAATGGGGGACAGGGCACCAGCCCCACACCATGGCAGGCTGTCCAAATCTGCAAAGCCCTGGCCAAGTAGCTCCTCAACCAAGTGGACCAGGAGCCCTCCCCAAGAAGTAGGGCCAGAGAACTTCGAATGCTCACACCCTGGCAGTGGGCCATGGGTCTCCTGCCACAGGCTCCTCTGGTCTTGCATCATGAGGACTGCTGTCCATAACTGAGGCTGCCCAGGCACCATCCCACTTCCTCTATCCCAGGGAGGGGTTGGAAACAGGGGCTTCACTGATTCTTGTCAGTGACTGCCCGGGGGCAAGGGTGGCTCAGCACTTGGGCAGACCACATGAGCTCTGGGTGAGGCTAGACTGCTGCCCTGAAGAGGATGAAAAGGGTGCTACAAAGTTCCATGGGTTGCTGGCAGAATGTGACCTAACGTGAATTGTGATGGGATCTGGTACAGATGTTCATTATGGCCCTCTAACCTACAATGCTGAAATCTGATACCATATCTATCCAGGGTCATCTTAGAACAGGATCTGTCATTTTTATAGTGCTCTATGTGCCTTGATTGTCTGTTCAGTTATGGCTGTAGAGAGTTTTATCTGCAGCTACCGCGCAATAAGTGTAACTTCTGTACCTGGCTGTACCTGGCTTAAGGTGCCCCCCTGACCTACCTTCTGCCTGACTTCATACTGAAACAGCTAACCACCTTTATCCAAAACTCCTTGATGCTTAGCTAGGTGGAAAAAATGAAGAACATGGACTTACTGTTGCCCTTCTATAAAAACAATGATATAGAGCCTGAAGACAGAAAAATTATTTTTAAAAGGTGTGCGTGAATGTGTGTATGTATGCAAGAGAGTGAAAGAGAGAGAGAGAGAGATAATTTCATGAAAGAAATGAGGATAATGAAACCATAAGCAATAATCAGTCAGAATTTATAAAGAACAAATCATGTCAGATAAATTTGATAGCTTTTGTGATTGAAATTACAGAACTAGAGAGTGAAGGGAATTCAGCAGATGTAATATATCCAGACTTTATTAAAGTATTTAATAGTGTCTCTCAAAATCTCTCTTGAAAAGTTAATTCAAGGTGGCCTGTATATAGCAACCATTCTGATATCCTTTACACTGCAGTAAATCTAAAGTAATACCAATGAATTCATCTTAGCTACAGTGGTGCAACTGACAGGAGAGCTTGACAAATTGATTGGATACTACCTGAAGGCCTGGTACTATTCTGAATTTTCTGCAATTAGACATGAGGGACTTTGAAAACACATATCTATCCTTTGTTACCCAACACTGAAACTTGTGGTTTCAACCTTATTGAGATTTGAAATAATTATTCATTTTAATTCTTCAAATATTAATAGGAACCATGTAATAATATTTTCTGAATCTCACATAGGCCTTCTGACACACCTTGACCTTGGATATAATCAAGTGTACCTTTGAGGCATGCTTGTCACACCTTCAGGTGTGCCCTTCATCCCCAAACTCATCTCTGTAGGGTTTGCTGTTTGTCTACTGAGGACAGACTGAGATGCTCCAAAGGTCCTCCCTCTCACCAGTGGTGCCCCATTTTGACCTGCCTTCTTTGGGTCTTGCCAGCATTTAGAGCAGGAGAATTTGCCAGCTAGAAGAATAAAACCCCCATCCAGGCATGCTCTCAGAAATGATAGATTCCACCTTCCTTAACAGAGGCCTTCCTTAAGGCTCTGAAATCACACTTACCACTGACAATAGTAAGTTATAAAACATAACAAAAGGTTTTATTTTAAAAATAAGATCAAACATAAGAAAACAGTAACCATATGTTAAGATACAGATAAATATATATCAGATAAAATAATCTGATATCTATCCACACACATACATGTACACACATACACACACACACACACACGTATAGGCCTTCAGCCCGTGGGATGACTGAAGTAGGCTAATAGGAGAAGTTGCAGGAGGACCTGACATGAACATGAAGGGCAGAGGTAGGAGCTGTTTTCTAACTTCTGGAGTGGAGTTGGAGTTGCATTCTTGGGTATAAGAAGCATGGCCAAATCAGTTTATCAGATAATATATATACATATATACACACACACACACACACACACACACATATATATATATCAGATTATTGTTCTGTAAATATCAGAACAATAATCTGATTTGGTCATGCTTATTATGCAAATTCTCCTGTCAGCCTACTTCAGTCATCCCACTGGCTGAAGGCCTAAAGTTATCCCCTATGCCTGAGAAAAAAAACTAAAGACTTGCTTTCAAGGCAAAGCTAAGTATGGTTTCTCATCTGGCTGTTTACATGTGTTATCCATTAGATTCCTGGGGAGCCCATTCTATGCATAGAGCTCCTTGCCCCCCAAGGGTATAACTGTTTACCAGACTAGAAGTCTTTCCTGCTCCACTTATGATCAGGAGAATATTTACATCTTTTCAGACATAAAAATGGCCATGTCTACACAATACACTGTGCAGTTGTTACTGTACAGTCATTTAGTACTTGTATGCTTGTGTATACTAGCTTGCATTGCATCATGCTTGGTGCCATGCAAAGCGACTAAATAATAGCCATGAGCTACTGTGCAGTCAGCATCTTGCGTAGATGCGCCCTCTACCACTTAATTTCCATATTGCATTGCTTATCCCCTCCACAGTTGATATGTGCCACACACAGAGACCATATGTTCTATTTGTGGTACAAATGCCACAGATTGGCCACCCCTGCTTTACGCAATGGCATTAATAGATTTATCTACTATAAATATCTCTTAGGTAACAGCCTAGAATTACACCTGACTTTTGTAGAGATGGTAATATAATGGTAACTCATAAGCATTCTGTGATCAACTGGTACACCAGGGTCTTTCCCCCCATGGCTTGCAAATGGTCAGCTCCCAACTCATGATAAAATGTATTTTTATTAATCCTTAAATGCATTTTTGTACCACTGAATGTTATCCTGTTTGTGTTACCCATTTCCTCAAGGTCTTTCTGTTCTTTGCGCATGATATGTTGATATGTACATCCTGCAAGCTGTAGTTACATGTACAAGCTGTAGTTACATGGGGAATATGTTAATTCTCCTCTATAGTCATGATGCCTTTTGTTTTTGTGCCACCAGTAAATTTCACTTTAGTTCTTCTGCCATGGTCATTCATTAAAATATTAACCATGATTTGTCTCAATAGTAATCCTGAAGGAACTCCACCAGTAACCCCTATCTAGTCCAATAACTTTCCTGTTCAACATTCCTCTAGTTTTTACCCATCTAATTTTACCCTCTAGTTTTTACCCATCTTTTCCCTCCCTTCTGTTCTTGTGGTAATCCTAAATATTCTCAGTTTAATTAGTAAATTCATATTTTTAAATGCTTTACTGAAACATGCCTTAGATTCTCTTTGATCTTGACTCTCTTTCTCACCATCCCACTTCTTTCCTCCTTTTCTTTTAATGTGTATGGTTGAAGAATCCTTTTCAAGTCTTCTCAGATTCATTCTTGTCATTTCTAACCTTAACCTTTTGCTTTCTGAGCTTTCTAAGCTCCAAGATGTAGAGGGTTTTTGGTTTTTTGTTTTAATCAGTCTCATTTTTCTATTCTTTATAGGAACTCTGTATTCCTAATAACTTTTGCCTTTTTGGGGAAAGGGATTTTTTTTATATCTTTTATTGAATTAGCTGTATAGTAGGGAGAGAGAAGCTGGACAAGCTTTCAGGTACAACGTTCCCTTCTTCAGGTCGTTAGCCATCCAATTTCCTTTTGATTACATTTTCTTACTCTTTTTTTCTGGCTTCACCCACCCCTCTTCCATTTCTTTTTTTAAAGAAGCAAAAGTTTTTATACCTTGACTCAAAGACATTCCCAGCCTTTTCCATTTTCAAGTCTTTGGATCCTTCAGTCTATTTGGATTCACTGTTTTCACTAGTTTATTAACATTTTCCTTGTTGAAATAAAGAAACACATATTAACTGTTTTAATTTATCCTTCACTTTAATTTAAACTGAAGCAACTTGTGATCAATCATTTTTTATTAAACAAAAACAAATAATAAAATAGCATCACCTCTTGCTGATTCTGTGACAAATGGATGAAGAAATGTGGCACGTATCACATCCAGAAAACAGAAATTCAGTTTTATAATTATTAGTTGTACTTGTTCTTCAGTTTATATTTAGAAAATTGAAGTCTCCCATACTAATACAATTCCTGGCATTATTTATTTCAAGAAAAATATTACAGATATTTATTTTTTCCATCTCCAAATTAACTCTGGGAGTTTGTAGCAGGTTTGCAGCACTACCAGAATTTATTTTAACATTGGGAAAAGATGGTATTTTATCCCAAACTGATTCTATTTTGTTCATGTTATCTCTCCTTATTTTGTTTCTGTGTATTATATTATAGACATATCATATAAGCCACCAGGTTTTGTTTCTGTATTTCAATTGTTTCTGAGCAGTGTATGGCTTTCAATACCTACATCACATTTAGGTCAGTCATTCCACCTGGTTAAATCAAGTTATCTCATATAAATACCCAAAGTATATACTGAAAAGAGTATAGAAAAGGAAACTTGAGCCAGTGGGTAGCTTATTTTCCTTTATTAGAAAGTTCTGATATTTCTTTAAACCCAGTCTTATTACTATTGTAGACAATAGCAAAATTCCCCCACCCCTCAATAAAAGCATGATCAGATCTTGTATATTAAAACAGGTATGTTTTGAAAGACTGTAAAGTTTACTAAATAAATAATATAATTAGGTCAATATTCCAATCTCATTTCAGTGATTCATACTACATTATCTCCATTGACTTCCATTATGTTATTTCTTAATTACCTAGTTGTATACCTTTTGTAACTTCCAGTAAATTGCAAACAAGGTTCTTTGGGTAAATGTAGTATCTTTTATTAGACCAGCTAAATAGCTGGGAAAAATCATTCCTTACAAGCTTTCAGGCACAAACATCTTTCTTCAGGCATAGGGAGAGTCTGCTGATATTTGTATTCTCTTCCGGGTAGAACAGAGGTAAGGTTCATAGACCTGCATTTTGCATACTGGCTTAAGCTTCTCTTCTACCCAGGAAAGCATACAAACATCAGAAGACTCTCCCTATGCCTGAAGAAGGGTGTTTGTGCTGGAAGCTTGTAAAGAACTGCCACCCCCCCCCCAACTATTTAGTTAGCCTAATAAAAGAAATCACATTTACCAAAAAAACCTTGTCTGTCTATGTCTTCAGACCAACATGGCCATTAACAACATCCCAGTAAATTGCAAAGATTTACAAACTGTGGCAGGGTTTGAATTACACTTTGACTCTTGTGGGAGGTCTGCAAAAATATTGGGCTGCCCATCACAAGGCATTTATACATGTACCTCTGTCTGCTCCAACATGCCAGAAATCCAACATGTCAGAGAAAACTCAATTAATCGAGTCTGTTGAGCACACAAACTGATGTTCCCAGTACTGTCTCGCATACATTTGTATAAATGGCGAAATGCGCCCCAGTGCTGAGAAATTGGTGGCAGTGTGCTTTTGAATTAAAACACCTTCCATGTGTTTTAGTTCAAAAGTGCACCACCACCATTTTGTCAGTGCTAACGTGCATTTTGTCATATACAGAAATGCACACACCGCAGCGCCAGGTGCTTTAAAAAGCATCTGGAGCTGTGGCACATGCATGTGTAGAAATGCCCACAATGGCCTAATAAAATCAAAGCCCCCCTCCTCCCAGGTTTTGATTTTCACATCTCACAGAGGGCCTCTCATCTCTTATGGGGGGGGGGGGGGGAAGGGGGCTTAGCCCTCCCGAGCTCCCCCATAATTCGAACCCATAACTGTGGTTAATAACCCCATGTTTAAGAAATTACAGTGTACTGACTGTCCAAATCCCTTTTCCCTTATATTTTTAACAAAATAATATGATACTTATTTTTTTATAACTACTAATAAAAGCAAAATACAAATACATTTAGGACTCTGTAGATTCACTACACATACTAATATTTTCATTCTGAGCTTCTCTGGCTATGCACATAGACACTTTGAATTTGACGTGACTTGTCTAGAATCTGGACTTCAAAGTAAAAGTAGTGGTATAAAACACACACACACTTCTTCAGATCAGGTAAACTTTTAAACTCAGCTCTGAATTAAAAAAATCTTTTATTTTTGAACTCAGTTTCCTCTTTGAAGTCTGGCTTCAATCCCATTTTAAAGAATCTGTCAGCAAAGTCAGCATGCTTGAGTTGAAGGCTTCATTTCTGCAGGCTATTCTGTCCTCAGATCAACCCATAGGGATTTACTTGGCCATAGCTTCCAAATAGGTGTGTGATTGCTGCTGTTCCTCCTCCTCAAGAACAAACTCAGTTAAGTCACTAGATATGGGTGGGGAGAAAAGGGAAATAATATAGCTATGTCTGGTACAAATCTAAATTTTGTAGTTATGATCCTTGCTTTAGGCTTATCCTTATTTTACTTGTTTCCTTCCATAAAAATAAAATACCAGGGACGTTTTGAAAGGATTTGGCTGAACTTGAGTATGGTCTCAACCACAATTTTATAACAGGTGCCCTAATAATCTGTACTTCTATAAGCATCTACCCTGTAGTATTTTCCAGATCTTGGAGCTCTAGTGTAAGCCTCCAGGGCTACTACCGAAAGAACAATGATTAAGATAGCTACTAAAACCTTCTGAAACTAATTTCAACCATGCTCAATGTCAAGATGAAAAAAAGCCCCAAAATATTATGGAGCCACTAGGGAGATTTCTGCATATGTTAATATGATGAAGTGAACTCAAGTTCACTAAAGTTTGTGGTCTATATATATCTCATTTAGTTAGTTTATAATGTGCATGTCTACCCTGACTTCTGCCTGAATTCATACTAATATGGTGAACTAGCTCTATCTGGCTGAATGGGCTGCTGGAGCAAATGAAAAAGACAGACCTGCACAATGCCCTGCAAATGAACTTGGAAGGAACTGTGTGCTTCAGGGTGCTCCACAGCTCTGGTGGCCTATATCCACAGAGAGAAAGAGAATCAACTTGTCAAAAGCTCCTGTGAATCTGTGGGATCCAAGGAGTATTCCAAACCAAAGAAACTAAAAAGTTTTTTGGAATCAGGAAAAGGAATGGTCCTACTAGGGGCTGTGGTGAGGTAGAGAAGGTAAGGTGACTTTTTTTTTAAGTTAGCCAACGCAAAAACGCTGCAACACTTAGCTTCACTATATGCAGCAGCAGATGTATTATTCAACATTGGAATGTACAGAGGAGATACAACTCTTGTGTAGGAGGAAGTTGTTAGGCTTAGGATGTAAGGAATTGGATACTTATAAATGTGTATCACAATACTGAGGTCACTGACAGGAGTCTTCAAACCTTCAAACTGCAAACTAGAGTTATATCAAATCAAAAACAGGTAAGATCCTGATAGAAGAAAAATTAATAGATGTATAGGTGTTAGGGCCTAGAAGGCACTTCACAAGGTCATCGGTTCCATCCCCCCTGCACTTGGGCAGGAAAGACTGCTGGGGTCAGATGATTTTTTAAAGAATATTTTTTTTTTAAGAAAGTCTTCAAGGTAGGTGGTTGTACCACCTCTGGGGGGAGTCTGTTCTAGACCCTAGGCACTCAAATCATAAAGAAGTTTTGCCTTATGTCCAATCTGAAGTGATCTTAAAGCAGTTTGTGTCCACTGGTTCTTGTCTTCCCCTGGGGTGCCTTGGTGAACAGATGCTCCCCAAGGCCCTGATGTATGCCCCTTATATACTTATAGGCCGCCACTAAGTCCCCTCTAAGTTTTCATTTCCCCAGGCTGAACAGTCCTATGCCTTTCAGCTTCTCCTCATATGACCTGCTCTCCAGACCTCTAATCATGCGTGCAGCCCTCTTTTGGACTCTCTCAACCATTTCCACATCCTTCCTGAAGTGCTGTGCCCAGAACATGGATGTAGTACTCCAGCTGCAGTCTCACCAAGGCCAAGTAGAGCAGGAGAATGGCATCCTTATTCTTGATTGAGAGATAAATTATGACTAAATGTAAGGATTACTGTGAGCCACATTATGAGGGTAAAAAACCATGAAATGATATTAATTCAGCAATTGAAAGGAAACCAACACCACTGAAGTTGTAATTAGCACTTGCAATGAAAGGTGTCAAGAATGGAGTAAATGATGTACCAACAGAGACTGTCCTACCTATGGCCAAGGTGAAAAGTTGGGTGGAGAAGCAGCAATAGACATGATGCATTCAATTTGTACAGTTGTATGGAAAACTGGGCAGTGACTTGACAAGATTGGCATACATTCTAATACCCAAGAAGGCAATGACAAAGAGTGTACAAACTGTGTGGCAGTGTCTTTGGTATCAGGTGCAAACAAGGTCTTCCTGAAGGTCATTCTGGAAGGATTCAAAGAAAAACAGAGCAAGAAATATTATCTGAATATGTATGATCCAAATCACAAGGGCCACACGGTGTTAAGTGTCAAACCTTAAGGTCACAGTAAGTGAGGGCCAAGAATTTCGGTAGCCAATATATCTCTGCTTTGTTACTTCATTAAAGTAATTGTTTTGATAGGCTATAATAAGGTGTTGCTTGAGGTGGGATTCTCACCACACTACTGAACTACTGTGGATCACAAATGGATGACAGGTATAAAAGAAAGACATCAATTTGCAGTGGTATGCAGTTTGGAAAAATTAAGTCAAGGGTGTATGTTATTAACTTACCTATTCAACATTCTAAGCGAGATGAAAGAAAGGAGATAATTGGAAAGTTTTAAGATAGGTGGCAGGTTGATAAGTAATTTTAGGGATTAGCAATATACAGGCAACCTTAGGAACCACAGGATATATTCAATATATTGCATCTAGGTGGAAAAGCACACGGACTCTCAGTTAATATCTGGAAGGCAATAACCAAAAACAAACAAAAAAAAACCAAGGTCTGAAAGGGAAAGCATTTGCATTCATTGAAGAATTTTTGTGAGGGACAGTCATTAATCAAGATACTTCATATTACTAGCAAATTTGAAGGAAATGAAGCATAGCAATCACAGCTTTTAATTATCATAAAGACTACAATGTTCAGCCTAAAAACAAAAGTCAGACTTTTGAAGACAATTTTGTGGATAACAGTGATATGTGGCTTCAAACGTGGAGCTTAAAAAGAGAGAAATTCAGAGAATAGGAGTATTTGAAATTCAGTCTCATTTAAAAATGCTGAGAATATACAATGTGCAGGAAAAAAAAAAACTAATGACTTAGGTGTTTTAGAAGATTGAGATGACAAGAGACCATATCAGCACAAGAGAAGAAAGGTATTTTTTTTGGATGTGCAGTTAGAGACGAGGACTGCCTAGAGAGGATAATCAGTCTAGAATGCATTGAAGGAAGAGAAAGGATGGCAAGACTGAGAACAGCTTGGATAAAGGACATAGAGGGTGGATGAAATTGGACTTGGAGGTTTTTAAGAATCAATTAGGAAAGATTATCAAAAAACAGACATCTATTTTCTTGTGCTACCAACCCCTGCTATCAAAGACAATTGAATAATGAATAACAAAAGTTAATATTAACCCCTTCTTTGCTGAATCTTAGTATCCAAGTTCCAAATAAACCCACAAAACACACACACGGACACACACACACACACACACACATATATATTTATATATACATAATCCCCCAAGTCCTCCTACGCACACACACACATTATCTGATAATAAATATATATTATCAGAGAAAACCAAGATCCCTGACTGTGGCGGATTAAAGCTCCAACATCCTCACTATTTCCTCATGGTATATATACGCACATTTAAAAGCAGAAAGGATAATATATGCACTGCCAGAAAATATCATGAAGATTTAGGTCACTAACAAAACATTTCTTGGAGAGCCACGTGAGCTGTAAAGATCATCAAAAAATCAGAATTTCTATACCATATAACATGTTGATATTCTGATAGTTTAAATCATTTTTTCATAGAACAAAAAGTTCTAAATTCTTTTCTTCAGAAATATTGAAACCTATTATTTCTGATTGATCTAATTTTAATCTGTGCCCCCTTAACTATTAATGAACATTGAAGTTTAAATCTCTTCTGTCTTCTTTTTCTTCCCTTCATATAGTCTAAGACTAGAAAGAACAATTATGATCATCTAATGTGACATGACCTCCAACCTAACCCAGGACAAAAAACCCTGTTAAATCATTTTCACTTTAAGTGTAGATTTTTAATTTTGCAGAATCTGCATCTTCTATCAAATATTTCATCAGAAAATTCCAAGCCACCTCTAATGAGTATTAATATCCAAAGCTGTTTGAAAAAAGTCAAAAGTGATTCAAGAGCTAGACAAAATGATTTATAGTGGGAGACTTGAAGAGCTTACTACATTTAGATTATCAGGAAGAAGATTGACAGATGACTTGCTTCCAGGCTAGGAGTGCCTTTACAGGGAAACATTGCAAGGTATTAATGGACCGTTTAACCCAACAGAAAGATGCATAACAAGAACCAATGGATTCCAAGTGAAGTATTCAAATGGAAAATAAGATACAATGTTTTAGCACAAGGGATGCTTAACCATTGGAAAAGGTTACCAAATGAAGTACTGGATTCTCCATTTTTGAGGTATTCAAATCAAGACTGATTATGTTTCTGGAAGATACGCTTTAGGCTCAATACAAAGGGAAAGTGTGAAGTTTTAGGGCCTGTGTCATGCAGACAGCCACTAAATGGTCTTATAGCCCAAGCTAGTATTTCACGCTTTGAATCTATTGAAAAAATAAACTTTAAATAAAACAAAGTTAACTGGTTTAAAAAAATGTCAATTAAATATACCCACAAAGTCTAGTAATATTGGAAATTTTAATTTTGTTTTTGATTTCCAACTCATATTGGCTGTATATCTTCTAGGTCATACAGTGGACATATATATTTGGATTTAGTAAGGCTTTTGAGACAGGTCCATGTGACATTCACATAATTTAAAAGACAAATATGGGCTAGATACTGTAAGGTTAAAATATAATTGGATAAATAACTGTATGCAGAGAGTAATTATAAATGGATGATTGTCAGGATGCTATGAATTTTAGATGGGGTTCCACAGGAGTCTATCTAGGTCTGATGTTCAGCATTTCATTGATAATTTTAACATGGAAATAGAGAGCTTATTAACTGAGACTGCAGGTGACATAAACCTAGGAGGATTTGCAAATATTTAGGAGGATAGAATTAGAATTCAAAAGTATAATAATTGATTGGGAATTGGGCATTAAATAACAATAACATTAAATGTAAAGGTGCTATGGGGTGGGGTGGGGGTGGAAATGAATGAATAATAATGAATACACAAGTAGAAAATGAGAGATGACTGGTTAGTCTGTAGCATTGCAAGGAAGAATCTGAGTCTCTTTGTGGATCACAGACTCAACATAAACCAGTAATATGTTCAAATTGCCAAAAAAGAAACTGCCATTTTTAGATGCATTAAGTGGAATATATACTATGTAGGATATGTGAGTGCTGGTTGGACCACAGGTACAGTTTTGCATGCAGTTCTGGGCTCCACAATTTATGGGCACGTATACGTGTGACGGAGCTCTGCCCTGACATGTGCTAATTAACATATGTAAGAGCAGACTTGATTAATCGAGTGAGTCTGCTGGAGCATGCTAATTAGTGTTCTCCAGCAGCCCCCACATCACATGTATTCAGCATCCCTGCATTTCAAAAAGGTGGAGGGGGCACTTTAACTAAAGCTTATCAAAGCTCAAACGCTCTAATTAAAGCACCCCCCCCCCCCACACACACACACACAAAACCCGGATCACGTGTCTAGATGCCTTAAAAAGGATGTGGAGAAATCAGATATGACCAACAAAGTGAAAACGGGACTAGAAATTCACACTTCACGAGGAAAGTTTGAGAGAACTAGGTATGCTTAATTTGTTGTATGGGAGATTAAGGACCCTCAATTTTCATAGATTTGAGAGACTACCATAAAGAAAATGTTCTCTCTTGCGACACAGACTAGGCCATGAAGCAATAGGTTTAAGGTTTAGCAAAGCAAATTAAATTCAATAACAAGATAAAAATCCTATGTAGGACTCTCTATAGATTAATACAACCACTCAGCAGTGCATATATAAATCATAAGAAGCCCTGCTAACAGCAGGCCTCGCTGAAACAAAACTAGGCATATAACATGCTTTGCACAGAAATGCTGGGAAAGCAGCTCATTAGTTTTAGAGGAGCCTCCAAGGCCAACAGATAGAGAGTGAACTGATGAGACCAGTACAGAACACTGAAGCAAAGATCAGAGTGACATGGCCACAGCTGTCCCTACGTGGTGGGAAGAGTTCCCTAATTGGTGAATAGTAGGATGTGGATGATGTGAAAGACCTAAATGTTTTAGTAATTTGTGAAAACACAAATTTGTTTTGATCAGTGTATAAGAAGGGTCCTGGGAACCCTTAATCCTTTTTACTCTACTGTGGATACAAATGACCCAGCTACTACCATGTACCAGCTGGACAGGGATGCTGGTGTCTAGGCTTGTTTGTGGACAATAAACCTGGCTGAGATTTTGTTACTAAGGACCAAAGCCTGCAGTCTCTGTCTTCGAATAACAAGCTTGTTAGGGTTACAGCATCACAGACAGTATTTTAACAGATACTGTACTTAACAGAGACAGATACTTATCTGTGCACAGACCATCCAGTAATACCTAACCCCCAAACAGACTAAGAGAATCAGATAACAGCACCTACACCTTATTGTCAGAACAGTGGGACTATGAAACAACCTGCCCAGGGAAAAGATTTCTATATTTTAAGATCAGGAAAAACTGATATGAATGTCTAATTTGACTTTGTCCACAGTGCAAGGAAAAATACCATCACAAACCCTACCAAATCTTGGAGGGTTCCTGGGTTGTCATCATGGATTCTGGTTTTCTCTGATTTAAATAAAATTCCCCAATTTTCAGATTTAAAAAAGTAACCCCAATTCCACATTCCCCCATGATTAAAATGACATGCCATTAATATCTAGATAGATATATAGTGGTGTTTCATTTTAAGCATAGAAAAATGTAGATTTGGGATTACTTTTTTTTAAATCTGAAAATTGGGATTTTTCTTTTTTAGTAGAGAAAATCAGGATCCCTGGTTGTCTTGCAGTATTTCTTGTTTGTTGTACTGATATGGCTTGTGTAGTCTGATTGACAAGCTCATATTATGCTATATCCACTTATTTCACTTTTAACTCTGGCCGCTGTATATGTTTTTATGACTTTGAACACAGTTTAGCCAAAGGAATGAGTAATGTATACTGAAGAATTAGGTTAGTAAGCAAAACTGTTAAGTATCACTTGCCATTGTGTCACTAGGCCAAGGACAATTGCCACTCCCAAATGCAGACAGAAGGAACCACTGGTGGGATGGGCACCCATGTAATTCTCTGCTTATAATGGGAAAAAACAATTGCACAATACCAAAGGTGTTGGAGATAAATGGCTCATAAACTGGAAGAATGCTACATGTCCCAGGACAGAAATGTCTGGAGGATTCAGGGACAAGGAATTTGGATATTGCTGAATGGGGACAAGGCTTGGAGTTTTTTAAGGGCTATTTATAAGGTGCCCAGGGTCTTTCGGTTTTCTTAGGCTTTTGGAGGAGTTCATGTTCATTACAGTCTGGGCTGGCAGGATCAGCCAGGCTGATCCCTGGAGACACTGGCAGGGCTCTCAGGAAGATCAGGTGTAGCCATATGAGGGGATAAAAAAATGTATCTTGTTTTTTCTGTCTTCAGACTTATACCTGTTTTGTATTTATTTATTTCTCCTATAAAATAAATCTATTTGTTGTTTTAAATCCTTACTGATTGCCTGCTGTAAAAAAATGATCTCTGAGCAAGTGATATTCCAGACTACCCGTTCTACAGAAAGGGGGACCTAAAATTTCTTTCACAAGCCAAAGGAAGCCACCTGGAGCTGGCAGAGTATCCCTGGCTGCAGTGGTGGGGTCCAGTATAAGGGCAGTGGAGCTGAGGCTTGCAGGGATAAGTTAAGGGAGGAAACCTTGGTCTGTTCTTTGGGACAAGTGATGGGACAGCAGAGAGAAACTTGGGTCTCTGAGGGTACCTCATAGAAAGGTTTGTGACAAATACCTTACAAAATAATTGCTTTTCACCAAACCCATAACTTCAGTTTCTACAGTAGTAGATCTTTCAGAAACATGTTGTCTTAATTTTAAAACCCCAATCACTGAGAACCTATCACTTCCATAGAGTCCTCTTTTCTTAGGAGCTCTGGATAATCCATTCTCAGGACTGCCAAAAACAAAATACTTGTCTTAATTGGGTTTTTATGGTAAGAAAAGTTTTGGTAAATATATATCTAGTAATAACATTTTATTCCTGTGTCATACAGAAAGAGATATGGAGGAAATAGGCCTGGAATACAGGTCAGATATTTAAAAGTATTTAAGTTCCTAATTCTTTTTAACATCTATGTTTAAAAATCTTATACCACTTGCACATTGCACATACGCTTGCACTTGTATGTACATGAGAGCCATCCTAGCCTGGTGATATATGAGCACAATAGCAGGAGCGGAGTTTGACCCCCATTCATAAATCACACCAGCTTGTGTATAGCTTTAAACATGAAAATAATCACTTTGGCTTCAGTGGATTTAATGACATGCTCAAAGTTAAATGGCTCAGAGGTCTTTTTCCTCTGTATAAAAGTACAGAAATGTAAATAATGAAAATAATTAATGACACTCTAAATAGCAATAAATAAATAGTATATATATATATATATATATATATATATATATATATATATATATATAATAATGATATACATTGTTGCTGCTGTAGTCCTAATATATCTTTGAAACATAATATATTTTGGTAGCTATTGATAAGTGAGAGTTTTCAAATGCTGAACAGATGCTTTTTTTGCTTTTTTCTTTTTGTTTTAGCAAAAACAAGAGGATTAAATATTAGAGGCCTTTCAGTTCCCTAATAAGGTTAGAGCATATTTTTAGATGGGTGTTGTCTCCATATTAAAATTTAGAAACCCACGGTGGTGAAAGGAAAATGGCAAGAAAAAATACTTAATCCTGTCATGTTCCAGTGGGTTTGCATTTGTAGTAGATTTGTTCTCAGAGACTTACCACAGGAGGAGGAGCTTACTAGAAAAATAAATAATCATGGGCAAATTTCATCCCTGGAGCTACACAAGAAATAGGTCTGACCCATAATCTCTGTGTTCTTTCTTCTCACTTGAATTGGCCATGATTGATAGCAGCTTCTGTGGTCTGCCGAATAATAGCTCTTTCTTTTCAATTTGGTGGCACTGGAAAAGGGAAGGGAAGATGATCTAACAGTTAAAGAACATTGTCATTAACATCCTGATGCTTCCAGTTTACCTTATTTTTACTTAAGCTAACAGCAAAGCATTCTGTATATCATGCAGCTACTGAGACCTAATAAGAATTTGCCAGAAAATGCCATAAAAACATCAGCCCTAAGAATTTTTATAACTAACAGCAAAGGGTACCTCAATGTCTATTTCAAAGCTGATTTGATGAATACAGAAAAGGTCAAACTAAAAATAACTAGACTGAATCAGTTATAAGTGTAGTAACATATGCCTCATTTAATAATGAACTCTAAATTTGCTCTGCAGTTTAAGTAGTATCATGAATGCTAATTCTGACAGTAAAGGGTTATGAACTACCTGTCTGCTCAAGTCTGGCACAAGGTCAGGCAGTTATAGAGCTAATGAAAGCCCTGATGTACCAGAAGGTGGATGATTGACATGAGTATGCTAGCTAAGAAAGCGCTGAGTTACTCTGTTGCATTCAAAATGACAGTGTCCTGAAACACAATTTAGTACACTCCATTTGTTTATATAGTCCAAATGCTTATTGCTTACATCAACAGAACTCAAATTCAGGAACATAACATTGAATTTTAGTTGTATTTAACTTTTGTATACCAGGCACCAAAGAAAATGTGGTTCATGATTCTGCTAATTAACCTAGGACCAGTATATAGGATTCAGTATAACTTAGAATATCATGAAAGGAGCAAAAATGCATTATTATTGAATCTTTATAAGCCAAGGGAAGCAGGAAACAGTATAATACCCAGTTAATATTATCAAAGTTGATATATTTTTAAATTCTTTGAAAAATCTGTGTTCCTCATATTGTTTGAAAAAATCTTTGTTCCTTTTATCTCCTACAATGAACTTCTCTTCTGAACAATCACAAATCATATGATCAATTCTCTTCTGTGTCTTTGCTTTTGAGACCTACCTATGCTAAAATTGTTCTTACTTCATTGTCAGTTTTATATGTGATGAAATGAGTATTTATGGGGTTGATGTACTTGCTACATGTCCTGGCTTTAGTATGACAAGCCTGCTTTTCTGAGTTTGTTAAATATCATGCATTTGCAGAATGGACAAAATAATGGGCGCCACACTGTAATCTCTATAACAGAATTTGCAGTGTCTTCATTATACTGTTCTTTATCACAGCTCTTGTGCCTCTGGAAATATTTAGAAGTTCGGGTCTTTAATCTATAAAAATTGAACCCATGATTCTCAAAGCCTAATTGTGATTCAGCAGTGGTTAGCAATATGAAAAGCAGCAATAGAAATGTCACATCTGGAATTCTTTTATTTCATGGATCATGAGATCTCCATTTTTCCCAATCTGCAGAATGATGATGTTAGAGGAATTGTTATAGTAAATGATGCTCAGGAGATTTCCTCAACTCAGTATAGATAAATGGATTTTGGAAGCACTTGGGCAACTCCTGCTTTCCTATATGTAGTGAGAAGGACATAAATAACAGTAAGAACAATAATAATAATAATAATACAAATCTTTTCTAGGGAGGGTAATGCAGGGCTGAATGGAATCTAAATATAACCTCCTGTGTTCCTCCAATGGCAGTATGATTTAGAGATGTTTCCAGAGATGCAGAATTTAAACTTGAATTGGGAGTACTGATACCCCCAAATTCAGGACCATTCTGGTCAGAGATTTGAGTCTAATAGGTCAATTTTGATCAACCTTCAGAATCAAAATCTATACACTATAAGGAATTTAAGATCACAACTTAGTTCTTCAGTTAACTCAAAGCCTACTCTTTTTCCTGTACCTTTCCTTCATGTTCAGGCTGTAGCCACTGGTACCCATTGCCAGAGAGTGGTGCAGGAATCAGCAGGATGCAGTGCGCAGACAAAGTGCAGGGAGGGAATCAACACTGGGTCTTGCACTATTATTCCCTGGCTCCATGCTGATTCCTGCACCACTCAGTGGTTCTGCAGAGAGCCAAGGAGCAGTGCAGGACAGCACTGCCTACAGGTGCTGCATTTCTTCTTAATACTTGATTCTAAGATGAGGCTTCATTTTCCTTGTGTTGAATGGGGGGAAAAAATCCTCATAATGATCATAAAAAAGTAGGGCTGGAAGGAACCATCTTACAAAGTCATCTAGTCCAGCCCCCCATGTTCAAGGCATGATCAGCCCTGATTAACCATCCCAGCCAAATATCTATCTAACTTTTGAAACTTTCCAATGATGGAAATTCCACAACTGCTCTAGGTGACCTGTTCCAATGCCTGACCACCCTCATAGTCAGAAAGTGCCTCCTAACCTCCAATCTCAATTTCCCTTGCTGCAACTTGAGGCTGTTTCTCCTAGTACCTGCAGCCACAGAGAAAAGCCCATCTCCATCCTCTCTATCATCACGCCTCATCTAGGACTTGAGTAAATACTCAAGATGGGGTTGGGGGAGGACAGTACAGAAGGGGGTCCAACAAATACAAGTGAGGAGAAATGTTAGAGTTTGAGGCCCACATCCTGCCCCAGGCTTTAAGGCTGGGTAGACATTTATAAGAAAGCAAAAATATAACTTTATCCACTTTAACCAAACTGTTCATATGTCAGATTATTTTCAAACAATTATTAGTTGGATGTTATATAAGTATCAGCTGGCATTTTAACATCTCCTGGCAGCAAGACTTCAGTGATCAGACTATGATTGCCATTAATACATCCTCAGGACACTACCCCCATCCCTACAACATTACTCATGACTCCTACACTCTCCTTACTGATCACTGCAATACTCCAAATCCATTTTTTTATCTTCAATGATATTAATCATTTTACCTCTTAGTTACTGATTTTTTTTTATGAATTCATAACCCTTTACCAATGTTTTGTCTTATGTCTTGGGGTACACATGATTATTTACTTAAATATGTCTATTGTCTTAACTACTTAAGTATAATTAATGCCCAAGAGTATTTTAAGGGTGCATACATAATGACAAGAGAGACTTTTGACACTTGGTGAAATCAGCTTAATCAACAGATTGGGGGTTGAATTGAAGATCTCTGGTGCTGAAAAAATGAGTCACTGCAGCTTGAACTACTTAGCCAAGATACTCTGACTGGAACAGTAATGGTCTTATTCTTTGTAAAGTGAGCACAAATCAGTATCTGTTATACCTACATTATACTTCTACAGTCAAATACTGATAATAGCTGGCAGGAAGCTTGGCAAAAACTCTAGGAGAGTTCCTATTATTTCCAGTGCTTTATATGAAACTTCTTTGGTCATCTTACTCCTGACCTCAGCATTATATAAGTTATCCATATTAGTCTAATTTCTCCGTGTTTACCCCTAGGTACTCCTCACAGTTCCATGTCACTTGTAGCAAAAAGGGAGGTTGCAATTTTTCCTGAGCCCATCAAAGCTGTTCCATATCTCATTTATTAGTAGAAATAACTGCTATCCACCTACAACAGTGGAGGCAGTGTTTTTTGAAGCATTGGCTTGACACTGGATTATCATGCATTAGTTTGTCTTCAATATGCATATGGCATGTGATTCACTGGGAAATAGTGAATTCAAGCAGTGAAATACTGTCAAGTTACAAAAGGCGCATTCCCTCCTCTCTGGCTAATGAAGTTGTCTACATAACACTCCCAATTCTACAAGATGAAGGAGTCAAGGAATAGAACAAATGATTGAACTCAGGTCTCCTGAACAGCATTAGTTTGTCCTGGGCATAACACTTCTAAAAACTGTCATGCAACTTTTTAGAATTTGCTAAGGATAGTGTCAGAGTTAAAGAAATAAACACAGATGTGCCCTGCAGAAAGGACATAAAACATTCCTTGAGAGGTCTGACACAGGACACTTCCCCGTCTGTAAACTGCAATCTAATATATACCCTGTAGACCATTCTACAACATGCAAGAGATAAGTGATGTTGAGTGCTGCTGAACACTGCAGTTTTCACCATGATTCAGCACACAGTCACTTAGCACAGATGTTTCTGTAATTGTGATACAGTGAAAAAATTCAGTGTTCAGTGGTCCTTGAACATGCATTTCCTGCCTATATGGTATGCGTTGGGCAATTCATATAAAAAAAAAAAAAAAAGAAAAAATCTTGACAGATTTAAAAAGATCAAGTCAAAGATTTTTTCCCCTTCTTTTCCTTTTCTTCTTCTTACATTGTTCTACCCTGTATTTCTTTGCTTTGGCGTGTCTTAGCAGGGGCCACACAATGTGTACATCTCCATTGTTAGCTGAGCAAACCACATCTAGTGCTAAACTCAATGGCACTTCTCTTTTTGTCTGTCTATAATTTAAATACTGCATCTGATCAGTTCCAAGACTGAACAAAATGTTCTAGGTAGCTTACTAGCCAGAATGCTATTAATTTTGGCAATAATCAGAATCCTGGAAAAACCTGATTTCCACTAAAATTAGCTCATATGCTTCTTTTACTATCCTACAGGGGCTCTGTGGGTGCTGAAGAGGGAGAATTGGGAAATATACATATTGGAGAAGAGAGAACAGGGACAAAAAAAAATGACCTATGAGAAAGAGTGGTGCAGAAGTGAGAAATGAGGGATACACAGAATTTTTGGCATGGAGTCAGTATCAGGTGACATTTTAACATCTCCCTGCAGAAAGAGTTCAGTGATAAGACTTCCTTATATACACCTTGTGTTGGCATGGAGTGCGGTTGAGGGAAGCAATGATGACACATTTGGAAAGGAGAGAAATGTCATTAGGTTTGAAGCATTAGGAGAGTAGTACAGAGGGAAAATGACGGGGCTGATTTGGGAATTTTCCAATGGAACATTTCCTTATGGGAAATTAGAGATTAAATAAAATTGAAATATTCCATGGGAATGTGTCAGTTTAAGCAACATGTTTATTAGGTGCCTGGTTTCCTTCTAGCCCATTTGTATTGACAAATGTAAATAATAGGAATCTTTAGAAGTTGATTTATTCACTGTAAGAATGTAATCACACTAGTACGTTGCTTGTGGATCCATTTTCATGGATTTTCTTCTGTGCTGTTGCCATGCCCCTGCTTGGAGTAGCAGTGACAGGAGATGGTGCATGAGAGCAAGAACTCTTCCCCTGGAAGCAGTAGTGACTCCCTTCCAGACTAGGAAAGAAGTGGTAACAGAAATTACTTTTCACCCAGAATTTACACAGGAGTATAGGACTGTAAGAAACCTATCGTTATTATAACTATTTCCCTGCTGTTGCAAGTATCTTTCATTTATCTTAGCAGCCGGAAGCAGGGCCAGCCTTCACCACACACAGTCTTCTGTTGAGAAAGTGCTGTCAGGGCTCCTCATAATAAGGGATCTTGAAATTTTGCACCCCCCACCTCCCAGTCCCAAGGTGTACAAATTAATTCAGACCAATATGTCCTATTTTTAGGGAAGTCTATACATCAAGATGGACATTTCTACATCAGCTATTCTCAGGGTGAAATTCTATTTTTTCCTGGTCATCTACATGACCACATTCTGTCCATTTACAGGGCATTTTTGGCACTTACTCATCCAAGGGAATTCTATTTCTGGATATGTTGCCCGTGTGCGTGGATGACTGCAAGTGACTACATAATTGCACAGACCAAGCATGTGCAATAGCATTCATAGCATGTATACACACTTCTCACTGATGTGTAGTGATTGTAGACAGATGAAAATGGAATCTGCTAAAGCCTATGACTACCAGACTTAGCCTCAGGAACAGAAAAAGGGATGTATATGTGTGTGTGTGTCCATCCCTCTTTTCCCCTATTAGCTCATTGGACCTCACCTGAGACACTGAAAAAACTGAGTTTTAGGTCACCACATATAGCCTGAGAGTTTGAACCAGAACTTCTCAGACTTACCAGTACAACACTCTTAACTACATATGTTACAGGTCAGCCACCATCCAGAGAAAAGCCAGGGTAATGGTTAACTGGTGACATGGTAGTTAGAGTACAGTGAATTTAAACGGACCCAGGTTTACCCTTTCTGGGTGAAAGGTATCTAGAACCCAGATATTCTGGATTCCCCAGTAAGTGCCATAGCCACTCACTGTTTGAGGGAAAAGATTGGAAGTTATTCTCTTATTTTATTGTCTAGTCTGGACACATACATAGTGGGCATGTCTACATGTGAAATTAATGTATTGCTCCCATGCACAGTGCTTACATGTGTGCAGCACATGGATCCCTGACTGAGAGGGGGGCTGGGAGGTCAGCCTGCCAGCCCAAGGCTAATACTGACAGGAATAAAGAGTTGTGGAGTGGCTGGCTAGGGCACGGATGGTGCACAGTACAAGGTAAGCCAGCAGGTAGCTCTGCACTGTAGAACCCTCATGCCCCAGCCAGCCCTGGTCATCATCTACACATGCATTGTGGTGAAGTAAATAACACTGCCTTAGAACAGTACTTGTGTTGGGGAGTAATATCCTGCAGCAGAATGAATTACTTTACTCTGGCCTAATAGCATCGCTCGTGTAAACAATGACACTTCACAATGGAGCTAATTAGGCAACTCCGCAGTTAGTGTCTCGTGTAGATGCTCCCAGTCGTCCATACTCTCAGTGCTATGCAACTGATAACAGAATTTGTCTGGGCTGAAAATACCCTGAGATGACTAGGAAAAATAGAAAGTCATCTGTTAACTGCCAAATCTAGAAACTTGGATGACCAAAGAGGAAGCGGAATGTCACTTTTAGATCCCATTTCCAGGTTTTGTTTTTATCTTAATCTGCCTCAGATCTCCCCATTATTTGTTCACTCTGCATGAAAATCTGTGTCCATAATTCTGAAAATCTCTCTCAGTATATATTGGTGTCAGATCTGTTTGGTATTGTATTGGTAGATCATAAGCTCTGATTTCTACAAATACACCAAAAGTCTATAATTACAGTCTTTTTGTGGATTTAGCTTTTAGTCTTTAAAAAGCAGGGGGTGGTGGTGTTTTGATGATTATAATGTGGTAGAAATTAAAAGGCTGTAACTACAATCCATATAAACAATTGGATAGTCCAATTCCACTGATTTTAATAAAGTTCCATAGAAGTTAAACAGGTGCACCTGGAAGGATAATCAAGTCAGCCATGTTCAGATATTGAGTAACTGAGCTGAATTTTAGGTTCCAGAGGGGTGGAAAGAAGTGATTATCCACAAGTATTTTGGTAGAGAGGTTGAATAGGTCACTCTTATTTCTGCAGTGGTACACAGTGTGTAAGAAGACTTGCGGCAGCTGCTCCTGACTCAAAAATCACTACCGCTGCCTTAGAAATGCTTATGACAACTCCTGTTGACCAAGCCAGAAGGAAGTGTCCCATTAGATCACTTGGGATAGATAGTACCTTCAAAACACAAGAAATCCAGGTATGTCTCCAGTTTGTTCACACCAAATTTGGTCACAGGACTTGGGCCTCTTCCAAATAGTTATCTGATATGAAGTATCTCAGCATGTCTATAGCTAATTGTTTTTAATGTTTCAGTTAAGTTTCACAGTGACAAAATCTCTCTAAATCAGAATAATTATTTTTTCTCTATTGTTTATAGTCCTTATTCACTGAAAAAAAACAGTGTAAGTAATCAATATCAGAAGAATATGTATATAACTATATACAGCAATGCCTGGCTATTTGATTTGAGCCTCTGTGGGCATCTATACACATGCTCCAGGGTGTGTGTGTGTGGGGGGGGGCACTTTAATTAGAGCAGCTTGTGTATTCAGTGTCCCACGCTTCAAAATGTCAGTGGAGGTGCTTTAACTAAAGCGTGTTTGATGAGCTTTAGTTAAAGTGCCCCCACTGCCATTTTGAAACCTGAGTACACTGAATACACGTGAAGTGGAGCCTGCTGTAGTTCACTAATTAGCACACTCCAGCATACTCGCAGCAGACTCTATTAATTGAGTCTGCTCCGATGCATGCTAATTAGCACACATCAGAGCAGTGGTACATCACATATATACATGCCCTATGTGATTATTCTTTGATGGAAGATACAGTAGTTATACTCATACCCAGGGTCAAAGGAGTCTGAAACTTCACTTCTTTTGCAACAACTTCTATAAACTTAAAAGAGAAAAGAAGCCATAGTAATAAAAGAAAAATAGTTCAAGAATCAATGCAACAGACACCGGCCTACTCCTGCAGCTGAGACAGACAGATGGAAGTGAATGATATGCTGAAACAAAATGTTGCAGCATGAAATCAATATTTTCTGCCTTTAAACTTGTCTTTTTGCCTACTTGCCTTGCATACTTTTAAAATTTGTTGTTGCCAGTTCTGACCAATAATAATGGCCTTTTAAAATCAGAATTAGTCTCCTTTGAATCTGTTGAGACACTGATTTCGGTATTCCTTATCCTTCTTGGTGAGCAAGTGAAATAACTTCAGAGTCAAACAAGTGTTATCATTTGTGTTTTACATCAATAGAGTTAATTTATGTATAAGGAAACATAGGCCTTAATGAGTCACAGTGTATCGTACAATGAAGGTTTATCTTTATTTATGCAAACTTTCTACAGAAATTTAATCAAATAAGACAGAAAATGGTCTAAACTATTTAATAATATAAAACCTCAGGTAGCTGACTCACAGTAACTTTGCCTGAGTGTATTAGTAATTCTTTAGAGTATTTTGAGGGGGTTCCACACAATAATTAGCCTATTAATTTTCACAATACCATAAAGGTATGGCTTCTATTCAGAGGAGTTTAGAATTGAGAACTTAGGGGCTAAGTACAGGCAGGTAAAAAGCCCTGAGGCTGAATCAATTCAATCTTCAGATGTTAGTCTAAGCTGCGTAGATTGAACAGATAAGCAAGTGAATAGACATTCACTTTTGATTCTGGAAATGCAGCCACCTGCCTGCAGTGGCCCAGGTCAAGACCAGGGGGCACTAGAGCATGTCTTCCTGCTCAGCTGGAGCAGACAGCTCAGGCCAAGGCTAGCCCACCCACCTTGCAAGGGAGGGGTTTGCAAGGAAGGTGCAAAGCATCCTGGGAGGCATGAGAGACTTGAATCTGGAGGGGATCTGGGGCAGTAGTTCAATAAGCTGATTTAATCTAATACTGATACTACATCCATGCAGGTTTATCTTAAACTAGTTTCATCCTTTTTGAAAATGCTTTATGTGCACTGAAGTTGTGTTACAGATTTGAATGTGTTTCCAGTCACTTATACCTGTTCATGTGTTATTTTCATCCCTAGCCAGGGTGGCAACAGACTAGAAAGTCATAAGGAAAGATTTCTTTTTAAAAAGGAATTTGATAGAGGAAAAGAGAAGCTACAGCTAGTATACCTATCACCTACTTGTTTATGCCTCTGTGCTGCAAATATCTTTTAAGCAAAGGCATTAAAACAGGTGGATTACAAAGTATAAATGATATAAAACCATATTGCACTTCAAGGGATAGTTGGAGCAGCTTGCATAAAATGAACCAGCCTAGGGATTCATCCATATCAAAGACTGAATCTTTCTCATTGTTAGTCACTGTCTTATATACTAAGAATGATAATATTTAATCTAGCATAAGTGTGAACCATTGTCTCAAATGCTTTCACCCATGCTAACCTAGTCTTGATATTATAACACACTTTAGGATCTAGTCAGATACTGAAATAGTAAGTCTATTGATGCTCTGAGTTTTTATATCAGTAAATAATCAGCACAATTAAAATACCCATTTAATAAATGTGGGATGCTGTGATCAAATGAAAAATATGCATTAGTTTAAAACCAGCTTAGGGAAGAGATAAAAGTTCACTGACAAAACCAAACTATGGGGGAGCATAGTCATGCTCAAAGACAGGCTGGCAATACAGGCCAACATGGACATTCTTGCAAGGTGGGCGGACCTCAACCTTATGTTGTTTAATACAGAGAAATATAAAGTGCTTCATCTGGGGAGAAATAATTCACAATACACTTACAGGCTAAGCAGCGCTACGCTTGCTAGCATCACATCTGAACAAGACCTGGTTGTGATAGACAACAAGATGAATATGAATCACCAATGTGATGCCATATCTGGCAAAGCTAATTAAACACTGGTATGCATCTACCAAGGCATCTTGAGCAAGGCTAAGGATATCATCCTCCTGCTTTACTTGGCCTTGGTGAGACCACTTCAGGAAAGATGTGGAGAAGCTTGAGAGAGTCCAAAGGAGGGCCACATGCACAATTAGAGGCCTAGAGACCAGGTCATATGATGAGAGGCTGAAAGACTTGGGACTGTTCAGCCTGGAGAAGAGAAGACTCAGAGGGGACTTGTTGGCAGCATATAAAATTATCAAGGGCATACATCAGGGCCTGGGGGAGCATCTGTTCACCTAGGCCCCCCAGGGGAGGACAAGAAATAATGGTCACAAGCTCATTAAAGATTGTTTCAGGTTAGACATAAGGAAAAACTTCTTTACAAATCAAGTACTGAGGGTTTGCAACACACTTCCCACAGAGGCAGTTCAATCACCCACCCTGGTGATCTTCAAAAAGCATCATGACACCCATCTTGCTGGGGTCATCTGATCCCAGCAGTCTTTCTTGCCTAAGTGCAGGGGGGCTGGACCCAATGATCTGTAAGGTCCCTTCCAGGCCATAACAACTATGAAACTATGTGACTATCCCACCCCTGCTTATTGGGGACACCACCTACCTGCTGCTGCCATGGTTTATGCAGCCCTAAGTTTCCAGAAACTGTCTTTAGTTTCCTCCACAAACACAGATTCCCCCCCCACCATCCATCCCTAAGAACAGACTCCACCACCAACTCACTGCCCAACACCAATAAAGCATCCTTTACTTGATGCGAACTTTTTGGATTGTGCTGCATGCCCCCCGGAGGAGCGGGGAAGGACAGTGAGGTAGAGGTGCCTATGGAGCAGATACAAGGTACAGGCACCCAACATTGCAGCCTCTGGTCACACCACTGTGGGTGTGGACACCACAGCAAGGCCAGTGGGCTGGGAGCTCACCTGGAGCCAAGGGTGGCTTCTGTTTTAGCTGTGCTGCTGGCTCTCCCTCCTCCATCATGGACCAAGGCCAGCATCGCCCACATGCAGTGCTAGCCCTACTGCCAGCAGCTCTGCCTGAAGGGGCACATGGCACCTGGGTGACTAGCAGAGAGAGCCCAGGAAAGTGGCCTGGCTGCTGGGGGACCCAGTGGAGGTGTAGGGGAAGAGGGCCCTGGCTACTGCAGAGGCACTACATCTTGGCCCAAGTCCACTGGGGGGGTTGTAGCTGGACAAGTCCACGGGGGGGGGGGTGGCTTCCAGGGGACAGGTGGGTCTAGGGCTGGGGACTGCTGGCACGAAGATGACTGCCAGGGCCAGGATGTTGTTCAGCATCCAGCTGTTCTCCTATGTGACCTCCACTGCCTGAGCTACCGAGGAGGCCTGCTGCTCTTGTGTCACCAGCCTCCTCTCAAGGATGCAATATGCCTCCCTTAGAGGGACTTGAGCCTGTCCCTGGTCCTTCTCCCACTCATGTGCAATGTCTTAGGTATGCCAGACCCACTCCTCCACCAGCCACTCCTCCACCATGATGGCCAGCTTGTCCATCAGGAGGATGCAGTCCAATGTCTGCTGCTGGTGGAGGCAGTACAGGTAGCGTGTGCTGGCCATCAGGGGCACCCTTCCCTGATGCCATATCCTCAGTGGCAGCTGGTGCCCCTCCTTTGCATGCAACTACTAGATGTGCAGAGTAAGGACAGGCAGGGTCTTTGTGAGTCTTTTCAAATTTCAGCACTATAACTATAACATGCACTATACCAAGAGGCTGTGCACTGCCTGACCTCAGATCAGGGGTTGTGCATGCACAGGTGCCCAAGAACCATGGTAATTTGGCTGGGAGGGCCCTGCCACAGGTGGTCATCGGCCGAGCCTGCCATCCCTGCTCCCTCCATGAGAGCAGTCAGCCCACTTGGCACTTGCTGCAGGCAGCATGTCTTCCTGATCCCCTATCCAGGCCAAACCAGGGCTGGTTCCTGGCAGCAGCTACCATGGCTGCTCCAGGGCAACTCCCCAACTTCTCCTCCTATATGCCAGGCAGTTTCCTCCCATGGTGCCAGAGTAGGGTGGCCATCATAGAGGACAGTCTGGTTGTCTTCTGTCCTCTATTGATACAAAACTGGATGCCTTTATGTCCTCTATTTTTTGCTTGAAAAGAAAATTAAAGGACACAAAGGCATAGGGTTTCGTACCAATAGAGGACAGATGACAGAATAGCAGAAAACTGGAATATCCTAAATGACAGCCACACTAAGCCAGAGTTGGGGGGTTAGGGGCTCCTGCCCAGCTGGGTTGCAGAATTGGTGATGCCCCCACCCTTTCCCCTGTGGGCCTCTTCAGAGAAGCAGCCTGTGGCAGGGCCCCCACTATGAATGGCCTGCACCCCAGGCATGCCTCCACTGAGAGTTCTCTGGTTGCACCATGACGAGTGGTTTGAGTGCCCTGAGGAGTTCCTGACCCATTATGCCCCACTGTTGCTGACTACCATAGTACCCTCAGTGCAGCTGAGAACCTGGCATGGGGCCCTGAGCCTTGACAATGCCCCAAGCAAGCCCACACTTCCCTGCAGGGTGCATTGCCACCTGGAGAGGCGTCTGTGCCTACACTACAAGTGCCTGACCTTTGCAGCTGAGGAGGAAATCACCACTGCCATTGATGAATTTCTCTGCATGTGACAGCCCCCTGGGTGCCTAGCTGGGAGGGAGCTACCTGCTCAATAAAGTTCTGCTTCCTGCCTCCCTGCATATTGTTGGAGGGATCACTGGGGAGCAGGGGGGAGCTTGACCAGGCAAGGTGGGGGAAGCAGGGCAGGGAGGATAGATTTGCATCCTGGGGTCAGGCAGAAGAGGTGGCATGGGCATGGGTAGCTGTAGCACTGCCTTTCTCCCAACCCCCTCAGCCCTCTTCCCTGTGTGAGGCTTACTGGATGGGCATGGCAGGTGGTCCCAGTGGCCCAAGTCTGTCCCTGAAAATGGCAACAAGGTGTGGCTACCAGTGGTGCACCAGGTTACAGAGGCATCGCCCTCGACTGCCCAGCTAGTGGCCCCCTCCAGGGATGAGCCGGAGTTGGTCATGGCTAGTGCCATCCCTGGCCTATCCTCCTCACTGAGGCTGCACACTCAGAGTTGGCATGGCAGTCATTGGTCTAAGTCCCAGAGCTGCTAGACAATGCCAGGAGTGGGGATCACACTGGGAACTATGCCTGGTGCCCTGAAGGGCCCTCCCCTGCAAGCTGGCCATCATTACCAGGTCCATCAGAGGCTCCAGAAGGCTACCTGTTCTGCAGCATACCTTGCAGCTGCATCCAGGGTCCCAGGGACCCAAGATGTTTTTCAGCTGCTGCATAAAGGGCATGGTCCGGCAGGCATGCCCAAACCAGCTGTGCCCAGTTGTGGTCCATTACATGGGTTCACTGTACCCGCAGGGCCTTGATCTTTACGCGGCACTGCCATGCAAGCTGCTGGTGCCTGTGCTTCTTCATGTGGCCTGCCAGGGCTTCATATATGTGGGTATTGGAGCACCCACCCCAGGCAAACTGGCTCTGCACGTTGGCATAAATGCACAATACGATCAGGTCAGCAGTGACCAGCTTGGGCCCCAGGACACTGTCTGTGGCATCAGTGAGGATGCCACCATATGTCCTTCAGTGAATCACGGTGGCTCAGTCAGATGCTCTGTGTGCCACTTGGCCTTGGAACATGCCTGCAGCACAGAGGCATTGTGTGGGAGGCAGCTAGGTGGTCGGGCTGTCCTTGGGCACCCCCTCCAGGTTCTGTGGGCCTGCTACAGCCAGCACAGAGCCACAGTTGTGAGACACAATGCCCAGGGGCAAACAACAGGTGGCACAGGCCCTGGAGTCAGGCCATGGGTTTAAAGCCTAGGCTGGAGCAGCCAAAGAGTCATCCCAGACACAGGGCTGGAGAAATTCCCAGCCCTGTGGCTCTGAGCCAAGCAGGAGGCTGGCTCCCTGGTGATGTGGCTGACTGGGAACAAATTTGCTCCCTCTCAGTGTCTTCACATACACTATTGTGCACCCAGTACATGCAGGTAGTAAACTAACTGCACAGTAGACTAATTTACTGCATAGTAACTGCCTGCACATGTAGACAGTGATGCTTTACAGCTCAGTAAATTAGTCTACCGTGTAGTTAAGCACCTCATGTAGACACATTCTGTTTGTACTAATGCTTAGTATAACAGGGACTAGTTTAATAGTTAGGACTCCCAGCTGCCTCATGCATAATGCATTATCTGAAGATTCTATCTGGAAAAATAGTACATGAACACATGATTTTGTATCATAATGTGATCATAAAATGGGCTTCAATTTGGATACCAAAAAACATTTCCTAACGTTTGAATGCTTGGCTTTTCAACCTTAATGTTCTAAAAACATTTTTAATTAATTGCAAAATTCATATATGTGCATGTACACAGTCATGTAAAATGGAAAAACTCTTATCAGAGTGTTCTGTGATAAGAACGAAACAGCACTAATATATATCTAGTGGTGTTTCATTTTGATCCCAGAAAAATGTGGATTTGGGGTTACCTTTTTAAATCTGAAAACTGGGGATTTTTTTTTAAATTAGAGAAAACTGGGATCCTTGGTGTTCAGGCAACCATTTAGATGCTTTAAGTTAACTTGAAGAAAATGAACAATTCTGCCTATAAAATTTATGTACCTGCACACACACATACAAATGCACAAGTCAGCTAATGCAAAATAATGTATATTATACGTACTTCCTTCAAGCTACTTTAAAGTACAGAAAAGCTTGTAAATGGTGACCTGAACACTTAGATGGGCATTTTTACATTATACATGAGTAACAATTGTCTAGAAGTCAGCACATCTTTATTTTCAACTTACATATTCAAAAAACTGACCTTTAAAATAAAAAAGCAAAGAAAAGTAAGTTTGTTTTATTCATGGCTTGGAGTTTTGCAGTGCTGTATGATTGACACAGAAAGAAATATTATGTTGTACAATTCTATGGCAGACAGGCCCAGGGCTATTCAGATGAGAGAACTAATAACCATGCTGGCAAAGGAAATTTCTTATTAAAACCTTGTTAAAGAACTACAATAATTCATTAAGGGTTATATCATTATAAAAATCCATCATGGTTATAGACTGCTTCCTGGGGCTTTGGTTTAGTAGAGTTTGACATGCCCTTTATGCTCTGAAATTAGGTAAAGCTAAAAATGATTTATTCAACAAAAATGTTAAAGATTTTATAAAGCACAAAAATAACTGTGCAGAGCTTCCTTACCTTAACTTAGTACCTCAGGGGTTCACAGCTTAGAAAAAAGGTGCTAAAAATGGACAGGTTAAAATCTCATATGGTCAATAGGTGAAATCCTACTTCCATTAAAATCACTGATATTGTAATTGTCTTCAGTGGGAACAGAATTTGGTCCAAGGAAAATAATCCTGTTTAAAATCTGAAGGTCAATATCAAAGTAGTGTGATTAGATGGGACCAGGAGAAAGCACTAGATATACACAAACGTACTGATTTTAAAATATCATTTTAAGACTGAAAAAGGTATTTTGCAAGACTCATTCCTTTACTCATGCATATTTTCACTTCTGGCTAAAATTATGGAAATCATCTCCTGGCAAAAAAAAAAGAAGCTGTTTTTATTTAAAACTAAAACAGTTAGTTTAAAACTGAATCAGTTAAAGTGTAAGTTTAGTTAGGTTTTTGAGAAAACCTAACTAGTTAGGTGTCATCAAAAAAAGTGGTAGACAGTTATGCAGCCATGTAATAAATCAGTAACCACATAGGAAATCATGGTTGTCCATGTGCTATTTGCCAGCATACAGGAAATAGCAGGGTCACTAGGAATTTTAAATTTGGCATTGGATATTGAATTTAGCCTCACTCCAAAAGGATAAGCCCCTATATTAGGAGCTATCTTTTATAGGAGATAAAAGGAGAATCTATTAACAGTGTAGGTTTATGATAAAAGGAGCTGTTTTGAATTTATAGAAAAATGGGCAATAAAGTACATGCATGCTGTACCATACACTACTGATGATCAGTCAGATTTCTATCATAAGCACTCAAATTTTCATATGCATCATTAAGATCTATTTATATTAATTCAGTGTTCAGTTTTATTATATGCCAGTGTCAAATTACTTCCAGAATGTCCAAACCAGTTATTTTTGCATTTAATGCTGAAATTAATACAAATATATCATGCTAATTGGCACACTTTTTGGCTGTCTCACTGACAGGCCAAGGGCTAAATGGGTCATGGAAACTGAAATAAACTCTCACTTTTGAGATGGTCTCTGTCAATCAGAATTGAGGTACAGTGACATGGCAGCAAGGGAAAACTTGCTCTATTGCTGCTTGTGCTGGGAATTTTTTATTTTTTAGTTAGAGAGGGGACTTTGGTTAACAGGGCTGTCAGACATTTTAATAGGTACTTAATTCATATATAGCTGGAGAGATAGGCACTCAATGGAGTTTTAAAAGGAATGCAGTATAAATATGGATCCCGCAGGTTTGAACGTGGATTTTGCTAAAATTAGAATGTTACAGATATTAGCATGTTTCCTTTGTAATGATAATATATATTTTATGGAGCTATTTCCTGTAGTGTAACTTGCAGTGGGGGTTGAGTAGGTCAGGGTGGCACATCACCCATGAGCACCAATTCAGAGCGGGGATGAGGGCAGAATGGTAGCCCCAAGTATTCTGTGTCTCCACTTTAGCTTGTGTTGGGGGATCTTGTTGGGGGACCTGCCACAAAGCCTGCACTAGCAAGAAAATGTTCCTCTCCTCCCACATTCCAGTCTAGGTGCCAACATTTAAAGTTATGCCTCTATCCGCCAATATAACAACAAACAAACATCACTGTGAAACATGTATTGCATAGATAGCAACGAGTCTACACAACATATACTTATTTGATTCAGAGATGTTTCAACCGGCATCAGCCATGTATTAACTTGATACTTCAGTTCTAGAAGGGATGGCAAGGTAAATTTACAACTGATGTTTATCATGGAAAAGATGCTTGATATCAGGTTCAAAGTCTATTGGGCATTTTCAAAGAAGCCAAAAGGAACAAGATGCCCAAAGTTTATTGAATTTAGAAGTGATTTACATGCCAACTTCTTTACGGTTCCTTGGAAAATCCCAGGCTTAAATCTTATATAATATTCTCGCTGACCCTTTCCTGACACTAGGTAACAATTAGACTTTTTTTTCTAACAGCATTTTGAGCTAAAATAAGTAGTGCCACCTGCTCTGAATGCTTAAGCCTTTCCTACTTATCACTTACTGAAATAAATAGGCTCATTTATTTTAATGTAACCCCTCTTAGTATGCTCTTCAGGTGTGTAATCGAAACTACCCAAGTCATCCACAGAATTGGCGGTATAGCAAGTTACAAAATTATCACACAGAATAAACCTAGCAAAATGTGTCAGTCAAGCTTTAAAAATATACAGATTTTCTGTCTACTCAGAATTGTTTGGGTCTAATTTAGAGGTCCTGCTTAATGGCTGTTTCACTTTCTGCATTGACTACCAGTTCAGTGCTAAGCAGGTATAGATTCATGTATACAGTGCTAAATGTTCAAGCTTTATATGGACTGGATCCCAGTTACCTAGTTTCAGTTCAAGTACCAGATTAGCAGTTGTGACAAGAAAATTAATAGTGACTTTTCTTTCTGCACGGCACGTTTTAGCTTGACTTTGCCAAATGAAGGTGCGGCTAAGATATGTTTCTTTCTCCTTGCCCAGTCATACATAGAAAAAAAGTCATGCACAGAGAACAATGTAAATGACAAAATATCCTTTAAGTGTACTTTGGAAATGACCACAGGTATGTACCAAAAAGAACATGTACTGTTCATGATTTTAGTGTTACTCTAAGGTAGGATACATGTTTGCTGAAGTCCTGAGCAGTTGGTGAGGTGATTCATGAACAGGGATCCTGGTTTTCTCTGATTTAAAAAAAAATCCCCAATTTTTTTATTTTAAAAAGGTTTTCTATACATATGTATATATTTATATTTATTTATTTATTCATGGTGTTTCATTTTAATCGTGGAAAAATGTGGATTTGGGGTTACCTTTTTTTTTTTTTTTTTTAAACCAAAAATTAGGGTTTGTTTGTTTTTTAAATCACAGAATACCAGAATCCCTGTTCATGACTGCACCTAAACAACAAGTAATGGATAGTAGGCAGCATACATAAGCATTGGATTGTGTGTTGTTTTGGGGATGACTATTCTGCATGCATTATTGCAGCTCCTCAGAGGCAGTTTTCAGCGTGTCTCCTATTAGCTGCTGAGACACTTCTATAGATTTAGTGGTGATGCTATTACTCCCACATATCACCTGCTGTATGCCTCTGTTCTAATTTCTAAATATATACTCTGCAAGTGATATTTTCCTCTATATGATCTCTTGGGCTTCTGTTCTTCTGTATTATATAACGTGCAGCAATAGCTACCAAGATGATGCCTCAAACAATGCAAGCACAATGATTCCAATAGCTCTTTTACATAAATCAGCCATATGTTTTTTACATGTCTGTTGCACTGTATTCCCCTCCTATGATGTTACCGGCATCTGCATCCCTTTGCTGTATAACTTGCTATGATACACTGCAGGTCACTGACACAATGTTGTTCAAAATAATATGGTGTTCAACACCAAATCAGTTCTTTTCTTTTCTTCAGTCAGTGGCAAATCTCCTAACTTGATTCAGGTCCCAAGTGACATCATTGTTACAGGTCAGACTATTTTCACAGCTTATCAGTCACCATCTTTCTTCCTTATTGGGGCATGAATTTCTTCATTCAACCTCAGCCAGTACTGACATTGGATACAAGTCCCTGTGCAGTTTGAGGAGGTACATTTACTTGGGCTTTTTTTTAATTTTTTTACTAGATCTATCAATTTGAAGTGAACAGTTTACCAGCGTTTTTTCTCCTTCCACCAATTCTTCCTTGTTTCTACTGAAGTCAGGTATATATGCATATGACTTCTTCTCTTCTCTCCTTTTTATACAAAAGGAGATGATCTTCTCTGTATGGAAGGTTTAGGGACTGCATGGTGTTAGGACAATAAAAAGTAGGATATCACTTCATTATACAATGCAGTATTCTGCAATACATTATGTCTGGTATATTCAAAATTGTTCATTGGAAATAGGGCATCCAAATCCCCTGGCTGGTTTTGAAAATCTGAGTTTGCATTCTTTCATTTTTTCTCTCTCTCCTTTTCCATTTCCCTATTTCACCCTCATATATTATCACATATTTCCATAAAAAAACCTCATAGGCTTTGTGCTCCATTTACCTAACCACTTCGGTATTCCATATAGTATAGGAACACAGAACTGAAATTGGTCTCTGGAGCCATTAAGTCCAATCACCTGAACTCACAGGCACTTGTTACCTAAAAGAATCCCAACATTTAAATGGTCATCTACAATGACAAGGAACAAAACACCAAATTCCTCCCATAAAATGCCATAGGTAGAAGTAGAGGTCACTGCAATGACAGGGGTGCATTGATTAATATATACTTAGAAGATCCTTGGAAAAGGACCAGGCCCCACATTATAGGGAAAAGCAAAAAAACCTGCAGTGCCCACCATCCTGTCCTAGGGCAACAAATCCTTCCTGATCCCCAAGGGGGGTTGTACGCAACATGACGTGTTAATTCTCCAAAAATTGAAATAGTGTTGTTGGTTTTTTTTTAAAACACCACTTCAGTTTAGGGCGAAGTAAACCCCCGTGTCATGTACACCCATGTCAGAGCCTGATCTTTCCCTGCCTCTCTAGCAGCAAGGAGAGGAGAGCGACTTGCTGGTTGGCAGAGCTGTCCCTGAGCTGCAAGGTGGGGGTAGGGAGGGAAAGGGGGCTGCTGCTTCCCTTTGCAGCAGTGGTGGCTCCCTCCTAGGTGGCACCTGCCCACAGGCACCCAGCTCTGGCAGTCCTGGGGGGCACTGTGGCTGCGGAGGAAAGCACCGGGCCCCCGTGCAGCTCAGCAGGCAGGCAGGTTCCGGGGGGGAAAAGATTAGGCTCACCATTTCCGCCCCACCCCTTCTGTGGAGCCTGCCTTCCTGGGCTGCTGCCAGGCTGCCTGTAGGGGCTGTCTGCACAGCCCCTGAGCTGCATGGGGCCCAGTGCTTCCCTCTATGGCTGTAGGATTTAGAAATTAAAACTTCTTGGAGGTCTTTTACTTTGCAGTGACCCAAAGTCATTTGCTGCATCCCAAAGTCATTTAAGGTGCATTATGCCACCGTAAGTACTACAGAGACTGGCATTAACGTGCAATACACTGCCAAATATGCAAACAGCAATGACATAAAAGCAGTGCAAAAGGAATTTAACCTACTTTAAAGTGTTGTCTACAAATACCTCAACTTACTAGTCAGTGTGACCCTGAGCTAGAACGTCAAATCAGGAACCTCTGTCTTTACCAGCACAGACATAAGCAGCATCAGTACCACCTAGTCAGGAATTTTAGAAAAGGGTTCCTAAGAGGTAATGCAAGGAAAGGAAAAAACACAAGACCACAAGGGTTCAAAAAGCTGAAAGCAGGTTATAAAAAAAGAGGGAGAGAAATGAGAGTGAAGAATGAAGGCATCCAGGGGAGCCAGACTGAGGAACAAGCTATCAGAAAAATATCATTCTGCTTGGGTTGACATCAAGGAATTTAAACAATTCATTATATTGATGTAGACTGTGTGGACTAAATCTCATTTCACCTTGATATGCCATTTATGTAGCTACATAACTACAATTTTTGTCAGTTATGTACGGTTAGAATTCTATTTCCACCCATGATAAAATAGCATTATTCTGTACATGTACTTACCAGAAGTAAAGCAGAAAATGGAGAACCTCCCATCATTTAGCCCAATAGCCTAGTGTTTCAGGCACTTCTCAAGTGAGCATAAGAACCAAGTTCTATCCCCATTCCAGAAGAGGCTTGAAGTTGCGCTTTTTAAAGTAAAAGGTGACATCACATTTGCAATGATTCTGGCTGATTGCAGTCAAAACCTCTACACATGCAGCTCGTCCCTGAAAAGACTGGCAATTAACCTGAATTATCTACAAATGTCCCAGAAAATGTAATCTCAGATACTTCACCAGTAGTTAAAGTAGGACAATAGACTTGCATGCCTGTAGGATCCCAGGATAAAAGGCTTTGTCCCAGGAAAATTCCAAGGTCCATTTGTACCCTTAAATTGCTCAAATTACCAAAGCAACAGATCAGACATCATTTCAAGCCTTCTTTTACCCTCTCCTTGACTGAGGGACCTGGCTAGAATCCAGCCCAGCAGTCACTTCACTGAGCCAAATCCTTTCCCCCTGACCCCTTATGCTATTTTTTTTCTGCACAAACAACATGCCCCAAAATAAGATACACATCTTGTTTCTGAAAGATAGAAGGATTTAAAAAATAACAGCTTCAAAAGGAGTGCTAGAGTAGAGCCTGAATAATGACTGGCCTGTAGTGTGGGCATTAGACAACAATGCGGGGGAATTTGAGAAACCCAAATTCAAGCTCTCCCAAGTATGGGTGGGGAGGGGGGCAGAGCCAGAACTCTAGATTCCTTGATGAGTGCCTTAGCCACTTACCTATTTAGAAGAAAAGATGAGAGGTCACCCTTTTCTTGGTTGATCACTACTTACATAACCATTCAGGTATTCAGGGTTACTTGTCTAGGCACAAAACACCCCTGGACAAATCTACAAGGAAATGTCCTGTAAACGTTAAATATGGACACTTAGGCTAGGTGCAGACATTGTACTTAAACTGGTATAACTTATACTAAGGAAGTATGGGCTGGATGAATAGACTGTAAGGTGGATAGAAAACTGCTTGGAACATTGGGCTCAGAGGGTAGCAATCAATGGCTCGATGTCTAGTTGGCAGCCAGTATCAAGTGGAGTGTCCCAGAGGTGGGTCCTGGGACTGGTTTCGTTCAATGCCCTAATCAACAACCTGGAAGATGGCACAGAGTGCACCCTCAGCAAGTTTGCAGATGACACCAAGCTGGGGGGAGTAGTAGGATGGTAGGGTAGGGGTAGGATTCAGAGTGACCTAGACAAATTGGAAGATTGGGTATGGCTCCAAACCAGCAGACTGGGGTGGGGGGGATGGGACACACAACAGGTGGCTCCATCCTCCTCATCCTGGATGCTGTTGACTGTTGCAGCCAGGAGTAGCAGCTTGGAGATACACACTGTTCATGGCACTGGGAAATGGGGTGGGGAGGGGAAAAGCAGAGGTCCATATCACACAGCTCCCCCCAGCTTGCTGGCTCAGAGCTAGTGGGGGTTGGGCCAGGTCCAAATGGTGGGGGCTCTATTCTCCCCTCCTCAACCCTGGTTCCCAGTGCCTTGGACAGTGTGTAACTCCAAGCCACTGCTCCTGGCTGCAGCAGTCAGCAGCATCCTGTAGTGGGGAAAGGGGTGAAATAACAGAGCCCCCCCTGCCATGCAGGCCCAGCCCAAAACCAGAAAAGTGGGGATGCCATGCAGTGGGGGGGGGGGTTCTGCCCCCCCCCCCCCCCCCAGTTTCTGACTCGATCAATAGCTGCAGCCAGGAACCATGGCTCAGAGCCACACGGTTGTCAGGAAGGTTAGGGGAGAAAGGAGCAGAGTCACCTGTCATGCAGGACACCCCAACTGTGCTGGCTCAGGGGTGGGTCCATGTGGTGGGTGGGGGGTGCTCCATTCCCTAAATCTCCCTCTGAGCCACACACTGTCCAGGGCACTGGGAACCTGGGATGATGTGGGGAGCAGATCTCCCACTATACAGACCTAGGTCAGCACCCCCTGGCCCAGAACCAGCAAGCTGTGGGGCGGGGGGGGGAGGGGAGATGTGGTTGGGGATCCTCTTTCAGCTTCCAACCCCTAGTTCCTGCTGCTGCAGAAGCCATGCAGTCCCAGCTGCAGCTCCCCTAGCCCCCAACCCCCCAGTGGCCAAAAGCTGGGGGGGACAGGGCTGTGGCCATGCTGGCCAATTAGGAGTGACTGGCTGCACGGCTGGGCTTTAAATCCTCCAGTGACCAGCTGTAAGCACCCCCAGCCTGCTGGCCTTGGACAATACAGGCCACCTCTGCCTCCTTGCCCCCACCTGAATATGAGTTCTGTTCACTGTTAAACTAATCTAGGGCACTTAGAAAAAGCTTCAAAAGCGAGTGTGAATCTGCTTTGGGCTTTTTGAACCTCTGTACCTAAGTTTACATAACTAGGAATATAATAGAATTTTCCCATTACTGTGCTCCCAGATGCTACCTTGAACATCCACTTGATAATGTACTGCTGATTTTGTCTTTCACAACATTTGGGCAGACAAACAAACTCCTTCAAAACTTAAAGGTGTAGAGGAAAGCACACAATGTCATAGCAGTTACATAATTACAAATATACAGCAGGCATGTGGTAGTAGAATGAACAGCTTGCTCTCTCTGGAGAAAGGCATGTGCACACTAACCACAACAACAGCTTTTAGCAGAGATGCCACTGGTGATGACCCATTTTGTCCAAGTGACAGACTAACTGTCAAGTCTGGTAACTAGACTTCCCAATATTGCGTACTTCTGTTCTTAATTTCCCACCCTGACACCCCATTTTCAAAGCAGGGACATTGAAGTCTACAGTGAAAAAAAGAGAGAGCCCACAGAGCCCCTTATGAGAAGTGCTACTAGAGCACACCAAAAAAGATACCTTGATAGATTTCATTCCATGCTGGTTTTCCTGCCAGGCTTTTTATTTTTTTTTCAATCCCCTTCACTGATATACTTCAACAGACAACTAGAGAAGTAAAGAGATAGATTCCCCCAAATGGCAGTGTGTGTCTGATAACAGAAGTTCAATAACTGAAACGAAAAATAAAATAAATTGTCTTTATTTCAGTGATTTGTCCTCTGAGACAGGCCAGAAGAGGCCAATGAGATTTCTCAAATGACAAAGTCTTTGATAACAAAAGTTTAGCATACTGTATTTTTTCTTTTACACAAAAACTCAGTTCCCTTTTCCTCTTTCCACAAAAAAAGAACAGCTCTTTAGCCCCAGTTGGCAGCATCTGTCAAATAAATTGGAATCTATTGTTGTTTAATAAACCTCATTAGAAAAGGAGAGGTGATGAATATCTGAAGAGCATCCTGATTCTGTCTTTGAAAAGACTGAAAGGTTTATCTGAATGGGTAATCCCAAAACGACAAAATACTGAATTATTTTGGAGTGTACTGAATGACATTTCAGGCTTGATTTCAGGCTCTGGCATCCATTTGTGCAAACATAAGACCAACTCCTGGGTCTAATCCTTTTGTGTACCAACACCTGTGTTATTATTTTCTATTATGATAGCATTTTGAGGCTGCAATCTAAATCAGCCCTTCCCAATGTATTAAAAAATGTACAGATCCTTGCCTTAAAGAGCATCCAGTATAAGCCTCAAAGATTCTCCAGGCAAAAAGAGTAGAACACCAAAATATTTCCATGGAGAGCTAAGACCCATAAATATTAAATGACTTAGTCAGAATATGCATACTATCTGTGGCAGAAAACAAAATTGAATTCAGACAACCAAATTTCTGTCCAGTACCTTAACTACAAAAACAGTCCAAGAGCGTGTGCCTCTGATAAAATCTTGAAGCTCCAGACCCCTTCAGAATTCTGCATGTCCCAAATCTATCATGTCCATATATATGGGTTACAGTACCAAACACACACAAGCATGTCCAAATGTAGGAGGTATTATGCCCTTCTGAAAATCAGCGTCCTTTTTGTCACAATCATTTGTGATATAGTTATTCATTTTTAAAGTTAAGGTGCCCATCCAATGCCCTGGGCAACATGCATGAAACAAAATAATGTCATCAACATATTTTGATACTTAACTAAAACATCTGGGCTGAACAGGAAAGTGATTTTGCCTTCCAGAATATTCCCAAATATTCTCCTTTTTTCCTTCTGCTAAGGTGCATTTCACCAGTCTTCCTGCAAGTCTTATGTGACACAAAGACTCATGGGTAAACCAGTCTCTAGAATCTGTGCTTAGTTCCTCTGGCAGCTTTGCTGCACTGGAGATTTCTGAGCTTCTGTTCTTTTGTGCTAATGCAGAAGAAACAGGGTCACTAGAGTATAAATAGAGCGATTGAATGACAGAAGGTATGATGCTAGTGGTGAAGAGAGGTGGAAGAGGAGGTTGAATTCCATTTGAATAAGAAAACTTCCACACAAACCTCCATTTCCACTACAAATCAGTGTGTGAAACTCAGACATCTGGAACTAGTTCACATTTGATTCATAAAGCTAATTGTCAGAATAAAGCAGTCTAAAAGTTTGTCCTCTGAGATCTGATTTGAGTGTTTTAAGAAACTTGAACAAAAGTCAAATATGGAAAGGTTTGATGTCTCCTTACCGCAGCATGAAGGAATCACCCGTATTACTGAGGCTTACACTATGACCAGTGTTATTCATGGATTCAGAAAATAAATATGAAATGGACCATAAGTACAATACTGATTTGGGTAATTTCTTATTTTTCTGATATTTAATATTTATATTGGGATAGTAGCTATAAGTTCATAAGTTCAGTGTTGTAGCTATAAGTTCATAAGTTCATTGTCTTGGCATTCTAGATGCTGTGCAAACATGTAGAAAGTAAAATTGCCTGTTCTAAGGAGGTTAATTTGAGTATACCACTAAGATAAATAGAATGTTTGCCAGGGGTAGATGCAATTAAAAATTGCTCTTTGAGATGTGTAGTCCAAACAGGTAGGACAGTTATGAAACAGCATGATCAGTACCTGGATGGCACTTAGCTCTCAGTATTGGACCATCTTCCAGTTATTCAGAGACTTGGCTGAACTCAGTAACTGACTTAAAATCAGTTGACTGAAGATGAACTGGGGGAAAAAAAGCTTGAAAGATGCTGGCTCTATGAAGGAAGCTTTCTGAAGAATCCACTAGCTCAGTAATCCTAGTCTTTACTGAGTACACCTGCTCCTAGATCATTACGAAAATATGCAGCCTTACCCTGCATCTTTATTGCTTTTTGCTTTATTGCTCTTTATTGCTTTTGAATAGCCACAGCCACCAAAAATATCCTTTTTATCTGTGCCTCACAAGTTTATTAAGTCAACTGCTCCACCACCAGATTTCAGTTTAAGCACAGTGAGCCTCTCATTCTTGACCTCTGGATTTTATGTTGTAATTATCTGTGTCCACATAGGAAAGCTATATTTAGTTCAAGGCACAGCTGCTCAGCTCAGGCTGTTGAAGGCAATCTCCTTCAAGCTACATTTTCTTTACTGACTCCCATTGAATATTTGTCTCAGTCTTCCTCTTCACAGCCCTGCAGGAAAACAGCACACATTTCCTGGTGGTTGACTTAATGTTGTGAGAAGCGTCAGTCCACTATTCAGTTCAGAGAAGATTCAGCCCGATTCAGAGGCCAAATCTCCAAATTCAAATTAAATTGGGAGAAGGCAAAAAACCTCTGAATCGATTTTGGAGGCTCTGAATCAATTCAGAAAAGATTCAGAAAAGATTTGGAGATTTAGAAGGCAGTCTTTCAGAGGAACAGAAACTGTGAAGAGGGAGGGGGAGCAGGGTGGGAAAGACTGACATCTTGAGCTGGCCAGTGACTGTGATCTTTCCCTGAGTCCCCTTCCAATCACAGTGCTCTGGGGGAGGGACGTAGAAACAGCATATAAGCCTGTCTGCAGCCTTTCTGTCCCTTTTGTGAGCTGTTTCTGCCTGAGCAACAGCATCTGAAAGGTACTGGACTAGCTTGGCTTCCTACCTAGTCAGTCTCCTGCTACTTTTTGTTCTTGGAAAGGATTGGATATAACTAACTAGAATCCCTCTACTTATTCCTATCCAATCCATTTCTTTCAATTTATATTTGTTCTTGGATTTTTTTCCAACACTTTTTAAAAAGAAAGCTGTGTTTTCCCTTGCAGTATGATCCACCATTGTGCAAGGAAGCACATACATTACACACACTCACACACATACATCATAGAAAAAGAAGGCAGATATTATTACAACACAGAAGTCAGACATTCATAGAAGAAGGAGAGATTATATATAGTTATTAATATTATTAGTTATAGTTACATACAGACTAAAAACAACACAGAAGAAGAAGTCAGAGATTCAGATTAACATAACACAGAAATCAGAGAGTCATGGAAGAAGAAGAGATCAGATTATATATAGTTATTATTATTAATTATAGTTATAATCAGACTACAGACAACACAAAAGTCAGATAGAGATTCAGATTAATGCAACAGAAGTCAGAGTCATAGAAGAAGAAGAATATGAAGAAACATTATTTTACATATACAAAACTCAACACAGAAGAAAAAGTCAGACATAGTCATATATAAGAGAAGAAGTCACATGTTATATTATTAATTAATTACACACAGAGACACATTTTCCAGCACAGGAAAGATTAATATGAAGCATGCTGGAAAGGCAGGTTCCAGGTCTTCTGGCAGGGAAGGGTGAGGGGCTAGAGGGGGTAGGGGAGAGCTACAGCTGCAATTCCCACTACCACCACCCCCATCCAAACACAGACGCATCCTCTTTCCTGGCAACCATGAGTCTTCTGCTGCCAGTGGAAGCAAGGAGGTGGGAGCAGTACCTGTCCCTGCACTACCTCCCCTAACTCCAGAAATAGGCACCAGCAGCAGAATAACAGTCTCTTCCACCCCAATTTCCTCTCCCAGCATGAGCCTTCCACTGCCAGAGGAGGAGCTGGATCTGGAACCAGGGGACCTGAGCTCCCTTGCTAAAGAAATTCTGGGGACTGAGGTGGAATCTGACTTTGTGCTCCACACCCCTCAAAGTTCCCCTAGACCCAGGTCTTGTCAGGAAGGCACCTCAAAGGAGGTTGTGGAGGCAAGTGGCTCAGCTGAATCAGCTCCTCCTGTTGTTGGGCCTCTGCCTGCTGAGGAGGGGTATAAGTCAGGATCCACACCCTCAACCCAGAAGCAGGGAAGTAGTGTAGTGTGAGATCACTCTGAGGTGGTAGATGATCTCACGTATGCTACCTGCCAGCACTGCTGGAGGCACATCAGCCAGGGCAAAGAGGTGAAACACTTCACCACCACAGAGATGCTGCTACATCTGAGAAGCCAGCCCCACTTTGCCCTTCTTCCTGCTCAGCCTGGCACCAGTGGGAGTGTGCACAAAAGGAAGTCCCCCTCTCACTCCAAAGCCCCTATCCTCCCAAAGCAGAGGTAGGCCACCCTGGAACAGTGGGGGAAAGCTGCAGACAAAATGGGGTATACTGCAAGGGCAAGTGAGATCACCCAGAGCACTGGGGAAATGCTTGCTCTGGATGGCCAGCCCTTCTCCTTAGTTGAGTGGTCAGGTTTCAGGTGGCTCATGGTGCTCATGGCCCCATCTTACCAAGTGCCCACACACACCACCTTTAGTGGGACAGTGGTGCTCTTCCTGTATGAGGCATGTGGGGAATACTTGAGGGAGGAGCTGCACAAGGCAGAGCTGCAGGTAGCCTTGCACTTTACCTCCAAAATCTGGAGCAGCCATGGTGGAGATCATGCTTACCTCTCGCTCACAGGGCACTGGTGAAATCAGTCAGGCCATAGGTGAGCTCTCCTTCAAGCCAAGGTGATGGATGAGTCCCACACGGCAAGGGAGATCATGGTGGCCATGAACTGCATGGTACAGGAGTGGATCATTGGGCAGGGTGGGCTCACCCACGGGTTCATGGTCACTAATAATGGGGCCAACTTTGTTGGCATCCACCGTGTGGCACACAAGCTGCACCTCATAGTCAGAGATGCCTTGGAGGAGACAGGGCTGCTTGTGATGGCACCATCACTACCACCCAGCTGATTTCAAAATGCAGGAAGTCGGCGGGCTACTTCCACTGTAGCATCAAGGAGGGCAAGATGCTGCAGGAGAAACAGGCAGAGTTGAGCATCCCACAGCACAAAATCATTCAGGATGTGGAGATTTTGTGGAACACCACGTACCTGATGCTGGAAAGGCTGGTAGAGCAACAGAAGACCATCCATGAGAGGGCCTTGCTCAGGAAGAGTGGGATCAGTGGTCCCCTTAACAGAGCTGATTGGGGTACAATCTCCCAGATCTTGGTGCTCCTCAAGCCACCAAGACCCTCAGTGCTGGCGATGCCCTCCTTAGGTGATCCCCATAGTGAGAGAACCTGAGACCCAAATGGAGAAGTTCTAGGGATCAATGTTCCTGGCTGGGGCAACCCGCTGACACTAGATGTGCAGGCACTAGTGAGGTGGCTGAAGGAGGGCATCAGGAAATGGCTGGATCTATGAACTGCTGCTGGTGCTACTGTGCTGCAGTGCACTTCAATGGTTACCTGTTGCTATTTAAAGTGGTGGACCAAGCTGAGGCTATAGGGGAGGAGGAGGCCTCAGTGGGGCACACTACCATGTCGTGCAGAGGGCCCAGCACCAGTAAGTGCACGGCTTAACACATTCACAGTGTCACCCATGTGTCAGGAGCCTGAGGTGCAGTTTCCCAGAAACCCCTCCATCTATCTTCTTGAAACATGGCAGGCTCCATGGCCTCAGCATGGCCTAGCATGCCTTCAGTTTTCACCCCACTGTGCCTTAACACACACACAGTATCACCCATGTCATGAATTTTGCTTGTCAGCAGCCTGATGTGCAGTTTCCCAGAAACGCCTGCACCTATCTCCTTGAAAGCTGGCAGGATTCATGACCTCAGCAGGGGCTAGCATGCCTGCAGTTTTTACCCCACTGCTCCTTAACACACACGTAACAAAAGTTTTGCTTGTCAGGACCTTGAGGTGTAGTTTCCCAGAAACCCCTGCACCTATCTCCTTGAAACTTGGCAGGCTTCATGCTCTCAGTAGGGGCTACCATCTCTGGAATTTTATCCAAATCAGCCAAAAAATGTCAAAGTAATAGGTATTTCAGTGATTCCTCATTATACTCTATGGCCGACTCTCCAAATCGGTGCCGAATCTTCCAAAGCCAATTCAGCTGAATCAAATCAGGACAGTGATCCGAATCTCTGAATTGAATCACTGTCCTCTGAATTGGCTGAATCTGAATCCAAATTGAATACTTCCCTTTTCCCACAGGCCTACCTAATGCCATGTAATCATGGTCTACAGCATAAACCAAGTTCTGCTGGTAGCCTCAGTAGTAAAATCCCTTAAAAATTTAAATAAAACATTCTCAACAGTGGTCTCCACAGATCTAGAACTCAGCCCTGAGTCCTGGAAGAGACCAAGGCAACTCACATGGCTACACAGAAATGCAAATCCCATTTCTTTGACCCATCTCTCTCTCATGAAGCTACAGAAACACGCATTCATCTACCTGCACATAATACAGTATCTGAAAAGACAAGCTTGTTTTTGTACATCTTAACACCACGGGATGTGTTCAGGCCTCATGCTGAGGGATATAGTAAACTCTTATTCAGAGAAGCAGACAGATTGATTTCAGGGGCAGCATTTTCTAATTTAGGTGCCTGAAGTCGGACACACACCTCCATGTTTAGTTTCTAAATAGCATTAGGTTGATTTTTAGAGGTGGTGAGCACCAAACCTCCCACTGAAATCAATATTATTACAGAGCAAGACAAGTCTTAGAAATTGCTTGTGCAATAGTTTTAAAATGGAAAGAAGAAGAAAAAGAACAAAAAAAGCTTATTTCAAAACAGAATTTGTTATAATTGGGAGTCACGCTGACATCCAATGGTATGAAATTAGATCCTGAAAAAATTGCAGCTGTATAAACTAAGTTCAGCCCTCCAAGCCAAAAAGAAGTGCAGCATATTTAAGAATTGGTAAATGATTTGTGGAAATGTATCAATAACCTGTCTGAGAAATAAAAAAAAGACACATGAAAAGTATGAGAGAGACTCAAAGAATGACAGTGAGCAGGATTTCATAAGAGCGTTTTAAACTGTAGAGAGATGCTCACACCAGCACCTACTGTTCAGCACTTTGATTCAATGTTTTGGCTACCTGTGACAATCTTGACAAATGCACCTCAGGGTAGACTTGGAATTATTTTTCTGCAGTTGCAGGGAAAAAATTGGAGGACTATTTCAGAGCTAGTGGCATGCAAATATGCACAGAGGGAGAAAAAGAAATGCTTGGGATTGTTTATGGATGTAAGATTTTCCACAACTATATTTATGGTCTGCACAGCATTGAAGAAATGGACCACAAACCTTTTATTGCTATCTTAACAAACAGCCTGGAGGATGTACCTCCTCACATACAAAGAATGTTATTTAGATTGTACAAAAATGATCTGTAGAGTGTGTGTGTCCATGTGTGCATGTGTGCGTGTTCATTCAAAAGAAGCAGCAGCAGGGGATATATTTGGATGGATTCTGCTCTTGCTTACACTGGTATGAATTAGAAGTAACTCTTTAAATAGAGGCTCTAAAACAAGTGTAAAGGAGGAAGAAAAAATCTATTACTTTTTGTACAGAACCAAAATCCACATTGGACAAACAGATTTCTGTAATTTGGAAATATATGATAATGTTAATTTGATTAAGGAATTTTTCCCATTTCTTCAAATATATAAGAAAGGGTTGCCAAGTAGACTGATGTGCTAATTTTAATCTTTGCACAGTGACATAAATCAGTAATATCTCTGTTCCACTGAAGCTGGTAGAGTTAACCAGTGTCAAACTGGTAAAAATGAGAGGAAAGTCAGGCTCCATAAGAGATAATATCTTGCTACCTGTTATAGAAGCTGTCAAAAATGGATAAAAAAAACTTGTTACATTCATCTATAGTAGGTATCTTTAAAAGCAGAGCTGTCAGTGATTGATGGAGTTCTAATGAAAGATAGAAGAACTAATACTGGAACATATATGAAAGTCCATCCATATATGAAGGTCATTTAGGAATAGAACAATGTAAGGAGACTGGCAATTTTCTACAATACTTTATTTCTCTGCACCTTCCCCCTTCACCCCCGATCCTACTCCCCAAATTGTGAGGTGTTGGATTCAGTTATCATGAAACTATTTGTGAATGCAGGTTGAATTCTGCAAATAATTCCAATTGGAAAAAAAAACAACCAAAAAACAGAGGCTGGATTGACAAAATCAAAGGAGGCAGTTGTAACAGTTTGGCCACTCACCCAGGATGATAAGTCCTTGAACTGCCTAAGGGGATTAAAATTCACGTAATTTAGAAACTGCCATAGCTGCTGAGGATTCTTGTATGGGAAGTTTTCTCAATATTTCTTGTTTGATGATATCCCACTTTTTGTAGAATTCTTAAGTACTCATTGGAGTAGGGACTAGACCCAATATGCTCCACCTCCCAGGGAAAGACCATAAGCTACTTACAGATATAAAAAAAAACAAACAAACAACCACCCCCACAAAAAAAATTGGCACTCCAAACTGCAGACCCCGACACCAAACCCAGCACATGTCCAGAAGAGGCAGCACATTAGTTTGACCCAGCTCGCCCAACATCGTTATAGTTTGGGTGCTTCAACAGGGCTTTTCATTAGCTATTAGGTAAAAGTGCCAAAAAGCCTTGCTGAAGCTCCTGATCCATATAGATGCTGTGGAGCCAGGTCAAAATAATGCGCTCTCTCTTCCAGTAAAGTGCTTTTTTTTTTTTTTTTGTTCCTTTTTTTCCCCCACACCTGACAGCAGCCAGGATCTCCAGGATTTCATTCTCACTCACTCTTTGACTCAGGCTAGGTACAGACATCACACAGAAAGCGCTTTACTGCCATAATGGAAAAGACATTCATGAAACATAAAGTACTTTAAAAATGGCAGATCCCACTCTAAGTTAACCCTGGATGGATGTTTACTAACCTAAAGTGCTTTCTGTTAGAGCTCTTTATCAAACATCTGTGCCAGATCCCATCAAGGGTTAACTTAGAACACAATTGCCGCTATTCCAGGTGATTCCACAGGGCTGTGCTAGACTCAGACTCTGCACTCAGGCAGAGCTCATTTGCTCTGCTTAAGTACCGAGCTGCCCGTCACCTCCTCCCCAGCTGTCAGGTTTCTGATCCCAGCTCTGCGCGTAGCCTGGTGGGGGGAGTTGGATAGAAGAAGGGAAGTTTCTGTCTCTGCAGCTATTTCAGCCTAGCCCCACCATGAGGTGGGGGGGACAGGATACTGCAGGGGAAGGAGTCTGGGGTCTCTCTCCCAGCAGCTGCCCCATCCAAGGTGCAGTGCACCACTACTTGGCTGGGGGGAGAGGCTGTAGGGGAAGGACTCCAGGGCCTGTGTCTGGCCAGGGCTGCTACAGGGCAAGGGCTTTGGGATCTCTCTACCTGCAGCAGCCCTGGCCCACCCCTCTGAGACCCTAGCCAACAAGTTGTGGAGGTCCCTAGTGGTAGGGGGTTCCATTCCCTCCCTTTGCCTCCAGCCATTGTTGAGAGTTGCCAGCTGGTGCTAGGGAGTGCAGCTACTCTTCCAGCCACTTGTGCCTCCTGGGCAGTGTGCAGGAGCACCTCTAGAGGCCAGGCTGTGAGACTGTCCGGCAAACAGCAAATGCCTGTTCGGTTGGCTCCCTTTCTGTAAGGCACGATAAGTTAGAGCGCTTCCACCAGGAGATTTTTTCAATGTCTATAGTTAGCCTTAATGTCTAAGTATTTTTTGCATAGTAGAATAGCACCAATTAAAGGTGACCATCCTAAAATGTCCTAGCTTGATGGTTTTCACATTACCTCGAGAGTCAGGAGAGCCTGATATGATTCTTTGCTATGAATCAGGGTGGGAGAAAATTAGAACTCCAAGAGGTTTGCTGTAACCAGTTACTCTTTCTTTATTTTGTGAATTTTCCTAAATCTAGCCCTTTGTTCCCATTGCTTGCTTACTTGTTCCATGTCCTCATGCCTTGTGGCATATGGTACTCACAAGAAAATATCTCCATCTTGTTTCTCATTTAATTTAATTCCTCTACTGTTCTCTCCCATGACTCTTTGGGCCTCCTTTTTTTTTCTTCCAGTTGATTTCCATTTTCATTGCCTTGTTTTTCATTCAAAATATCTCACATGGAAGTGAAACATTAGAGTTAGAGATGTGCTTATAGCATGTTGCTTTACATGAAACAATTGCTTCTGACCCATTCTTCCTTTTTAGCAGATGTGGAAACTGCAACTTAGGTTGAATTGAGCCATCTCTTATTTTATTTTTTTGCTCGGTAACAAAATTGTAAAATCAATGAACTTAAAAGCCTTATATACAAATGATGTGCAATACAAAAAGGAAAATATGGCTGCCAAACATAATATCCTGGCAGTGCTGCTATCTTCCATTTCTCAAAGCACACCAAGGCTGAGGCCATAGGCTAGACTACACCAAAAGTCCTTTGACCCTTTTTCCTTATGGGTTTTTTTCCACTAAAAAAGGAGGATGGGGAGGGAGGGGTGAGAAGGATAGGAAATAAGAGGGAGCCATGCTTTGTAGCTCAGGAAGATGGGCATTTCTCTGGAACGAAATATTTGGATCCTGATCTTGCTTCCAGTGCTGTACATCCAACCATTCTATAATGAAAAATTTATAAAGACAACCTAGAGCTAAAGTTAGGACACTCTCAGTCCCAGGATACTGCCCCTAAGTGGACTACAGACATAGGATCCATCTTGTTTCCTTTCCTTCTGCTCCATTATTTGTATTCCATTCCACCTAGTGATCCAACTTGAACAGGACAGAGGATGTCCAGGATCCTAGCTATTGTACCTCTGGACAATGAGATATGTGGGTTCATACTACCCTCCAGTGATGAAGTCCTAGAAGTCAGACTCCTAATATATAGGGTGCTAGGCATAAGGTGGATGGGTTTTCCTTCCCTTTCTGCAAAAGCAGATTCATTAATGGTTTTTCAGGCATGCAAGCAGAACAGTATAGAATCACTCTTAGGAGCTTAAAAGCCACCTAAATACAACTTGGACATTTTAGAGGTGGAAAAAGAGCAGGGATAGCATTTATGAGATACAGTTTTTCTTATTGTTGTGCACATCTAAACCTTTTATATAGACTTTCACCATCTCATGTCTCAATTATTATAACATTCTTTGTCTCGATAAATGCAATCCTGCCCTACTCATATACATTTATAACCCTTCTGCAAAGATGGCTTTCCTAGCCTTTTGCTTTGACCAAGTCAACTTTCTCTGAGAAACACTTTACTGACCCTTCCTTCTTCGTCATATCAAATATGTGTTGTCTTCATTTTCAAGGTAATTCATGGCTCATCCCCACCTTATGTATCACTTTTAATTCACAATGGAAATAACATCTCCCACATCTGATCTGCCCAGAATGCAAGCCTCTATTGTCCACAAGTTATAATTTCAAAAGGAAATTTTATGTTTTCTCCAATGTTGGTCTCACTTTTGGGAGGAGCTCCTGCTAAGAATCCCCAAATTAACTCTCTGTCCTTATTCAGCAACCTCTTTAAAACTCTCCCTTTCCGTTATGCCCATTAAAGTCTTGATGATGGTAAGGCCACTTGTATACTGTTTATCTTACTGTTTCTTGTTATTCTTTCATCTGTAAAATCCCTCATCATGGCAGGTTTAAAATTCTTTGGGAATATGGAACAACTCATTATTGTGTGTTTTCACAATGCCTAGCCCAATGACGTTAAGGTCTTTTACTAGGGGTAGTAGTACAAACTGTGATAGCTTTAATTTAAAAAGTTAGAACTGAAGGTTTATAAATACTGTTAATGATCAGTAACTGGTAAAGTTGGGGAAGACTCAAAAACTTCATATTTCTATTTCTATTCTATACTATTATTATTCTATACGGCTTCTTGTGCAGTCTTTGTGGTCATTGGGACACTTGTCAGTGGTACAATCAGAAATGTAGCTAACAGCTGTCATGTGATATATGTTCTTCTATCCCTTTCCCAAGGGAGAAAAAATTATATGTACAGTGGAGTGCTTCGTTTTGGTAGCGTTTAGTTTATTTCATTATACATATACATTCTGCTTCATATCTATTGGATAAGGTAATATAAAAAAATATGTCTTGTACTTGGAGCAGAGGCTGGTGAAGTTTGTGAGTTTTCTTAGCTTCTCTAAAAGTGCATGTAGCAGTCTTGAGAAAGCACTCTCCCTTGCATAGCTGAGGTTTATCCTTGTAAGAATAGGTTCTTTGTGCCTGATGAGAAAGAGTTGCTCCCCATGGTTTTCTTCCTGAACTTTAGATATGCTTGAACCAGACTGTTGTGATAGGGAGCAAGACTCTTGACTCAGTTTTCTATGAGAAGTTGGTATAAAGAGTGAAGGTCAGATATGAACTCCCAGAGTAATTTAAGACCATTCTTTTCTCAGGAAGTTATATGATTTACACACAAATTGCTGTAGGTAGAATGAGTATACCTAACAAAAACAGACTATCATTGCTCTCCAGGGTAGGTAATTTTGTATATTTGATGGACATAAAAACATTAATATTCTCACATGGATTATAAAATACTTTTAAAATTATGTCAGGTAAATGGGGCCAATTTTAACATAAACTGGAAATAATTTCACTCCTCCATTCTTTCACTGGTTATAGACTGGTCATTACAAAAAATCTAGCATGGTTAGAATATTACTTTCTCTTAATATTTCCAACAGAAGGTAATACACTGGGTATGTGTAAGCGTGATTGCAGGAACCAAGTAAATGTGCATAAAGTGCTTTTGAACATCTTACTAGACACCTGTCTGATACAAAACTAGGGAATACCTCTCTTCTGAGCTCATATAAATGTTAAGAAAACCATGTTATGCAAAATAAAATCCTCACTCTGAACCTGAGATTTAGACACTGGTAGATAGTACAGTGAATGTAAATTCTCAAAACCAGGAGAGCAGCACATCTAATAATGTCCCAAAAGAAAGGAAAGTCTCACTTGGAGTTTCAGTAGAGAGAGTGCCCTCAAAGGAGAGATCTGACAATTTAACAGAAGAGAGGAGATAAAGGTCGTTCTTTAACTACTGACCTGGGACTGGAGTCAGTTGAGACATTTCTCTTCCTGAAATACAGAAAGAGAGAAATGATGGATCATAACTTTGCCTGGACAAACATGAATATTAAATTGTCTGACAGTATTTCCTTGTTTGGGAAATTTACCCAAAGCTAAAAATAAGCAAAGGGTGCACCTGAACAATACTGAATATTACTTAGCTGAAAATGTGAGTTGTAATAAATGCAAAAATCTAGAACTCTTGGTTTGGAAATAATATCTTTTATTAGACCAACTAGGAAATTGCAAAAAAAAACCAAACAAACCAAAAACAACAACACCAACAAAAAACTTCTGCAAGCTTTCAGGCTTAAATGCCCTTCATCAAGCCCTGGGAAAATTACAGTTGGTAAGTTGGTCTAATAAAAGGTATCATTTCTGAAACAAGAGTTCTAGATTTTTGCATTTCTTTTTGTCTCAGACCAACGACTACCAAATACATCCCTGAAACATGGAAGATGCCAAATTTTAGCCAATTTTGGATTTTAAACTTCATTGCAGAACAAGAAAGATTTTTAAACCTCCCTCACGGAGATACTTTCATGGACCCAGAAGGACAGGTTTTCCAGCTCCAGCTCCCTCTCTGCAAAAATGAAGTTTATTTCCTAGCTATGGGGACTTTTTACCATCTTTAATTTTCCCACAGCCTGATGAAGGGCATTTGATTCCAAAAGCTTGGAGAAAAAGATTTTTTTTTGCAAGTTCCTAGTTGCTTTAATAAAAGGTATCATTTGTGAACCAAGAGTTCTAGATTTTTTCATTTCTTTTGGACTCCGACCAACACAGCTACCAAATACATCCCTGAGTTGTAATAAAGCACATGGAGCCAACTTTTAAAATATGCAGTTTTGTGAAGATGCAGGTGTGTGGGCCGGGAGCGGTCCGAGGTTCTCGGGGGCGCGTGGCGGGCTGTGGCCAGCAGCCCTGGCACACGGGTCAGGGAATGCAGGCCGGCGGGCTAGAATTAGGCACGGACGCGTAGCGGTTGATTAAAGATTATTTTACTTACACCAAAGATGGTCGCGGTGCAGGCAGGAAAACTTGCTTGAGTTGCGGTTACAGACAGAAAAGAAGAGAGGCGGACAAGAGTTCCTTCCACGCGAACCTCTAGCCCAATCTGGTTGAAGGCTCTAAACACGCGAGCCCGTCGCATCAACCGAAGAAAACAACTCGAAGCAGAGAGCTCTGGATACACTCACATGAAGTTTGCTAGGCTCCGTGGAACTTGCGCGCAGGGAAAAGGGGTTCGTTGAAGGATTGCGCTTGGCGACGGGGAGAGGCCAGAGGTTGATCAGACCCCTATAGCCTTCTCAAGGTTCACACTGGGTCCAATAGGCTCCACAGTGCTTAGAGATCTTCACGAGACGTGAAGTTCTCCTCCTCCTGATCGTTGTGGAGTCCTCCAACTTGGGCGGAAACCACTCAAGCCTCTTATACGGCTAGCAAGCCAATCGCTAGCCACCACATGGGAATAATTTAGAACTGGCCAATAGTGGGACACAAATTTGCATGCGAATAGCGGGAACTCCTTTGCACCGTGCATTTCTCCTTTTGCAACTAAGAAATGCACCCTGCTAAGAAAGCTCCTAGTGGCAGGAAATAATTTAGCAGTGCCGAAGCACACACAAACAAAATCACACCCTTGGGTTGTGACAGCAGGTAGATACCCAATGGGATTTTCAGAATAACTTAGATGCTCAATGAGATTTAAGCAAAAAAAGTTTTTTTTAATGTCCCATCTTGTATATAACTGCATTTTTAGAACAAAATACCTTCGAAATGTTCTTTCTGAAATTGTATTTAAAACCTGCATGGGGTATACTAGTCCTTATGAAGCTTCCCTGTATGGGAGATTTTACCCTACATGCCTATCTTTTCTTATTTGGTATCAGACCTTCAACTTATTCAACTCACTAGCATTCCATTTATACCATTTGAAAATGTAACTCAGATGTAGGTGATTCTAGATGAACTGACTTATATTATATTGTGCCAAATATACTTCACTGTAATGTAAAGATTTCATTGGAACTGCACTGGTATAATACAATGGTGTATCAGGTTCAATTCCTCTGTTCCCCTCAAAATAAACACAATTAATTTCTCTTGAAATCAAATGCATTTATTTTCTAAATAAGAAAAAAATACCACCCCATGGAATAATGCATCCTAATAACTGAGAATCACAGGTGTCAAGTTGTGTTTGTACTTGACCTGGTGTCTATAAATCTCTGGCAAAGCTAGATCATTTTCTTTTCCCTGAAGTAGTAAAGAGGAGAGAAAACTGAAGCCATCATATGTTAACAGTCCTTCTAGACTTGACTAAAATAAGATACTGCTTTTACTGAGTGAACGTTACACCTGGATCTGCTTAAAGATGTGATCCAATTTCCACCGAAATGTGACTTCAGTGGGAGCTGGATCAGGTACAACTGATCCAGTGGTACTACTTTGTTTTGTAGTAGATACTAGTCTCAATGGTACATACTTTTAGGTGCCCCCATACCTAAAATCTAAACTTCTTGGCTGGGGATAGCAATCCATTTGGTCTTGGTTTAGGCACCTATATGCTACCCAGAGATATGGGAAGAGGCAGGTACCTCCAAAGATTAATCAAAGAAGTTCGGAAGTGCCTAAAAGGAATAGGGGCATGCCTGAACTCCTAGTAGTTGTTAAACTCAGTCTGAGCATTTCAGTCCTGCAATTCAAAATACCTAGCCCAGCTTCTGCAGTTAGGCACCAGCCCGCTGTTGCCTCTGCCCCATCTTTTGCCAAAGAGCCTAGTAGGACATCTGGGTTCTAAGCCCTCCATAGCCTGAGAGGACCCAAGCACACCTCATACATCCATCCAAAAAGAGATTTCCTAACAGGTTATAAAATAAGCTAGTGAGTACACTCTCTGCCCTTCCTCTTGGTGCTGGACTAGTGGGCAGTCAAAAGTATGAGATTCATGGGACCAGGAGAACAACAAGCCTATAGGTTACAGTAGTTACTAGATACAGAGTCCCTACTTGTAGATCAAGGTCAAATTGGATCACTGTGTGGAAGCCTCTGAGGCCACACTGGATTTGGCCCTAAACGTACATTCCTTGGTTAGATCTAATTTTGAATTCAAAGTTGTAGGCCTTCGTACTACTCTAAAACTAATCATTTGATCAGTCTTCTAACCCCCTCTTGTTCTTCACCTCTCCAGAGAAGCTGACACATTTTCAAGCAATACTCAGTTTTCCAGCCAAATTTAAAAAAAAAAAACAAATATAGCACCACATAAAGGAATCAAGCTGCTATCAAGTAATAACCCCTGGAATAGAGCTGTATAGCTACTTCCATTAAGTCACTTTATTAAGTCAGGCAAATCTTTCAAGTCTGAATACTGGGAAAAGGCATTCAGCTTCTTTCTAAGTTAGAGGGTAATAGGGTCAGGAAGAAAGACGGTTCTGCAAGCTTTACCTGACAAAGAGCTAAGCTCAGGAGAGACGTTATGCTGAGGTTTATGGAGTAGCATAATGAAGTACAAGAGTAAAGGATGCATCTACCCTGGACTAGATTTAGAGAACGCAGGAAGGAGCCCATACTTCGGGGTTGTTGAAGCTGCTGTGTGCAGAAGCAGCCTGACATGGAAACATGCCTGAGCCCCACACTGCATTGGCTGTTGCAGCCAGGGTGCAGTGACCCCATGCCTAGAAGCAGCAGCCCTAAGCCTGTGCTGTGTAGGCTGCTGCAGCCAGGGCAGCAACAGCAGGGTCTTTAAGTGTCTGAGTGAGGTAAAAATGTGCTTGAAACCCTTCCCCAAACACATAATATTATCTCCTTTTCCTCCCCACCACCTCTGATCTACACATCAACCCCCCTCCTCGCAGCCACCACCTCTGCTCCACCCAAGGTGTCAAAATAGTTATGCCTGTAGTTTAATATACCAATTTATTTCTTTAGTTAACTCTGCCATGTCCATCACACTCACCTTTTAAAATGGAGCTACACATGGAACATGGTGATGATCCATTTGAGTAAGTGTGGTAGACTCAGCACCTACATTATCAATAAAAATAACCCCCAAAAGTTAATCTTAAACTAGAACTCAAAGGCCTTATCTCCAGAAGGTCACACATGACAGAAGTTCTCTCTTTCCACAGGGCTCTCCTCTGCAATCAATGCACCTGTAAAGTTTTATACAGGCATGTGATCTTTTCAACTTGGAACCATAGAGGCTGTGTCCAGAAGAGCGCGGCTGTGCAATATGTGGCGCCACAGACCTGTCTGCAACACCATACACCACACATTCAGGAATTTCCTATGTTGTTACATTGCAGTGTGGGGTGGGTAGGGGTTGACCCCAAGAGATCCTAGGGTCAAAAAAACCTGCGTGAAAAAAAAATGGGGCTGTGCACATGGCTGCAGTGCGTGCCACCCAAAACTGGAGCCTGGCCTGGCAGAGCCATGCTCCGGTTGTAGAAGCACCGTGGCTGCAGCTTTCCTGACCCCCAGGACCTCAGGTAAGGCTCCTGGAGCCAGCACTGTTACTGCCCCCAGCCTCCCCTACCCTATCTGGGGTAGCCTGCAGCACACCAGAAGGTGTGTAACATGGGAATTCCCCAGGGACAAGTAGCAGTGGCACTGTACGTTCTGCAAAACAACATGTGTATATATATATATATATATATATATAAACAAAAAAAAATAAAAACCTACCAAAGCCAAACACTCTAACGTACATACAATTTTTCTCTTGGGAAGGGGATGGAAGAACAAATAACATGTGATGGATGTTGGCTACATTTCTGATTGTACCGCTGACAAGTGTCCCAGTGACCACAAAGACTGGACAAGAAGCCTTAGAGAATGCCACTGCTTCTTGTTCCTGGGGAACCAAATGTCTGTACTCATCTGGATGCAGCCAGAGTGTTTATGTTGTGTTCAAACAGAAGGGGAATACTATATGAACACAGGACATGTGTGAACACACAGTTTCTCTTGGCTGAATAGTTTATTCTGGAGCCATTGTCAAGTGGATGCATTACAAAAAACTGGGCAAAGCGCTAGCCCCAATGATGTTAATACAAAAATCCCAGGTACCTTTGGATCAGAGATAAGTGGAAAGTAAAATATCCACCTTCTAAAAAGTTCAGCTGAATAACTTTGTGTGCAGCAATGCCTGCTCTATGCAGAACCTCTCTGGCTGACCTTTATTTATATCTCAAAGATTTTTTTGCCTCCTTTTTAAACAAAAAGATAATTTATCCAGGAGGCTAGATGACATTTTAGTTTCCTTAGAAAATAATAGATAACTAGAAAAAGAGAGAAAACATCATCTGTTTTTTTGTATTTTTTCAGCAGGATGTTTTAGAAACCTTATCTTAGTAAAACAAATAGCCTTCTCCTTCAGCCGTGAACAATAGCAACAAAAAGTCCTATGATAGACTTAAAATCCTCAGAACAGAAAAAAGCTTTATAGTGATGGAAAAATATTGTAGAGCCTTAGAACACATAGAGACTGAAGCCTCAGCCTCTAGTGGTTAATGACAAAAAGAAGAGTGCCCCAATGGCTGGCTTTAATTGTTCTCCATGCACTTGAAAATACCATGCACATGTGAAAAGCCAAGTTTCTGGGTCTGGTATATGTATCTGATAAAAGATGTATCAGTTGTTAGCAGTGGAATTTTGAAAAGCACAGTTTGGTTTTTCTTCTCTCTCTGCAGATAACTGTGATGAACACATATGCAGGGGGCCCCAGAATCCTGAGTTTCTCCCCGTTGTGCTGACACTTACCCCAAGGAACAGACTGGTGTGGACTTGGGATAACACCTTACCCCCAAAAGCTTCAGGTTCACTGTCCTTATACTGGACCCTGCAACTGTCAGGACTAAGCAAGTTTCATATTCTGCAGCCTGATTAATGACATCGCCTGAACCTAATGAGTTAACCAGGGTCAGCGGAGCCCTAGCCTCTTCCCTCTGATTGGTTCTGGGTCTGCTCTTAAGGAACTCTTCCAGCACCTAAGCTTTGTTGCACATCTTCACACTAACTGCAAAGAAAAACTGCATACCATATACATAGATATACATACATATATATATATTAGTGGTGTTTCATTTTGATCACAAAATATATGGATTTTGGGTTACTTTTTTTCAACCCAAAAATTGGGGATTTTTTTGTTTTATAAGAAAAAAACCAGGATCGCTGCTGAACACCATAGTTCTAATTTGGCAGCCCACCCATCCATACCACACAGTGATCCTCAAACGCAAGTTGGTTTTTGGGATGAAACCATTGCAATAATGTCCAGCAAAACTTTTACTGTTCCTGACCCAGATACAGCAATTTTTCTTTCCTTTTGCTCTGCTTTTCTCAAAATTGTTGTTTACTTTTTCTTTGATAGAAGAGGGTAGGATGGGAGTTTTGAGAGAACAAAAAAAGGGGATGAGATACATTTCTTTCTTTATTTTGTTTTTCCCCTCTCCATTTTCTAGCTGTGACTCTCCCTCAAAACAGAACAGTAAGTTATCTTCAAATGAACACCTGATTAATCTCCTTGAAAGTCTCAAACAAAATGATGAAATTGATCAGTTAGACCACTCCTGCCAATATTGTCATTTCACTACAATTAGGTTTTTTTAAACTGTATTTATTGCAATCTCAGTCACCTAAGATACCTTCTTCTGTCATAGTCTCCAAATTCTCCACAACAAAGTACATGGAAACTACTGCATGTGTTGAATTTTTCAGCTCCCGGTTCTTTTCTGATTCATCATGAGTGGAAATAAATGTTGATATCAAATCAGCTAAACCTGACTCGTATGTAAAATGTTCACTAGTGGAACTTCAAGTACTTTTCCAAAGGAAGTAGAAACCAATATTTCCATTTTGCAGATGGGAAAGGAGAAGCACAGAAAGACAAAGTGATTGCCAAAGTCACTTCACCAATATAAAGAAGCCAGAAATAGAGTTGAAGTTGTCTAAGTCTCAGTTCAATGTTATTGCTTTTGGGCCATATTTCTGCCAATTTTATTACACCTCCCCCATGCTGCAATGTCCCACCTCAATCACTTTACCAACCCTTTGGGCTCAGCCTTGTAACATCTTGTGACAGAGTATGGTATTGTTTTATAATATTTTTTAGTTATTTTAATTGTTTATGCTTGTTTCTCTATCTTGTACCCTGTTATGTTTTGGGGAAGAATGGGTTAAAGTTGTCCCAAATTAAAGCTAGGAATTAAGGTGGGGCAGTGCACTGAAGTTAAAAATAAATGTTGCCAAATGTAGTGGATCCGCTATATCAGGATATGTTCAGACTTCATTGAGCAAAACACACACAGCCCATTGCTGCCACAGGACAATGGATGTGTTCTCTCAGGCCATGTTCTGCTCAGGTTTTTCCACAACTTCTACACTGCCCAAGGAAACCTCACAGAGGGACGGTCTCCTCAAGCCCTGACTAACTTTTCCCTCTTGCTGAGATGCACCCTTGGGATCTCTGGGGAAAGCAAGAAAAGTCCACACCCACTGAAACTAGGTCCGAGCACCTGGAGACTCCTTATGGTCTCTGGAACCCAGAAAGGACATCAGAGAAACCCCAGTGTGAGAGATTGGCTTCAAAAGAGACTCCCAAAGACATAAGGAAGGAGAAAAAGGGGAAAGGCAGGACATGGAGAACAAGGGATGCATGGATAACCAGGGGCTGCAAGGGCCGGAAGACCTAGTCTTTGAGTCCAAGGACTCAGCCACTCTACTATCTACACTTGGGCTGGGTGCTCAAGGGGTACTCAGAGAGACTATGTTAAGGCTGGGCAGGAGCTTCTTCAGAGAATTTGGGACACAACTCTCTACCTTTCTCTCCTATTCCTAGAAAAGCCTCCTTGATCCAAGTGGTGAAACACTCTCATGCTATTTGTTATGTATGCTCTTAAGGGGTTCTTATTATATGTAATTTGTTAATAATGTACTCAGCATTCTACAAGGCAGACAGACTATATCATAAATAAAGGGAAGCTAGGAAAATCTCAAGAAATATAGACAAGAAAGGTTTGGAGGTTTAAGATGTGTTGTTGCTGTTTTTAGTTGTTAGCTTGAGAAGGCTATGCAATCCATGGGCAGGAGACTGGACTCTTGGGGCTCCTACGCACATGCAGGGAGGCTGCTCCAACATGCTGTAATTACTGTGCTCCAGCAGACTCCACCACCACATGTATCAGTGTCCCCCCACTGAAAAATGGCAGCAGGGGTGCTTTAACTAAAGCTGGTTTTAGTTAAAGTGCCTGACGCTGACATTTTTTTTCAGCATGGCGACACTGATACACGTACTTTAATTAGTGTGGCTCTCAGAACTGCACTAATTAAACTGCCCCTTCCCCCTCCCTTCAGCCTCCTGGAGCACAGGTATAAACACCTTTGTTCTATAGAAATGTGTGCTATTCCCAGGTCTTTCAACAACTTGGTGTGATCTTACGTGAGTCACCTCCATTCTGCTTTCGTTCCCACCTGTGGTCTGTCTTGTCTATTTAGGCTGTAATCTTTTCAAGTCAGAAATTGTTTCCTAGTGTGCTTTTGTATAGCAGTGAGCACAGGAGGGTTGTTATCTGGTGCTTCTAGACACTGCTGTAATATAAATAATATTTATAATAACAACTAATTTGGTTTCATTTTTGAAAAAAATGACTTCTGAAGGGATTAAAATAGTGCCTTGCAGGGCAGTCACATAAAAAAAATAATAAGGATAACTTGCTGATAGTAGCAACACTGAAAACATGGAGACTGTGGAGATGGTGAAAGGGAGACCGGGTGGAGCTCTGTAGAGCTGTAAAGAGAAAGGTAATACACTTAAATTTGTTAGATGTCTAGAGGTGTGTGAGAAGATAGCGCTGGGATCAAGGTCAGGCTTACATGGCAAGGTCACTAAGTCAAGAAGATAATTTTAGGCCTTCATTTTGCGTATGCCTGAGCATGAATTAGCAGGAAGGAGGAGGTTGTAGTAATCAAGATAAAAATGACCAGAGCATTGATGAATGGTTCAGGTGTCAGAACAGTTAGGAAGAGAGATTTTTAGCTATGCTGTGGAAGAAGCACAGCACAGCATATATATGTGTAGGGGAATCAAAGACAAGACTCAAAGAAGACATTGTTTGCAAGTTGAAATAAAAGGGAAAATGCTGTTGCTATCACTTGCCATAGTCAATGGGTGAATGGAGCATTTTAGAAGTCAAAGCCCACTTTGTTTCTTACCCTTTAGTTAATTAACGTTTCTATTGGATTAGAAAGTTATACATTGATTAAAACTGCTCACTAGACAATAGTTTAGCCTGGCTCTTTATAGCAGTATAGAAAGTCTGTTGTTGTTTCCTTCCTCTTTTGTGCATATTGAAAAACAGAAGATTTTTCTACCCCCTCTATGGCTTTCATTGACAAAGTGAATTGAGACTGTGCATCCAGAGGAGGATCTTAGAAATAAGGTATCAAGCTTCAGTAAATATTCCTGGATTTGGATGTGTTCACATTCGTATGCATCAATCTCTTTCCTGATGGATTTGTTTATTTAGTGATTACAATACCTAGAGGTTTTTGTGTGATTTACCATAATGCATATTTAAATGGAAAGGTAAAACCAGGTGGTTGACTGTTAAGGATTGTGCTCAGGTTTTCCCACAACTTCTACAATTCATCTTTGGTAACAATCTTGAAAGTTTGAGAGCTTCAGTCACCAACTGGAAGGACTTCCTGGACCTAACATGGCTTATTAGGAGGTCTTGAAAAGCTTTAATGGAGAGTGAATATAGGTTCATTATCAGACAACTATATTCATCTGAGCAAAAGGAAAATGTTGATCATTTTTCTTTCTACTTGATTCTTGTAGCGCCTGTTGTTTGGAGCTGCCAAAGCCCTAGCACTCTCTAGCACATGTTTCTCTAGCACTGTCAATTCTTCTGCAAACAAAGAAAGCATATCACATTGCTTCAGTCCTCAGAGAATAGTGTGGCCTCTAATTATTTCATTATCCAGTTCAGAAAGTTACTCTGCTTGGGATAAGTCAGCAGTTTTCATATTGTCAAGAGCTTTCCTTCGTGTGCATTTGCATATAATTCTAGAGCTCAGTAAAACTAAATATTGTGCTGTAGAGTTTCACTATATTTTAACAGACTTTTTTTTCCATCTTATAATCATTTATTTTTGTTTTCTGTTAAATTCCCAAAAAATCAAACGCCTTTAATGATTTGTATCTCATGCTCACTGAACTCCATGAAAATCCCACGAGGCTTGCTGTTTTCCACTCAGGTAAAAGTAAAACGTTAAATGAAGTTTAAACTAAGTGACAGTAATCCAGGGTCAGACAAAGTACATAACATTTCAAGGTCAAAAGCCAGATTATTCTGTAAGACAGTAGCTCTGAGAGCAGAGAGCAACTTTTTTTTTTTTATTTGGAAAGCCCTTGAGTGTTGTTTTATATTCTTTATAAGTTTTAATAAAGATAGTTCACTGCTGGGTACCTGAAATAAACATATGCACAGATACCACTTTTCTTTCTTAAGGAATGTCTGCAGTATATGGTGTTTAACATTTTTATGCCTTTGTGACTCTACATATCCTTGATTTCATCACTCCCTTGGTATTGCAGCTTATTTTCCAAGTTAAACAAAAGCACTGGCAGAGAAACTACAAAGTGTTCTAATCTCCTGACCCCCACATTGACAGTTCAATATATTTTAGAACAACTAAAGACATGGAAGTGGAATTATGAAACAAGAAGGCACTTCAGAAAAATGTTTTATAAATTTATTGCTTAACTGTGTAGTGCAACTGCTGTAGTTTTAAGAGAGCAAGGACATACATCTGGAAAATAAAACATAATGATAGTGGCTCACTGGAACTAAAAGATAAAAACATCTGTCACATACAATTGTACCGCAAATGTGAGATTATTGGTTTCTTAGGGATTTATTAATTTGATATATTTCAATTCTTACCTGCTATAAGGGACGGGGGGGGGGGGGGGGGGGGGGGGGACTGCCATACAGCTGAGGACTTGCAATTATTGTGTAAACTGTTCTGATCTTATTTTTCACCTGTATCTAAAATGCATCCAGTTAACTAAAAAAAAGGCTCTTTCCTCTCAGCAGGCAGTCTCTTGCAGTGACTCTAACACATAGGCAGGCTTCAAATGTCACCACATTGCCATCTTACTGTGAATGACTGAAATTTACTTTCCATTGTTACTGGTGCTGAAAATTGTTACGAGATTCCACACAGCTCATAGTGCATTGTCTAAACTGAAAACATTTCCAGGACTGAACTGACCTTTTTGAAAAGTGCAGTTTCATCCCTAAACTACTGGACTCTGGCAATATTTCATTTAAAAGGTTAGTTTAAAAAAATGGAAAAGGAAAGGATTGTTGCTTGGAAGAGGTTCTTTCAGAAAATGTTTCAGTGTCTATATATGTGTATTTTTGTATCTTCCATTGATCATTCTACTAATCAGCAGTTGTTTTAAGAAAGCTGGGCAGGTGAATACTTTTTCTATTCTAGATGATGAGGGACTAGATAATTAATACATGTATTTGTACTGAGGTCCTACCTGAGATTGGGGTCCCATTTTTAGGTGCTGTATATAACAATAGCCCTTTCTCCCTGTAAGGCCACCGTCTACATAGGCAGAAAAGGGGTGAGAGGAAGAAAAAAACATCTTCCCCCTATTTTACTTATATGCAACGAAGCAAATGAGAGACTGTGACTTGCCTGTGGTTAGACAGAAAGTCTGTGATAGAGCCAGAAATTGAATGCAAGTCTCCTGAGTGCCAATTAAATGCCCTAAACACAAAACCATTCTTCCCTTCCAGGGTTGATAAGAGATTGATTACCTGTAGAGCCAGCACACTTTCAGGAGCTCTTCATTTAAAAGCAGGAGGAAGAAAAGAACCTGATAGCAGAACTGCCATTCCTTGTTGTCAGCCTTGACCACAAACAGTCCTTTACTCCCCTACCCACTTTTATCACAAGAGGAACAAAAAGTATTCAGGGTACATTTAATCCTCTTTAGGGATGAGAATGCAAAGGGATGCTTGCTCTAAGTGCTGGTTAGCTCCAGTACTAAGAGATCAGATTCTAAAAAGAATAACAGCCTGTTATTCTTTTTAGAATGATAAATGAATATGAGTGCTCCACTGAAGATTCACATGACTGATCTTAAACTTAGAAGTGACAGCAGAAGATGAGCAGGTGTATAAGTGGCAGGGTGAGGGTGTGAAGTCCTGGCATAGGAGAAACAAGATGATACAAAGACTAGTGGCCATAAGGAGAAGAGATTAAAAACAAGAGAAACAGACATATTCATATGATGAATTAACTGTTCAGATCTCACATTTTAGTTACCTCGTAAGAGAATGAAGGAAACAGCTTTATATGGGGCATCAGTGGGGCAACCCAGAGTTTAAAAGAAGAGAAACAGAAGTAAGAGACTTCACTCTATGTTTGTTTATATCCTTTTTAAGATAAATCTGGACCAGAAAATGAGGGATAAGTTCTTCTGGTCAGCCTCATGAATACAACAGTTTTGTGCTACACCTCTGTGGACTGATAAAAGAATAAGAGGGCATGAAATTGGTTTGCCTTTGTAAAGTATATAGCAGCCATTTCTTACAGGCTGTAAATTGATGATTTTTCCTAATCATCACAGCCTTTGGGAAGACTTTATCAATCGAATTCCATGTATGGCATCCCAAAGCAGACCTTTAGCAATCCAGAACACAATCATGAAGCAGAAGGAAATTTGCTGATGAGTCTTTACTGCTGCAGGCTTCATGCAGCAGTAAGGAATGCAAATTAGGGAAGCCTAGTTGCTTTTGCTTGTTCTGGAGGCTAAAACAGCTATCAGCAGGCCCTAAATAGAGGAGAACAGCTCAGTTCCTACAATGCCTCTAGCACTAGCAAAGGGGTGAATCTACCTTTAAAAGATTGTTTGCCCTGCTCACATTGTCCGAAGTACTGAATGACTGCTCAGATTATTTTCTAGATTGGGAAATTACCCTGCTGTCTTTTACATAAGTAATACAGAATAAAAAGCAAAGCAGAGGAAGACATTTTTATATTAATTCAACGGGTCTCTCATCACCTTTCACCCAATGCCATTATTAGCACATGTTCAGAGGGGGGATAAAATAATATCTTTCTGGTTTGGTATGCAAATCAGAATGCAAAACATTGTGCATTGACTTTGCATTCAATTTGCGTAGGTATTTATATATGTAGAAAGTGAAGAAATGTGGAATATCAGACCTAGTATATCTTATCTGTTAGATGCTGAGTAAAGAAGATATAAGAGAAATAGAAATACTTTCTAAGCAGAAAAAAATACATTTTAACTTAAAAAAGAGGAATAGAGCAGCCACCACTTAAAAAGCCAGCATTTATATAGAATTTCAACATATTTATATCTGAAAAAAACCCTAAATTTACAATTATAAATAGCTGTGGTAAGTAAAATGCCACACTGTGGTAACTGTGGGAATAAGTGTTTACTTTTAAGAATGGGGAATATAGCTCTGTTACTATAGTTTATGCATTCATATTAGATTTTTCTTATGTAAAAAATATGGCTTAGATTCTATACATAAATGATCTTTAATACCACATCACACAAGTTCAAATACTACAGTCGTAGGCTAGAATAGGAAAACAGAAACTGCAACTATTTCCTAAGAAAACATTGTGGCATCTACCCAAAAATCATTCACAAATGCTCATTTTTAATAGTGATTCCTGTGTGAGAATATTATAGAACCAGTGAGAATATTACAGAATGACTGAAGATAGAGATATTAAAAAATAAATAAATAAAACAGGTCATTTGGTTCCTCTCTTTGCAAAGGGAGGAGTTGTTTCTAGACATTAATTTTGATGTGATTTGTTCAGTTCATTCCATTTTTTTTAAGTTCCATCTGGGACTGATATCCCTTACTTTTGGAAAGTATTATAGCATATTATAGCACTGATTAGAACTTGTCTGTAAATTTCCATTAATTCACCCAGTTCCATTAATTGTCATCAATTGGTTTCCACACTATTGACGCTTTTTCTAAATAAATGCCAAATTTAATTTTCTGGCTAGGAAACATGCACACAACATTTTGTTTTAAATCAGTTTCACATTAATCTGTGGATCCTCCTGAAATAATACAGGTAGGAACTGTAGTTTGGGTTTCTCTTCTCCATAGTACCACTGCCTTTTTCATGATTCACCGCTGTTGCTCAAATTAAAAATGTACATTAACAGCCCATGATATGAGCACTGTAAAGACACCCATTTCTGCAGCCAACAGCATACAAAAATGATGTGACTGGCATCTCATCCAGCCACATTTGACTTCCTCACTGTGAAACACCAGGTACCCACTTAGAGCTGAGGCACACATCAGCATGAGTCCAAAGTAGAGCTTGAGCTCATAAATCTACAGCCAAAGCAAGACATATTGAATGATCTGCTGATATTATAACTCAGCTATAGACAAATATCATCATGAAGAAGGTAGTTTGACTGCTAAAACTGCCCCATTGTGGAGGTGGGGCATGGAATAAATACCCATATTAATATAGGGTAGCTTCTATACCCATAGCTAAGAACAAGCATAAGTATTTGTGTGGTCAGGCCCTTAATACTTTCCTTCTCCCCTAATGTCAGAAAAGTTCATTTCTTTGTTTGCTGTTATGCCCTCCCCACACTCATTTAGTAATCACTTAAGCTGTACGTATTTATTAGAAGTTCCACTGGGGACTAAGTCAACAAACACGGGTGAGTATTTGCCTACAAATCAATGTAAAAGTAGGACAGCCAGGAGCTATATCTTTCCTAATCCCTCTCATTTTCCAAAACATGTTGTGATGCTCTTCACTTACATGTGCAATATGGTATGAATGGAATACTACACCTGGATGAATCAATACAGTGTTTGATGCTTTAAAATGTCAGGATATGGGGATCAGATAGCCAAAAAAAAAAAGGAGGAGCAGTGTAAAGTAGTATTACTGAGGAATGAAATGGATTCTGTGAGGAGAAATGGCATAAACACTTAGGTTGACAGTGAAGAAAGTTTCAATAGAAATGTGTATAATAAAGGTAGTCAGGTAATTCATTGATGTAGCTACAGATCTCTGAGGCAGTTAGAAAGAACAGATAAAGCAATATACTTATAGATAAGAAAGACTTGTTAGAGCTTGGCTTTATCCTTTATCATGGGGATTTTAATTACGCTGGTATTGATTTTGATAACAACTATGCAAAAAACAGGAAAGGAAGTTCTTTCCAGAGGAATGGGAGGCTTGCTTATTTTTAATACAAAGTTTGCTAAGCATTTTACATGGTTAGAGGCAATTCTGTATCTAGTCCAAAGATTTGAGACAAGTGTAATAAATAAGGTTGATGTTAGGGAACATGCAGTATCCAGTGAACACAAAATCATTAGATTTGAAATACTGATGAAAGTTGGTGCTAGAGGAAGAAACACAAAAGGAAAGCTGACTTTGAGGGAATATGAAATACCCACAGGAATTTTGACTAGGAGTCTGTAACAGTAAGGAATTCTACTGCTAAAACTAAAACAGAAGTAACTTCAATTAAAATTCATCCTGGCAAAATCCAGGCAGGTAATTCATTGAGAAAAGAGATTAAAGTTAGTTAACAAGGGAAATGAAAAGTTTTGAGAAGTCAGGGAGAGAACAAGAACATTTTAGGTAATTCTAAACAACCCAAAAAGTGAAGTCTGGAAGTGTAATAAAATCTCAGTTGCACTGATAATTAAAAGCAAACATTTTTATTTAAAAAAAATTTTTTTCTATCGAGTTCAAAGTTAACTGCAATAATTGGCAACTACAAATGCGGTTTATGATGTACATGTCTGAAGCCTGAAAAAGCCAGGTTACAGCAAGAAGAAACCAATGGTGAGGAATAAAGATAAAATGGAGAAAACCTACTTAATTGCTTTTTCTGCTATATCTTTATCCCTGTCTAATTTATTTTTGAAACATTTCAACGAATGGCTTAAGTACAGATTTGCTCTAGATTTTTCTATGAAATAGAAATAGAAAAATTATGCTATTAACAGTAACAATTTCAGATTCTGCTCTTAATTATGCCAATAAACGCTACATAATCCAAATCCCCCATGTGCTAACAATGCACGCATATAAGACAGTTTTTTTACCAGTGTTAACACACTAAACTGGCTTGGATAAATATTTTCCTCTCAGCAAAAGTTATGAATGACTTTTAAAAAACAATTAGACATTATTATTGATAATGGGTTTGGATGGAAGAAATTAAAGGAACCAGAGGTCAAAGAGAGAAAAGCAAGTTATTTAGAAACATAAAATAGTCTTTTCTGGTCAATAATTTCTATTGTCCTTCACAGTTAATTGTCTTCTTTGCCTGCAGCTAATGAAAATGGGAGACGCTCAGCTGCAGCTAGTTCAACTAAGAATCTGGCACATAATGATTAAAAATGACAGATCAAATAGCATTCTCAGATTCTGACTGCAAATCGAGAGTCACTTCACTGAAGTCTATTGTTATATCCTGTGGCTCAACATTGTTGCAAAGGTTTGACAAGTCCAGAGAGAGCACAACACAGCTAACATGGCTGCTAACTTTATTGTTTTAAGCAGGGACCCAGACAAAAAGAAAATATGGTTCTGGTTGAGGCATGCAAAGAAACAGTACTACACAGTACTACTGGGGGTCGGACGTGATGATCTGGGGGTCGGACTTGATGATCTGCTCAGGTCCCTTCCGACCCTACCAACTATGAAACATAATGGCTAACAAAGACTATATCCCATTCCTCTGCCATTACCTAAAATACATAAATAAATAAATAAATAAAAATTTCGATAATAAGACAAAAAAATGATAACATAGAAGAAATGTAAATATTAAGTAGCCTGGCTAAAAGTTACACATAACCAACTACAAACTCCTGAGTTTCATTTGACTATTCTACTATCTGCGGCAACTCACTAAGTAGACAATTTATAGATCCAGCTGCGCCACAGGTTTCTGTGCCCCCTTAGGTTAATATGATGAGAGTAAGGTAGTGAAAGCAGATGGTTGCAAAGAATCTTAGTGTCTGGCATCTCAGTCCCTACCAATAAATCACCACAATCAAATCTAGTAACTGAAGGAGGCTGAATGGAGAGGACACAGCTAAACAAAGCTTTCACAGACTTTAGTGTATATCCTGGTTGTAACTGGTGTGCATGTTGTTTCTATGAAGATCATCAGAGAGTTGCACCAAAAATGAAAGAGTCCCCAACCATTTAATAAGTTCCCCAGGTACTCATTTTACTCTATCTATGAGTGGTGGTGAAACATATGCTATTGATCAATTTGGTTATTTCATGATTTGAGTACCTGTAGGGCACCATGAAACTGTAAAATGTTGAAACAAGTACACTATTTTTTTTTTTTGAGGAAAAGAATAGCAGGTGACTCCTGCATAGTGGCACTGGGTGTTTTCTGCTAAATAAGTAAGAAGTTATCTACTATGTGGTGAAGCCTTATGGTAGAGTGATTGCTTCATAAAGCATGCTTGACAGTTTGTACAAAATGTTCGGCAGGATGATAAGAATCAGAAAATATATGTTGCATTCTACTGAAACCCAGGAACTTCTGAAATACCTCAAAAAAGTAATGAAGGCCATTGTCACTCACCAGCTGAACTGATAGTCCAAAATGACTAAAGTAAGGTATGAAGATGTTTAGTAGTCTGGATAGCTGTAAAAGAGGGCATTTTGAAAACTTCTGACCATTAAGAGTGTGCATCTCCTAATAATAAAAACATGATCTTTCACTGGTTGTGCAAAACCCACATGAATATATGCCCATGGAGTCTGAGGCCTTGGCCAAGGGTGCAGATAGGGATCTTGCTGAATTTGCTCATATGCAGCACAGAACTTTGCTGTTCTCTCCAGTATTTTTTAAGTTCTTGAAGTGTCTCCTTGATTGACTTGATCTCAGTCCAGTTCACCCTCAACTTTTTGAGCCAAGATCTGCCAAACAGTGGTTGGTAACTTCCTTTGTTCACATACAAAGGTAACCTGACTGACTGTCCATCTAATTGAACTATCACCTGAAGTACCTGTTTTGGGGCCACCTTTTCTTCAGTGTAAGTACGGCAGGCTGGCCAGTGGGCTCACCGGCAGCCCAGATTGTTAGCTTGAGCCTATTGGTAGAGGCAGTTTTCCCTTCTCCACCAATCAGGGGAAGGTAGAAATAAGGCAGTCCACCTGACCCTAGGATGGAGGGCAAAAGAGGACCTGAAAAGGAAATAACCCCTCAAGCTTCCTGTTTGATCCATTCCCAATCTGGGGCCGAGCCTCCAGAGGGAATAAAAGCCAGCGTGCCAAGCACACAGGCAGCTTTGATGAGGCACGATACAGAGGGCTGCAGAAAAGGCTGGTTGAGCTGACCAGTGAGGGAGAGCAGCTGTCCCAGAAGAGCCCAGAAGATGCCTCCATTGACCAGGGAAGCAGAAAGCAACTGTCTCCCCACCCCATGATGGAGGGAGCCGTTGAATAGGTGCACAGGTTGGTGCATGGAGGGTCTGGGAGCGGATGGGAACCCCGGTGGCTGCACGAGGTGGCGTGGGTCTCCAACTCTGCACAAGGCAGGAGCTAGCTCATCAGTACATGGATTGGTGCACAGGGCCATAGTGCTGACACATCATCATGGCTGTGTGAGGCAGCACAGGTCCCGGTCCACAGTGCATGGTGGGCTGAGAGAGGGCTGATAGGCCACAGTGGCTGCATAAGGCAGCTTGGGCCTTCCTGCCACAAGCAGTGACTGGATGGGTCAACCACCCCTGCGAGGAAGGATGCTGGGAGTCATGAGTTCCACAGGGAAAGGGGATTCCCACAGGGGAGGAGGAGCCTTCCCCACTGTGGGTAATCAAGGAGAAGCCCCCCTGAAAAGAGAGAATAATTCAGCGCTTTGTTATGCGTGGTGTCATGGTTATGGGCCCCTCCTAGTTGAGCGATCTGGGAGAGGATAATGATGTTCTATTAGGTAAAGGGATCTTTCCCTGGGTTGCCATTACTCCTTTGGGCATATCTGCTGTACCACTGATTGTAGTCTGGTTATTTATGCCATTGGAAATCTGTTTGTAATATTGCATCCTTTTTGTTGCTATTCAAGAGGATTGTAAGCTGTCTAGGTCTGAATCTATTGTATTGGTTATTTTTGCACATGTGATGTAACCTTATTGTGGTCTGTTCAATTATTGTCCTGTCACTGCCAGGCATTCCTGTCATTGAATTGATGGTTAATCTGTGTTTTGTTATTGAGTGCTCCTTTGCCTGTTGAGGGGCAGGGGCTTTACACCAAATGGGAGGCCACAGAGGGTTAGGCCTGTGCCTAAGATAAGGGTGAATAAGAGTTATTGTTTATGTAAATCTATATCTGTAAATAATATATGTGTATATATGTGTATATAGAAAAGTATATGTATGTAAGTTTATGGTTATAAGCTTTATATTGTGTTGTATCATTAAACCTATAAATAGTTAAGTATCACTGGGTGTTCTGGTCTTGGCTTTTTTCTGTAGGGAAAGGAGGTAAGCTGGCCTGCAGCTAAACTGCCAGCATTCCCATACCCGCTGACATCCTTTCAATCGGAGAGAAGGTACACTCTGCATACCACTTGGGTTATCTAAGTCTTCAGAAGCATAGATGTTTTCTCCAAAGGTATATGTGACAAAGATTGTTTATACACAGATGCAGATATTAGGGAAAGAGTGGCTCCCATTTCTAGTTCCATTCTAATAGGGACTCCTTCAAAAGCAGAGTCAGAAGCAGACTGGCCAAGTTTGCTGATGATACCAAACTTTGGGGTAAAGCATCCACACCTGAGGACAAGGGAGTAATCCAGGCTGACCTTGACAGGCTCAGTAAATGGGTGGATGAGAACCTGCTGGTGTTTAACACTGAAAAATGCAAGGTTCTCCACCTTGGGAGGAAAAACCTGCAGCATGTCTACAGGCTCGGCAGTGCTATGCTGACTAGCACTACAAACAAGAGAGACTTGGGGGTCAGGATTGACTACAAGATGAACATGAGCCTGCAATGTGATACTGCAGCCAGTAAAGCGAGCAAAACATTGGCTTGCATCCATAGATGCTTCTCAAGCAAATCCCAGGACGTCATTCTCCCATTTTTCTTGGCCTTGGTGAGGCCACAGCTGGAGTACTGCGTCCAGTTTTGGGCTCCACAATTCAAAAAAGAGGTGGAGAAGCTTGAGAAAGTCCAGAGGAGAGCCATGTGCATGATCAGAGGTCAGGAAAACAGACCTTATGATGAGAGGCTGAGAGCCATGGGACTTTTCAGACTGGAAAAGCGCAGGCTCAGGGGCGACCTGATGGCCACCTATAAATTTATAAGGGGTGTTCACCAGGACCTGGGGGAACGTTTGTTCACCAGAGCGCCCCAAGAGATTACAAGGCTGAATGGTTATAAACTCCTGCAAGACCATTTCAGGCTGTACATAGGGAAGAACTTCTTTACTGTCCAAGCCCCCAAGGTCTGGAATGGCCTGCCACTGGAGGTGGTTCAAGCACCTACTTTGAACACCTTCAAGAGAAACCTGGATGTTTTTCTTGCTGGGATCCTATGACCCCACCTGACTTCCTGCCCCTGGGACAGGGGGCTGGACTCGATGATCTCCCGAGGTCCCTTCCAGCCCTAATGTCTATAAAATCTATGAAATAAAGGATGCCATCCCAATGCCATCTCTTAACACCCTGTCTGGTAGCAGGAACAATTCCAGGTCTAGGTTCTGCCACTAGAACTCTGTCCTTCTTCCACATTTTATATTTTGGACTTAAGTCCCCTTCTGGGTTTCTCCCTGATAGATGCTTTCTTGGGTGGTGGGCTCCAAGGTGTTACTGGTTGTTGAACTGTGCAACAAGCCCCAGAAATACATCCTCTACTCTGGCACTGCCAACAACTGACATGATGTTGTCCTTTTGGGAGATCATTTGTGTACTATGGCTTCAAAGAAAGTCCCTTAGTCTCTGTGCTTCTTAGTCTTATTGACTTAAGCAATGTATTTTTCTGTTCACACTAAGTTCCAGGATTCCTTCTCCACAATATTCAGAGCAACCACTATTTCCACAGCATCTTTTAATGTAATAATTGCCAGAATCAATATCTTCTAAATTTGGTTGTTGTGCAATCCTGCAACAAACTGATCTTGTAGGGTATCACTAAGCACTTGTCCCAAATGGCAGTGCTCTGACACCTTTTTAAATGGAGCCACAAACTGTTACTGATTCTACAAAGTTCATTGGTGGAATTGGTAGAGTTCTGCAATCATTGATATGGTAGGAAAAAACATTCTTTTTCATGAAGTAATTTCTGCATGGGTGGCATACTCCAGCAAGGTTGAAGACAATATGGTCCACCATAATCTGTATGCCCTGGTACCTATCAGTATCATCAAGGTTGCAACTCATTTTCCTTTTGGAATAGAATGACAAGCGATAAACTGTTCAAATCATTCAAGATACATGAGCCAAGGAAGTCTTCATTTTCATCAAGTTCATCGATATTGCCTATATGAATGGGCATCTCTCTCATTCTTTCTCTCTCTCTCTTGCTCTCTCTTTCTTGTGTTGTTACTTACACTATGCTTTCAGTGTAGGCTGCAGGCTTTTTTACTATAGACTGGAAAACATAATAGATGCTCTCCCCTCCTGCATCTTCCTCTGGTGTACTTCTACAGTGATTGGATTTCATGCACCTTGCTTGGCATGAGTTTGACACACTGATTTCTCTTGCCAACTTTTCTACTATGATTACAGCAGCAGCTGGGGGCCCAACTGGGTGCTTACATGAAGCACCTTCATGAATATATAGTATTTTCTTAGAGTTGTGGATCATTTAGGTATTGGCTCCAGGTACAAACACAAATGAAGATCCCATCTTTGTCACCAAAAACATTAAAGTGTGTGGCTCCACAGTGGTGGGGAGATTCAACTAGCCCAGAAGCCCACAGAACAGCTAACATGGCTAGTAACTTTATTGTCCTAAGGGAGACAGAAAGAAAGCAAACATGATGCCTGAGGAGGCACATAACATTACAGCATCAATACTAAATATACTGGCTAAAAACAATACGTCATATATGTATTTGCACATGTGCAGAATGAAAGTAGAATTTGGCCTCTTGGCTTAAATACATTGCTATTTCATTGTTTAGCAAAACTAAAATATACAGAATTAAATTACTATTAGTTTACAGAAGTGCATCACTGAAGAGAGAAAAGTTATTTAAACCATGCAGATCTCTAGGCCTATCAATGAATTATGCTAAAAGCAAACTAGAGAACAAATTGAAAGTGTGGAGACATAACAAATACCGTCTACAATATCCTAAGTTTCTCCAGAGTACAACATTTACTCCAATGTAAAGTTACCAGTGAAGAAATCAAAAGTAAATTCATTTTTATGTATGTCTACAACCATTGTAAGTGTCACTCTGTGGTAGCCTAAATAGTCTCCCTTACCACCTAGTCACTAGCACCTACTTTGGGCAGTTAGTCTGGGTTAGTATCCTTACCTCAGAGTTACAGTACTCCAAAAAAGTAACTTTCTGGTGGAATTGCCTCTGGAGTAGATTATTTTAGAGTAGGAAGGTCAAACATCAGCACCACGGAGCTGCTCTATCCAGACTTTTGGGTTATTAGTGGGCATGCATATAACTAGCAGAGGTGGAACAGTAGCCCCAGTGAACTTAGCACTTCCATCTCTGGCCCCATCACTTCCACTGACTCCTCCACAGCTGCACCTGGCCCCTCCACAGCCACGGCTTGCCCTGAGGATTCATCCTACAAGAAGCCCCATAGTTCAGATCTAGCCCAGGGCCCGTGGTGAGTTTGCACCATGATACAAAGAAAATGGTTCATTTGTCTTCAACCTGTGTCTCAGTCTGTATCCTGGGAGAGGAGGAAATTAATTAATTCCTTTTAACAGAGCAGTTTCTCATTTCAATTTGGTTAGTTATCTAAATCTGATCTCTCCCTGCCCACTTGCTTGCAGATGGGAATACCACATGCAAAAACTTTGCTTTCTCTCCTATGCCCAAAGTCATAGACTTTTCTACCCTTTGGCAATCTAGCCATTAATCTACTTTTAAATGTCTTTTGATTTAGTGTGTATCAGGACATTGTAATTCAGGGTTTAGATTTAACCCCATTTCTTTTTCTCTTTCAGACAGAATGATTCAAACCAAGACACAGAACTCCAGTGATAGGAAATCTTCTAGAGTAGGGGTCAACAATCCCTAGCACACATGCCAGCACATGGTACATGAGGCTATTTTCCTCAGCGTGCCACAGCCTGCCTGAGCTCTGGGCAGCTGCTGCTGACCACAGAGCCAGAGCTGCTCAGAGCAGGTGATGGGGAGGCTGCAGGCCCTGCTGCAAGCAGCCCAGGGTCTGTGGCAGGCAGCAGCCACCTGCCCAAAGCCCAGACCAGCTGTGGCAGGCGGATAGAAAACTGCAAACCTCTTCACCAAGGTTTGTGGAGCCTCGGCCTTGCTTGTTGCTGGCAGTGGGTATGCGCCTATGATGGAGAGGGGCCAGGATTGCTCTGTCCCAGCCCCTTCCCTGCTTCTGCCCCGAGGTGCACGTGCAGCTGCCACTGGCCACACAGCCAGGCAGGGACTCTGGACCCTGGTACAGCTGTTTGCAGCATGCCCACCACTTTCTAGCAGCCCAGGCTCTGTGCCAATGGTGGCTACACTTTCCCCACAGAGCACGTGGTAGGGAAAGGGCTGGGGCAATGCAACCCTCTCCCACCATCTGCGCAGAGGCATACATGCACCTGCTGCCAGCAACAAGGATCGGGCCCCTCACAACTCCCCTGCTGTCTGCTGCTGGCATGCCAAGTCAAGACGTGGGTCAAGGTTGGGGTGTTTTTGGCACTCCTGCCAAAAACAATGCTGACCCCTGTCCTAGAGTAAGTATCTGCTATGGTTCAAGGTATCCAAAAGCTCTCCTGATCCAGACAGAGGCAAATACAAAACTTAGTTACACTTGAGAGAGAAGAGGTCTGGCTAGAGTTGGCAGGGGGAGGTGATTATTCAGAGAACTCCCTTACCGATACTTACCTTCTTCTGGAACACTCATAGATTCATAGATTCATAGATGTTAGGGCTGGAAGGGACCTCAATAGATCATCGAGTCCGACCCACTGCATAGGCAGGAAAGAGTGCTGGGTCTAGATGACCCCAGCTAGATGCTTATCTATCCTCCTCTTGAAGACCCCCAGGGTAGGGGAGAGCACCACCTCCCTTGGGAGCCCGTTCCAGACCTTGGCCACTCGAACTGTGAAGAAGTTCTTCCTAATGTCCAATCTAAATCTGCTCTCTGCTAGCTTGTGGCCATTATTTCTTGTAACCCCCGGGGGCGCCTTGGTGAATAAAACCTCACCAATTCCCTTCTGTGCCCCCATGATGAACTTATAGGAAGCCACAAGGTCACCTCTCAACCTTCTCTTGCGGAGGCTAATAAGGTCCAGGTTCTCTAGTCTCTCTCTGCAAATGAAATTTGGTTCAACTAAGCAGCAACCCGGAGGCACAGCACCGTTGGAAACATCTATTCTGCTGTTCTTGCACAACTGGAAGATGCAACCATTCACCAACATGCTATAAAAATTAAATGGTGCAATGGGCTTACAGTGATACACAGACACTAGGCAATTCCATTTATGCCCGAAGAACCACTATTAGAATATGAGATGCATATACCTAGATGTATAAGGAATCAATCTGTTTAACCTCTGTGTCAGACCAACTTAGCTACTGCTGTTTAATCTCAAATATTTTGCTACTTCCCCACCTTTACCAACTAAGGGTAAAATGCCCTTTACTTACAAATTCATAAAGTCTGTAAATATCATAGGATTAGAATAATGTTACTGTCCAAACCACATTCCTGTTTTAAAGTGCTATACTGGAGAATGATTATATAGGGAGACAGCTGAAATGCATTTGTTGTAATACTGTAAGATGACAATTCAAAATGAAAATATTGTAAAAATGCTTCAGTTGTCTTAAATACATCATGTTTTTAACATTTAATCTTCCAAAATTATTAATAATCTTAGAGGAATTCACATTTTACACCCTTGATGAAAGCTATTTGCATATTTCCATTTGTCACTTGTTCACTCCTGACACATGATACCACTTTCTTTCTTACTTTTTTAAAATACTGTAGCATTCCTAGTTACTTGTGAAAGAACAACAGCTTATTCTAAACTAATACCATAGCAGTCACATGAATCTTGATATTTAAAGTATCTTAATCAGTTTGAAAGAATAACAGACCCTGAGCTCTCTAAATACTATGGTATTTACAATATAAATCTTCTTCATAAGAAAACTCAAAGGGAAATGCAGGGAGAGGGCTTTGCTTTTCAGAATAAGATTTTAACCCCTAGATCTATATTCATGCTGTAACCTCAGCTGGTTGTCACTTTTCTACAAGTCCTTCTCAAACAGCAAAAAATCGCTCAGTCCCCTTTGCTAATACATTTGGCCACTTTTTCATTTTGGTTAATATGAATGAATAAAATGTCCCCAAGTGCCAGTCTAATAGTTTTATAGAAATTAGAGATGGATTATAACACTTCTCCATGGAAGTGATTTCACAGGGTAAATTTGTTTGCTGTTAGGAAAACTTCCTTTGAATCATTTCTTCTATTACTTCTCTGCTACTAAAAAAATCACATATGTGAAATTAATTTTGACTAGTAGAACACCTGGTTGGGGTACACTGTAAACAGGCCTCTCTGAATACATTTTCTGACCAAGGTGTGCAGTTGTATGATGCTTTGAAACCCTGTAATGCAAGCCATATCTATTAAATAAGAGCCTAATACTGGCCAAATGAGATGCAAAGCATATAATCCACACTTTATCAATGCAGGTTGGACAGATAGAACTATGGGAAAGAAAATGGTTTCAGTTTTCTTGAGTTAGAGAATGATAGGAAGGAATAAGAGTGAAGGAAGGAGACAGAAGAGTGGAAGCGATGTAGAAGGAAGGAGGGAAGGTGCTGAATTGATATCAGGAATGGTGAAATTGCTGAGCAACTGCTAGTTTCAAATCAATAGCATGTTCAATCAAGTGGTAAGTAGAATTTCATGTGGTTGAATAAGTTATTGATGTGGGAGTTTATTTATTTAGCTTTATGCAGGATATCACAAGACAAACTTTAGCAGAGGATTAATGTAGCTGAAGAAAGTTCTTGTATCTTCACTGAGTTTTGTCTTGAATTGTAGAGTCTTTAGAACTTTACACAAAGGATCACTGTAATCAAGACCTAGGCTTTAATACTTCTATTGTATATACCTGTGAATAAACTGGTCATGAAAAGTTGAATACAAGACTGAGGCTAAGACCCAGATCCAATATTCTAACCATTCAACTAAAATATGTTCCAAAAATCTGACTAAATAGTCTGGATCCCTCTTAATCTCTTTCTGGTCAATGAATTTTGCATTCCATTGTGAACAGATGAATGGTGTTTTCCCAGAGCACTCTCCTAAGAGGAGAGATATGTAGATACCAACCCTGTAGGTTGAAGAAGTCCTAAAATTCTGCCTGTATTAGTCCTCTAGCCCTTAAGCTGTAATATAGAAGACATGCCAAAAAAGGTGTCATTTAAAAAAGAGTGATCCCTATTCCATTTTTATAATACTTGTATGCACCTGCCTTCAGGAGTGGAATCTTGTTCCTAGGTGGACAGAGGCTCCCTGAGAAGTTCCCTGAGTTCAGACACACTAAGAGGCTTAGCATTTCCTATTGACCAGCTCTAGGCAGTTACAACTTTAGCCTTGTTGGTTTTTTGATCACCTTCTTGAGGCATCAAGCTGTCCCTGGGAACTGTATGGGGACCCAGATTCTATTCCATCTATTTCTCATTAATGGACTGGACACCAAATTTTAATTTTAATTTATTCTCAAGTCTCTGAAAAGCAGTTAATGCAAAATATGGGTCCTCCTCTTCCTCAGTATTTTTTGTGACTTAAGAGTAACGTGATGATGTAATACAAACTAGATTCCTTAAAAGATTTTCAGGACTTGAACAAGGGAGAAAAGAATCACACTTAGGAACCTAAGTCCACTTCCATGCCCAACAGATGGAATGGAATCTACCCCTACTTCCTGAATTCTGGTTCTGAATTCTCATTTAGACATTTTAGCCCCTAACTTGTAGGTACTTAAGTCCTTCATTGTCTCTGGCCCTAAATCCACTAAAGGGACTTTCTATCACTCTTGCAATAGTTAGTCTTTAAACATCCCACCACACAGTCAACTTCTGAGTCCCTAGTTAGATGTGCAATGTAGACTGCACACCAAATGCTGAAAAGAAAGCTGTCTGATCTAGTCAGTGAATAGCTTTGAACACACTCGTGTGCCCTCAAAGCCATACTTTTCCAAGAGGTGTGCCTATACCCCATGTGCTACTGCTTACCTTATACCCCTATCGTTTATTGGCTTGGATAGCAGACACCCAAGTTTAAGTCTATGGACTAAATCAAGTAGATCATAGGCACTCTGAGCATATCTGTCTCCAATGTTCTTGAGAAATGAGGCAAGGGCACCCCTAGAGTGGCTTTACTGCCTTATTTCTGAGTTTGGCACATTTGAGCACAAGAACACCCCACCCAAGGTGTGCAAGGAATGCAGTATAGTGGTACCCAGGGAGTTGAATCTTGCATATCCTCAGTGAGTCCCTTAAACACTGGCTTATTGGCTGCTCCATTCTACACTTATTGCAGACAATCTATTCCAGCACTCCGCCCCCCACACCCTGCCTCAACTAGAAAAAAAAGGTTTTGATGCATCAACATTTTATGACAAGAAGGGATTTTTTAATCAAAAGATTCTTGATGAGCTCAAATAGACACATTATGGAATATAGAGTGAGCAAAAGCACAAAAGGCAAAGCAGTATGAAAAAAGCTTAAATTAAGGAAAACTTATTAATATTAACCTGAATATGATACCAGTTTTAATAAAATAATTACCTCAATCTCCCATCCAGTGAGTAGGTGAGGAACCAGATTTTCAAGAACAGGAACTTAAAGGAACAATTTGGCATCTCCACCAGGCTCACATTTTATAGTCCATAAATATGTCTTTGTCTGTCTTGTGCCCCTCTACACTCAAATATACCAGAAAAAAATGGTATAAATTAATACCACCCAGTAGCTGAGAAATAAATGAGATACGATCAACCCATATTCCATTATAAGAAAGTCTTTTTCACATATAACAGGAGAATGTGACATCTGCTTCAGAACTTCATGGTTATGATTTAAAGTGTATTCTACATTTCTCTGACACTTCTGTGACACAGCTTCAGAACTGGCTGGCAAGAAGTAAGACAGAAACAGACATTGTGGGCCATATTTGACTCATATTGACTTTAGCAGGATATTTTTTTTTTACCTAGGACCTGAATTTGCTACTCCCTTGACCATGCATGACTCCCATGCATGACCACACACACACACACACACACACACACACACACACACACACACACAGATGCACACTCAGGAGAGTGAAAATCATTTTTTTTCCTGCATGTCTTCACTTCTTATGTCATGGGTTCATTCACACATTCATCATTTTACAATTTAGTGCAAGAGAATATAACTATAGTCCCAACCTGGAATGCACTTGTTGAGGCAAAATATATTTTGTGAGAAACAATTGGATATGCTGAATGCACAAATTTCCTCTCCCTTTTGGCAGGCATTTCTAATTCCTAAGAACTCTATTTCTTCTCATTCTTATGTTGCTTGTGATAGATGCTTGTAGGCAAAGATTTGTCAAAGAGGAAAAAAAATCCCTTTATAAATCATTACAAAGCCATGGGCAAATGGTAAGTTAAATCTAGTCTGTAAGTATAGAGACTTCTTTGCTCTGTCCACCAGCATTCATTTGCATTACTTTATACATTACAATGATCCCTAGGGCTCTAATTTAAATACATTAGATACTAGCTGTCACCTTTCTTTTTTATGAATTTTTAATTGTCTTATTTCTATTATAACCTTTCTATGAGTAAAAAAAATTAATCAGCTGCCAATGTTTTGAAGATGTATTGGGCAATGAACAAAAATCACTCAGCTACTTACTGTGATAGTGGTAATAAGGGATTTTTTTTAGTATTTTTGGTTTGTTTGCAATACTACATTCCGTATATAGACATTGCTCACCAATCAAACATGCATGGTTGTGTTAAACGTGGCTCTCTTCTCAAAGGTTGCTGCATCAGAATGTCCTGTTTTAACTTTACAATTCTGTTCCTTATACACACCTAAAGGTAGCCTTCAAGCTCTTCATACTGATGATGACATCACCTTAAGATGGCTGAAACGGTATGCCGAAATCACATATGCTAAATAAATACCTAAAGTCAGATCCACATAATGATACTATTTTTTTTTCAAATGCTAGCATTGAAGAACCAGGTGAGACCAATGATCAGAATAATTTCATTTGGACATAAGATCTGTGAATCAATTAAATTTGGCCTTTGGCTTTCACAATGAAATTATTACATTTTATCCCAAAGACCAGGTAAATAATAATTGTTCGTGTTTTCTGTATCCTGGTTGTTATACTTTGTGCCATCTGTAACACAGAGCTTTCAAATTCAACTAAAATATGTATTACAATAACCTTTTTGACATCTACAAATCAGGACAACAGAATTTTTGAAAATACATTGATAAATGCTACGTGCATTGTTCATTATTTAATGCTTCCCAGAACACAAGGAGAAGGACAATAATCTTCTGTCTCCACTATTATATGATAATGCTTCTAAATGAAACCAAATGAAACAGTTCCTTCTATTATTACTTTTCTATAACAAAATGCAACCTTTATTATATTCCTGATTGACATACCATACTCTACATTATCACAGTTTAGACATAGACTTCAACATCAGCAACACTGACTTTCAAATTCTTTAACGTTTTCTCAGTATTCTCCAAAGCTTTAGACCTTTTTTTTTAAAAAGCAACTCTGTCCATTGCTGGTATATGTTCATTCTTGACCACTATCGAAACTAAAACAGGGGATCCTTATTATGATAAATTTAAATACCCCCATCTCTGCATCTTACCTTCAGTCTTTGCCCCAAGTAGTTATTATAAGAGTATAATCAGTTCTCTTTATCCTCAGGCACATCATCCCAGCACATTGGATAAAGAAGGTTATTTTAATCCACATGCCTAAGTCTGACAAATTAATGTTCTGTGCAGTGTGCACCTGCCAGCTGAGATACAGTTGTGGGATTGGATGTGTGTGTGTATGTATGTGTGTGAGTGCGCGTGTGTATTTGAAGGTTGCTCACATGCTGTTACTGAATCTGGCTTTTTGCAATAGCCCCCACGCCTTCCATTTCCTGCAGGATTTGCTTTGGAGCTAGAGGCGCTAATAAATGTTCCTCTTCAAATTCATAATTATCATAACTTTCAGGTGCTTTGATTGCAGTTTCAGCGCATTCCATCATATCATACCATTGCCCCTACAATCTACTCTCCAGCATGGTGTGCAGTGATGCATGCTATTATCTTGTAAAAAAAAAAAAATACATATCAGCAGTTTCCTCTGCCTCAACCTCCTTGGGCCGCACAGTAATAATATAAGGCCTAAAAATTAAATATATTGTAGTTGATTTTTTTTAAGAGCAGAGAGGAGGAGGTTGAATTATATTTTGTAATTACAGCAGTCACCCTTAATATTCTTCTCTTTAGAAAGATATTCCCAGTTCAAGCAAAATTCTCCAGTTTAAATACAGGGAATAGTTCTCAGACTAATAGAGCCTTCCTAAATGGAAGAAACATGTTAAGAGCAACCACTGTTACTTTGTTATTGAGTTTTGCCTCTCAGGTGCTATGATGCTTGGTACAGAATAACTTGACTATAATGCAACAATAAAGTATTTACATATCACCATCAAAACATGTCAATTATATTGGGGCATATTCACCCCCCTGCTATAGTGAAGCTTTGTATTTTTAAACAGTGAATGTTTCCTGCCAATATAATGTAATCTTCAAGTAGGTATCCTATGCTCCACAAATATGACCAAATGCTACAACATAATAAAATGGAGGTTGCTGTGATTGGAACATCTTTGGGACTAGCACATCTGTGACAACCTTAATATCTTTTGTGACAATTGACCACTTACTTACGCAAGTTAGCTCCTGTGGATTTGCCTGGCATATAACAAATGGCCTCAGATACAGAAAGGCAAAGAAGTCTCTTCAAGCCCCAAAAGATGGGAAACAAGTATAAATATTGTCAAGAAAAATTAAGAAACTTTAACATTTTTGCCAGATATGAACTTCCCACCTTCATGGTTTTCAGTTAGTTTCGGGTTTTTTAAACAACAAAAAAAGAGATTTTAGAGTCTAACACACACACAAAATGACCTCTGGTTGGTTTTAGATTTTGAATACCAAAAGATTTAAATTTCCACTTTCGGGATTTGCTCCAATACTTGGTCAATTTTCCATTTCTTTGTAAGTGATATTTCTCATTACTTTCTATATACACATTTTTGAGAGAAAAAAATATCCTATCAATTATGCTTAAAATTAATAGTGGACCTCTAGTTCAGAAATGTATTTTACCCTTTGCAAGAGTTTCTAGAAGACACGCATGCATTTAAAGCAATATTGTCATTATAAAACACCATAGAGATCTTCTATTTTTGTCTCCTTGTCTAAGTGGCCATTTTTGGGGTGTCTGCAATATATTTTTGGCATTTACAGGGCCATAGGAATTCTATTCCTGGATGACTAGCCCTGCGTATACACAGCTATGTTCAACAAAGTAGTTGTGTAGAGTGAGCATACACTGCACTGGCTATAAAAGTTATATGTACCCCATATGGATATGTAGCAGCTTTAGATGACTAAAAATGAAATCAGCCCAAACAGACTCAGGAACAGGAAAGAAGTGGGAAGGCCCTTCTTTTGACTCCATAGCTCAAGGGCAAAAGCACTGGTGTGGAAGGTAGAGATTTCAGTTTCTAAGCTTCCTCTCAACCAAAGTGGGTATTGAACTGAAGTGTCCTTAATTTCTAGCACAGCATTCTAACCACGACACTGGAGGTAAGCCATTTTTCTCTGTTTTTTTTTCCCTTCTCCTTTTGAATCTGAGCCACTAACGTAGCCACTGGGAAAAAAAAAATGATGAAAGGCGGTGGGGATGCTTCTGTCCTACTGGGGATAAGGGCCCAGGCCAGAATCTAAGACCACATCCCTTGCAGGCTAACAAACTCTTTAAACCTTGAATTCAGAATAACCTTGAATACTCTGAATATCGTTCTTGACCATTTGTGGGAGATTAGCCATTAACTTCAAGGTTCTTATTGAATATAGCGGCACACAGGAAGAGATGAGATTTTTTTTTTTTAGATTGGATAATGCAATTGGATCTCTAGGATGACGTAGTGGTCCTATTTAGGTCAATGTGCTCTCAGATGGATATGGAATTCAACCAATTCAGAGCTGCTTGCAAGTCCCAAAACAGTAGTGGGGAAGGAACAGTTCCCATCTGAGAGGACAGCAACTATATTGAACCTCTGTGTGATGGAGGTGCATCATCTAATCAGTGTGCAGGCTAAGTTTATGTGTAAAGTGTCATGTTCCTATATTGTTGCTTTAAATGATGATGGCAATATGATACAGGTTGGTCTTCTGCAGAGTGAAGGTACGGTTTGCAGAGTGCTTTCAGACACTCTTGCCATGTGGTATAAAATTTCCCCATGAACACTCTATTCTCTATTATTACCCAAGAAGGAGAAGTAAACAAATAAATAAAAAGTCAATGCCATAAAATAACATTTTATTTTTAATTGAACAATGTCAGCAAAATATTATCCTGTAGCTATCATTCATGTTTACAGCAGAATTCCCTTTTAATGTGTCTTATCTGATTGCTTATGTTTGCTTTTATTGCACATATCTCTTTGATCTCTAACCAGTTATAATTATGATGTTTTCAACATGTTTTATGTTTCCATAACTCTTACTTTCTATCAGACTTGGTATTTATACCATCAACTTCTTGTCTTTCATGTTCTTTCATCCTTTTTTTGTTAATGCCTTGTTTGCTAAACTTGTATATAGAATTTAACATTAAGTGTTTATTTTTTCTAAAGAAAATGTACCATCAGGTGTCAAACATTTTCAAATTTTATAATTTATTTAAATGATATTACTTTTTTTTTTTTTTACCAGAAGTGCATGGAACACCAAGAAGACTCTAATTTATATATATAATTTATATTTTCATTTATTTTTATTTTTTCTCCTAATGGCTACTCCCTATTATTTTCCCCAGCATTATGTTCTCTAGTATACATCATGCAGTATGTATCTACAGAAAAATTTATACCTGTGATATTTTTAATACAGTTTTCTTGGCAATTTTAGCTCTTCTGTTTCAATTTAGTAGCTGTTTATGCAGTGCTAACTGAACAATGTTTCAGCAATGGGGCAATAAAGGGAACTCAGCACTAAGCCCTATTTTTTCAAAATAAATACTTTCCAGAGTTTGGGATCACCATAATATAGAAATAACTATTAGTGATGATAAGGAAGGAGATCAATGGAAAGGCAGGGAATAGTTGAATAACAAAATTCTGTATTTACTTCAGTGATTGGCGTTCATACTTCGGCTTTCCTTTGTTTTGTATTAATTTTTAATAACATTGGCTAGTATTCTTTTTCTGGGTTCCCACTCTTGAATGTTTATGTCTTTGTGTGAAGCTGGAGGAACTCTTAGTTTTCATCTGAGGCAGCATTCATTGAAGAGAGGCAGGCTGTGTCTTCTACTGACCATTGCAGCCCTGTACAGTCTAAATATTTTCCAACAGATATCTAAATCAGCTCCTTGCTGACCTGAGATGATGGGTGAGGGCCCTTTTAGTTTATATCTCTATGTCTTCCACGTGACCTTTATCCTTCATTCCAGGCAATACAGTAAATTACCTTCATATGCCAGTGCATGTACCTTACCCATGTCACTGTCTACTGAAGAAATTGACCCTTGCTTATTTTTTTGCATTGGTGCAGTAGAGCCTGTCCTACTGTTTAAGTATTTGTTCTCACATCTTCTCATTGGACACATCTGCACGTGCACTTTAATGTACAGTAGGCTATTTTACTGCCCATTAAAGTGCCACGTAAAAAAAAATGCAAGTACGCTAATGCTAAGTAAAATAGGCTACTGCATATTAAGCCTTACTTAAAAACCATGCACATTCATTACTGTGATTAAGGCAGCTTAATGAGCATTTGTTTAGTAATTCACATTGGAAGTACTGAATTTAATGTGCATTAGGAAAAACACCATAATGCATGTGTAGACATGCCCACTGTCTCCTAACTGTGCTGATCTACCCTTAGTAATTTAGTGTCTATGTTTCCTGGGATTAAAACTTTCTCTGCTAGGGCTGTTGTACTTCTTCTTATAGGCTGTTTAATTGTAAAATAGCTTATAAAAAAACAAAATTATAAACAACAAAATTAGAAAATGGTAAGGAGAAATGCACTAAAGTAATAAGACTTCAGGCAGTTCTGTTCATTTTCCAGATCCTTCTACCCATGTTGTCTCATGCATGATGAAAAACATCTTTTATTATGGCAGCTTAATGTTAGGAAATGCCTTAATAGCCAATCAGATTGAATTTAGTGATCATCTCTTAATTTAATGAGGATATCATTCTAGAACTCTGAAGATCTGGTTTAGTCCATTTTACTACTTTTATCATAGCCATTACATCAACATAAACAACAATTAGGTGACTCAACATGCAGTAGGCAAATTACTAACTTCCATTAAAGTAGGTTTATGACCCTCTTGAGCAAGACTTCTTTGTAGCAAATTATAGTGAGTCCAAATTTTGAAACTTATCTTATTTCACTTGAATTTTACTGTATATTCTCATAGGTAAGTCTGTGCTATGAACATAAATTAAAATAATTTTGTGATATGGGCTTATGTTGTGATTTCTGATGTGGTTTTTACTTTGATGTCTGATTCTTCCCAAATGTTTTTGGCAAGATTTCTGTGTAAACCGAAAGTCTGTCCAAGGAATTATCTTTCTTTGAAAATAATGACTGGGGGCAATTTCTTTTGCAGCCTACAAACTGTATATTGTTTAATGCCGAATGTTAAATATTCTAATTAGAAAAGATAAAGTGATCCCTAACCAGATCAAAACATTTGTGTACTTCCTTCCCAAAGCCATTCATTAGTACCATTGAGAATTGACTTTCTATTTTGAATTAACTTTGCAGATTCCTAGAGAGAGAAAATTTGATAAAGAACTATTTGCTTGTAGACAGAGTTATGGAGAATTGTAGGATTGCTTGGTAGACAAATTAGGAAAACAGTCCCTCTTCTTCTACCCATACATATACTTGTAACAAAATGAGTAATGCAATATGTTATACTAGAGTACTAGACACCAGAGAAAATTGATTCTGGATGTTATGATTAATCAAAATGTTTTGGGTGGTGATATTCCCTTCCTGTCCATCTAAAAGCCTAGGGTTTTACATGGCATTTTTGGTTAAGTGCTAAAAATGCGACTTGTACATAGGTAAGAATTCCTTCCTGGACATATAACCTTCTGCACATGGACAGCTTTGAGCAACTATGTAGGTACACAGATTGGGAATGTGTAGGAGTAGGCAGGAAACATGCACACCCCTCATGGATGCATAGTAGTCTTGGATGCCTGCATGTGAAAGCAGCTAAAATCCATGATTATCAGACTTAGACTCCAGAAGGTAAAAGAGTAAAAGCGTCTTCCATAGCTCAGGGTAGGATCCTCACCTGACAGCCAGAAATCTTGTGTTCTAGGGTCATGTTAGCCCATAGGTTTGAACTGGGAGGTTCTTGACCCTCCAACACCCCTCATAGTATAGGTCGGACTTTTGAATTCCTTCTCAAGCACTCCTTTGGAAACAGTCTTTGGGGAAAAATGGAGGGAGGGGGCAGACAGGTACAGGCACAGGGGACAAGGGGCAGGAGACCAAGGAGTGGGGGGTTAGCTTCTTGCTGCCTGCCACAGCAGTGGGGGTATGAATTTAAGAAAACCTTCTACTGGTTATATTCTATGCATGGAAACTTATAACCGATCTATGATTTTCCATGCATAGAATCTAATTATTCGGGGGTAGGTTGTCTTAAACTTGAAGTTGTCTTGGATTTGAGTAAATGCAGTACATCTGCCTACCTGCCTGGCAAGAGTGCATCCTACTGTGCATGCTCACATGGACTGGTGGCAATTATGTAACTGGATAAGTGTCATTTAGACATATAAACTGATATAAGATTCTGTCCTTTGTGTTTTTCTAGCTGACTTTTCACAACACACTTCAAAAGGTCTTGATTTCCTTCCAGAGCAGAAGAGGAAAATCTGAAAGGTTACTTCAGATGAGAAAACTGTTTTCTACTCAGTTTTAGTCATCTTTTACAAGATTGCCGTAATAATTTGTAGGGAATTTATTGAAATGTCAGAAATGTATATGTAATATTATATGTCTTTATTATTGTATTATATACTTAATAATTCATTATTTTATTTATATTCTTAAAGGTATTATTATATATAAACATTTGGGCAATTACAATGCAAAATGATTGGTAACATTTGTTTTTATTCAATATTGTACTGCTAAACATCATGCAATCTTGCCCGCAGTTATTCATTATTTTCCTCTTTAATCTGAGTAATTGACAATTTACATGCATCACTTTGATTATAGGACTTTTCCCATGTTTATTCCCAAGAGAAGTCCTGTACTTCGTTAGGCCAGCATCATAAACACAGTTTTGCTTTGATTTTTTAGCAACAGAGTTCTTTGCTATAAAACTTTTACAGTTGTAATCAGGGAAAATGTTGGGTTTTGAATTGTCAAATAACACTCTGTAATGTTGGCACAATACAAAGGCACTTCTGGAATAAACAAAGTCACATTGCTATACACTGTTGTGACACTAATAAACATCCAGTTGCGGTCTCCAAGAGAACTTTGGGCTTTCATGTCAGATGCTGAGAAATGATGCCATGCCCCCAAATATGCTCTTAATATTGGCTGACTGCTAGAATGGCTATAGATGTCATTTAAACTTCTGTAAACTCCTTCCCTTTAACACTCAGGGCAAATCATAACATTTCAACACAGGGCTCATATATGACTCAGACATTTAAATTATTTTATCTTATAAAATGAGCTTAAACACAAAATATACTAAACCATTTTCATTAATGGGACTTAAACGTGTTTTGGAAGTGACCTGTGGTAATTTGGTAGAGACAATATATTCCCTGAGAAATATTAAACCATCTGTTGTATGGAATCTAATTAAGTGATGATGCAGAGCTACTTTATATTAGAAATTTTACTTCAAAATCCTATTATTATATTTTAGTCATTGTGACTGTATGGACTTGTGTATGTGCAATCAGCCACTAGTGGGCTGAAGACCCATGTTCTGTTACCGTAGGCTGCGTGCTGCACTTGAGAAATAAAGAGTTTCTAGAACTGACAGCATTACCATTTCCTATAAGGGGAAAAATTTGCAATGGACCCTTTGCCTAGTGTATGTTGGACTTTTAACTCAGGTAGTACTGGCTTGTGCATTTGGATGCAAAGTCCCCAGGTTTAGACTCTGCTGAGGATTCAAATATGTACACACCAGTGTGTATATCTATACAGTTTAGATTTTTTAAATAGTCTACTGGATTTCGAAATGCATTTCATTGAATTGATATAGAACATGTGTTTAAATGTCCTAGGCTGCTTTGAGAAGCTTAACCATATATGCACATGAACATTCAAACACTTAATATATTGTGGTGATATTCATGTGATAGGTTGAGTTTGTCTTGGGACTTTGATCTCCAGTGTGCCTGCTACTCTGTATCAGCTGGGATTATTATTTAGTATTTAAATTTTTGAGAAACTACAGCTAGTTCCCTTTTAATAAACCTACCTGATATGTTTATTCTTTCCTTAAAATATAGCATTTAAGCTGAAAATTACATTGTGTTAAGGTACAATAATGAATTCTACACCACTGGAAATATTAATGCTTTAATACCTCTTGATCCATCAGAGATAGATATGGGGGATTTTTAATAGTGAGAAAGAGATTTCCAGTAGGACACAGCAGTTATTGTATAGCTCTTTATTAGAAAGGATTGTATTCTTATAGAACTGTAGAGAGAATTTATTTTAAGACTCTTTTAGTGATTTCCATTATTTGCAAGAATTTTAAAGTTGGTACACATACATAAATCTTGCTGGAGAGATACTATTATAGTAATTATGGAGGGTTTGCTTCTCTGCAAATATTTGTAGGAATTAGGAATAGATCTTCTATAGTTGGAGTACCAACCATCTCACCTCAATGCAAGTGAGAAAAGGATCATTCCCAAAGCTCCTTAAAACATTTACATTTTTTCTTTTTCTGCAAAAAAATATTTGGCAATTCCCACTTCGTAGTCCCATCTTGCTTCATGCTTAAACTTAGATACGCTATATATAGGCAGTATCTCAACAATCTTTCTCTTAGCTCTATCCTGGGTCTTTAATTGGTCAAGATCTTAAAAAAAAAAACAAAAAAACCCAACCCTTTAGGGCCAAATCTCATGTTACTACCACAGATACTAAGACTTATCTAAAAAGAGACCACTTTCCCATTTCTCCTATTTCTCTAGACATTCCATTCTTCACCTTTTGGTCTTCTGCTTTCCATGAAATCCTACAGAGGCCAGTCTTGCTCTTTTGAGAAGTCAAATGATGAAGATATAAATTACTAACATAGCACTGTTTGCAAGAATATCTAGGGCAGAACTCTTCACTGCTGTAAATTAATGAAGTTAGTTTAAGCCACTGTAACCGAACCAGTTTACAACAACTGAAAATGTGGCCTGTAGTGTTTAAAAAATAGCTAATGCTACATCCATGCATGTTTACTGAGAGAGAAATATAAGAACAGACTTAATTGGTCTCAATCCCAGTGCAATTTAACTTGCATAAGGGCTGTTTTCCCCACTTAAATAAGGACATAGAGTTTTATTTCAGTAGGCTAGTCTGGGGAAGATCTGCGTAAGCTAACCAGTGCCTTTTTATATAAACGGCAATTTAAAACAAGGGTGGCTACGGGGACTTAGTCATGCACAAGACAATAGGGCTTTGTGTGAAATTTTGACAAGTGTTTTGTTTCGAAGCTGTTTTGACGTAGGCGAGCCAGTGGTGGAGCTGCTCGGAGAGCAGCCCTGGCCAGTGGCTCCCCACTGCCTCCCACCACTGGGCTGATCTCTGTGGGACTGGCAGAGCCAGTTGGAGTGCAGCCCCAGCTCTCCCCTGCTTCCCACCACTGGTCTGCACTCTGAGCAGCTCTAACAGCCCCACTTCATAGTCATGTCCTTGACCTCGAGGACCAGCTCTTGCTCCTGTTCCTCCTCTTCCTTATCATCACCTGCAATCTATATAAGTTCATCAACACTTAAATCCTCATTGTGGGAATTAATGAGCTCCATGACATGCACCTCCTCGAGGTCTGAAAAGCCATCTCCTCCCACCTTCCATCCAAAATCAATAACCTCTCAAACAGTTGTGCACGGTTTGAGGGAGCCCTTGGAGGCCATAACACATTCCTTCCAAAGAGGCTTCCAAGCACTATTTATTAGGGATGTACAAAATGGGCCATATTTGATTCAGATTTGCCCTGAATCAGGGGCAGTGATTCAATTTGTTGATTCTGATCATTGTCCCTGATTTGATTCAACTGAGTCCAAATCTGAAGGTTCAATGCTGATTTGGAGAATCAGCGATTCAGCCATAGATACAGCTTTAAATGTTTTTCTAGATACCGTGAGGTATTGTGGGGGGCCCCTGCATGCTCAGCAGCAAACCCAGAAGTACTTCTGGTCCGCTTCTGGGTCCACTGGGGACCCAGAAGCTCAGGGGGTGCCCCCTGCACCCCCCCGTGGCTCAGCAATCCAGGTCTGCCACCGAATATGCTGGGGAGCCCCCTGCACTACTCTTCGATGCTCCATCCACCCCACCATCACAGCATTGATGAGCTGCCTGGTACCTTTGAGTTATGTAGAAAAAATATTCAGAATCTCTCTGAACCTATTCATAGGGTTCCGGTTCAATTCAGAGAGATTAAAGGGTTAATATGATTCAGTTCAAATTTGGAGATTTGGCCACCAAATCTGGGCAAATCTCTGGCAAGCTGACTTAGGGACCAAAGCTCCACACAGCCCTACGATTTATGGTGGTAGACTTTACTTCATCCCATGAAGCCTTAATGCTGACGAAGGCATCCCTTACATGGTATGTTTTCCATGACTTACGGACTGTTGTGTCAGTATCTTCCAGCAGATGGAAGATGCTTCTTCTTAGGTAGCAAGCCTTGAATGTTGATATCACAACATAGCCCTGATCTAGAGGCTGGATTAGTGAGGTCGTGTTGGGGGAAGAAACACGACTCTCACATTGGGGTTGTTAGTTTCCAGATGTTTAGGGTGTCCAGGGGTGTTGTCAAGGATGACATCATCTTAAATGCCAAGTTAGCCTCCCTGCAATAGCGCTCTGCCTCCACAATAAAATGTTGAGTGAGCCAATCCTCAGAAACTTAGCCTGTCACCCAGGCCTTCTTGTTTGCATCCCAGTGTACAGGCAACATGTGTCTACTCAGCCCTTTTAATGCACATGGATTTAGGGAGTGGTAGACTATCAATGGCTTATACTTAAAATCTCCAGCAGCATTGCTATACAGTAGGACAGTCACCCTGTTCTTCACTGCCTTGAATGCACTTGCAACCTTCTCTTCCTTGGAGATGTACTACCTAGATGGCATCCACTTCCAAAACAGCCCCGTCTCATCTGCATTGAAAACTTGCTTAGAATTATAGTGATTGATTACTCGAAACCCCTCAGAAAACTTTGCAGCAGTTTCATGATCAGCACTTACAGACTCCCCAGTCATCTTAACACTGTGCAATTTCAGACGCTGAAGGAATTTGTTGAACCAGCCCTTACTAGCCATGAAGGGCTCTTCAAGGTCACCACCCTCTTGAAGCAGGCACCATACATTTGCAGGGCCTCACCCCCCTATCACAGAGGAGGAAGGATTCATCTTCCTCTGGGTCTGATCTTCCACATACACCCTAAGAATCTTCTCCATCCTCTCCAACAGTGGGTTCCTTACTTTCATTGCTAGCTTGGCAGCAAGTGGTGTAGAATGAATCACAGAACTCCTTATGTTGTCAGCATTCTTCTTGATGGCATGTATGGTTGAGTCACCCAGGCTGAATGCATGACCAAGTGCAGAGGGCCCTGACCAGCTTCTGCATGATTCAAAATCTCCAGTTTTGTCTCCGGTGTTAATGAAATTCTCTTGCGCTTCATTGATGGACCAGGGAGAGGGGTAGGAGATGAGCTAGCAGGGCGCTTAGAAGCCATAATTGGGGTGGCACATGTAGCAGACAACAAGCGAGGAGTGAATGGGCTGCGTGCTGGTCCTTGAGCCCCACTGCCCTGAGAGTCATCTGACACCACATGCATCCTGCCACCAGGCAGGCAGGAAGCAGCCCGACGATGGGACACACATGGCATTGGCCACTCCTGGGGCAGCTGCAACTCTGCTTGTCCCATCACTTAGCCTGGCCCGCACTCCACTGACCCCAGACCCTGCTGCAGCTGCCCTGGGAGTGGCTGACACCACCTGCCTGCACCACACTGCAGCGTAGCCCAGGGGATGGGGTGAGTGAGGCCTCGGCCAGGCTGGGTGGTAAGACAATCGGAACCCCGGGGGGATATGGAGTGTGGTGCAGCCCAGTGTCTGCAGGCAGCTGGAGTCGGCTGCTCCTGGGGCAGCTGCAGCAGGAGTTGGAGTGAGTGGGGCCCCAGCCCAATGGCCCTTTCCCCTCCCTGCACAGATTTACCTGCTGGGAAGGGGGAGAGGCGCACACCTACACCGATCGCATAAGAGTGAATTTACCTTGCATATAATGAATTTTGGGTATAAAAAGAGCAAATTTGAATATACAGAACCTGAATAAAGCAAGCAAAACCTGTACGTAGATTTTATAATCTTTGGGGGAGCAAGGATTATACCTCTGGTCTGTGTATGCACCTAGGAGTAAGAGCCATAGCAATAGGACTTCTAAGTATGATAACACTAAAATAATAATGTCCATTGCCCTAACCCCCAGGAAGAAGAAGCTTCACTACTGAAGCTTTTAGAGAATGAATTAATGTATCTTCATGATGAAATCTGAAAGGAAAAAATGCTGCCTGCTGTCTAAGGATAAAAGAAGGTATGTGTTTTGGGTTGTTTATTGGTGCAAGTTTCATTTGATGGTGCCATCAACATTTCTTGACTATTATGCTTGATCAAGTAGATAGCACAGTTTTACTGACAATTTGTTCAGTCTAGGTTTCCTTAGGTACTGGTCTTTGAGGTGAAAAAGGGGTGTACTTTTGGAGCTTCCATTTCCATTTAAGGCAATCCAATTTTCTCATTAAGCCTCCTCTACTTTTCTCAAACATCCCAAGCCCATCCATTTCAAGTTAACAGCAGAACAGGGGGAAAAAGAATGGAGAAAATAATAATGTCTGAGACCCCTTACAATGCAATGTTTCAGCCTAATGAGTGAAATATCCTGGTTCCGTGGATCCTGGTGTTAGTGGCATAACACTAAAATTTAGTGCGTGCTGTCTCTCACTCCATTGATTACTATAGAGGCTAATAAGCATATTTTCCCTCAGGTAGTCACTTTGACTCATTTTTGTACATTTATTTCGTAGGGTGGGGGGTTATTATTAATTTCTTCTCTGTATTATTCTAAAGAGCTCTTTAGTATTGCTTAGTGGCACTGAAGAGATTTACAACCCTCTAGATATATACCTTTTTTCCTTTCTTAATAATGTATAAGATAATTTAGTGCACAGGAAATTGAGGCCCTAATAACACTGTCTTGAGCCACTTATAGTATGAGTAGTTTTGCAAGTATCTCCAGACAGTCTCTGGCTATTCACCTCATACCTGGCCTCTGATGCTCCTCTACAGTCCTGGGCCTCTCTTGTACTCAACCTGCCAATCCTTCCAAATTGGTTGGTGGTTGAAAAAAAAGATAGGCCTTGGAAGCTTATTTTCACTTGTGATCCAAGTCATGATTTGAACAGAGGTCATAAGAGATGAAAGGCTGCTATATTAACCCACCACATAAGCAAGCTCCAGGAACTTGATTTTCTGAAATCAGACAAGTAAATATTAAACTAGTTCTGTGAATTTCAATTTTATAGCTCTAAACCATTTATTACCAGGACTCAAGATTTAAGGCTGTTTGAGACTGAGAGGAACTGTCTTTTGAATAATTGACACCTATTGACATATGAGTAAAAGCACATTCTTGATTTCATCCCAATGCATCCTTCTATCTGGGTTAAACACAGACAGGCAATCCCTTATAAGAAACCTGAGCTCACCTTATCTTATCTAGATAGTTTAGTAAGCAGCAACACACTCTTCTCTGAAATGCTCATAGCATGCACAGGCATAAATGGTAAATGCAGAGATCCAATCTTGATATTATAGCTCCCTATACTATCCTTTTCTCTCTCTCTTCAATTTCTTTCTAACAGAAAATAAATTCACTAAACATACCAAAATTGGTCTCCAGTGGTATATTTTTGCTTCATATAAGAGCTTCTTTTCTAACTCACAATAGGTGTTCAAGGTCTGAGTCTTCACAGTCAGGCCCCTTGGTTTAGTTATTAATTACTGGACAACAATAAGGGAAAATAGGAGTAAAAAGTATACCAAATAAGTCTGGTAGAATTTTAGAACTTCTTTGCTCAAACATAATTAATGATTCAAAGTGCAAGGTGGTAGCAAATCAGCTAAGTGATGGAAATATTCCTAATGAAAAGTAGTCCTGAAAATTCTTTCTGTGAAGATTTCACTGAAATCTAATACAGAAGGCAACATTAAAATTAGCCTCTTCTCATGCAGAGCAGTTATTTTGTTGCTATTTTTTAGAGAAAGCTATGGAATAGGGGTGGGTAATGAAATGGGAGGTAGAATGGAAATGGGGGTGGGGAAGGGTGTGGAAATGAAGGAAGTCAGTCACTGAAGGAGAAAATAAAGAGTAGTAAAAAAAAGAAAAAATAAAAAGAAATGAAGAGGAAGTAAATTAAAGAATCTTTCATATTTTAATAAATTAAGATTTGGGATTAGGGTGTGGGGAGTGCTGGCCATGCTTCCTGGGGTGGCTGAGAGGTTGGAAGCAGTGAGGGAAGGCATTTTTGGGGGACCTGCTGCTTCTGGCCTGGACAGTAAATGCTAACTCATGGGGACCCAATCCAGCCCTTTTTCTCTCCCACTCACCCTAGACCCCACTCCTGAACCTGTCCATGACCTGCAACCTTGCTAGTTGGCATGTGCTCTGCAGGCTCTTTAAGTGGGGTTGCATCCCTGGAGGAAGGAAGTTCACACCCCTGGAGGCAGGATGGGGAGTTTCCTGGATGCCAGAACTTCCTCCTGGGCAGTAGAGTTCAGGGGATGGAAAGTTTATCCACATAGAACACGAGGGTTGGGGAAGGGACACTGCATCCTGGGATGCTGGAGGACATCAACTTGGGAGGCTCATCTGCAAGGAGTAGAGGGGCCACGCATTAATGGAACATGCATTGGGTAACACATCAGAGTTCTACCTGCCCTGCAGTGGAATAACTGTAAGCTGCCTAAAGTGTGCTTAAAACTAGTTTCAGGTGTTAATGTGAGGGGTTAAGCGCTCCAGGAGCCACCTAAAATTAATATGAAACAAGGCTCTAAGAAACTTCCTCTCTCCAGAATAGAGTAGATTCATGGGATAGGTCAGGGATAGGAGGAGGCCAGGAGTAGCATGCTGCTCTCTGGTAATCATGGACAAGTGAAATCCCCTTTACAGTACTATTTCGGATAGTCCAGTTTAGAGTAAGCCTAGGTTTTTTCTTGCATAAACAAATGGCCCATGGGCCAGATCTGGCCAGCAGAGCCATTTCATCTAGAGTCAGTTGGAATTTGGGGCAGAGAAAGCAGGGCAGGGCCTGCCACCAAATTTGCAGCTACAGAGAAGATATTATAGCTGAGGGAGTGTGAACAATTGCTGCATTAAATCCCATGCTGATGTTCCCTGCACTGCCACCACTGCCACTCGCCACACCATCTCTCACCCTGCTGCCACTCACTCTTCCACCACTGAGTCCAGATCCAGGCTGTTAAGCTTGGCTCGTCTACATGAGATATTGCTTTGCTGTAGTGATGAGCTATGGTGATGTAGCTCATCACTACAGCAATGTAGCATCAGCGGGCACTAACCGTGATGCTCTTGCTATGGAGATGTAGGGTTGGAAACAACCCATGCACCACTGGTACTCCGCAGTACCATCTGCTTTAGCAAGTAGTAAATTACTGTGCAGTACCAACTGCACAGTCAGGGGCACATGTAGACGTGTCCTTTCCATCCAAATTTGGCTTGTGAAAAGCCCACAGTCTGGATCCAGCCCAAAGACACAGGTGAGTTTGACACCCCTGATCAAACTCATTTTAGTCTCAAAATTGGGAGGGGAAGTGCAAGGATATCCCTCCCAACTTTGCATCTACCTGAGCAGTAGTCATTGGAGCTGATGTCATCAATAAATATAGAAATAAACAAGCCTAAATGTAGCAGAATTTTCCTCCTGAGGGAGATTTATCAAAATATACATGGACTTTTGATTGTGACGTTGCCTGTTCTGAAGTTAATACCTACCTGTACACTGAATACTTTTGATCTAGAAGTCTTTGAGAAACAATGATGTTCTGAGCTCCATGATGCCATTTTACAATACTGGTTAGAGAACATCCTTACTTTCATAAGTCATTTTCCAAGTTTCACCAACCGCTACTGTTTTAATCATGCTTTTGATCTAGAGGTTGATAATTGCATCATTGTTAGAGAGATGATTATTTCCAGTAATCAAGACCTTTTGCTGAGTTTCTAATTACCTTTTTTCCCCTGTATTGCTAAAGATTGTGAAACAGTCTGCATTAACATGTCAATTACAAGTCCCCACTAAAAGCTCATTTGTGCTATGAAGGTCACAGTGCTTAATTTAAAAATCAGTGCCGTATATGAAATGAAAAAAAAATCTTAAATACCAATATTGAAAGGATTCAAAACTGGATTTGTGGGTTATACCTGTAGGGATTCTTCTTTTGCAGAAATTTTCTTTGAAGCTTGAGGGGGAATAATTTGCTCTTTAAAATGCTAAGGGAGAAGATATTTTATTTTTATTTAATCTCCTGAGAAGTTTAAGTCTTTTGCAACTCATTTATGTGATAGTCACCCTGAAAAACTTTCTAGTCACCTTAGACAATTAAAGAATTGCATTATTCCCTAGATGTTTTCTGTGCTAATACTATGAGACATGACAGTGATATTCAGGAAACATTTCCTCATGTGCATCAGAGAAAAGAGGAGATGAAAGTATATCCCCTCAGTGTATCCCTAATCCCAGGGTTTCCAGGGGCCATCTAGAAGTTGGACTCATTTTTTTGCTTTTCAAATAAATGTGGTTCCTGTTGTCTGAAGCTATTTAGTAATTGGACCCACATTTTCCAAAAGAAAAGCACATAAATTCACAAAACCCAAGAAATTGTTGTCTGCCTTTTAAGCACTGCCTCGGTGCATATGGTACACTCAGTGCATATGGATGTTTGAATCTAAGTTCAATTTCCTTTCCTGCTGGAGGGGACTACATTCCACATTCAGGAGGCATTTTGACTGGGAGGCAAAAGATATTCTGGGCTGGGAAGATGCTTTCAAACTCTCTTCTGTTGACACTTTTCCACTTTGTACAATTAATTAAACATTCTTGGATCAGAGACTAGAATTGATGTGTCCCACAAATGAACCCCCTAACCACCAGGATAGTCAATTATTTTTGTTCCATTGCTCTTTAATTCAATGATTACTTAAAATGTTTATAGGAAATTGAGTAGCAACAAGGAACACACACAGAAGAAAGGAAATCCAAGCTCAACATCACTGATTACCTGACTTGGGGCAAGAATTTGAATCAAGTTCTTCCACATCATAAGAAAGTGTCCAAAGCACCAGGGTAAGGTATGCTGAAGTGAAAAGACCTCACTCCTTCCACATTATGTGTTTTGCTGAAGCAAAAATATCACTTATTTACCAAGCTTTATTTCTATCATAGAGCTGAACACTTTCTACATTATGTTACTTTGCAATAATTTCTTAGAGCGCTGATACACGTGATGCTGTGGATGCTTTTAATTAGCACAGATCTTGGAGCTGCGCTAATTAAAGTGGCCCTCCCTTCCCCCCACCATGCCTCCGGGAGCATGTGTATAAATGCCCTTAGTTCAAAGTGCCCCACTGCCATTTTTCAGCATGGGGATGGTGATACACATGATACTCCAGTCACTTTTAATTAACATGGCTCTCAGAGCAGCGGTAATTAAAGCACATCCCCCCCCCCCCCCCCCCCGCACACACACACAGGCTTTCTGGAGCACATGTATAAATGCCCTTAGTGGACATTTCACTAGAAGAAAATGCTTGAATGGAGTAATTTTCATCTGTGTCCCTCTCAGTCTCCAGGATACCCTGGCATGCCCCCTATGATAAGGAAGTGAAGAAGAATTGTACAAGGCTGAGTATTTCAGCTTTCCATTATTTGGGAGATTCTCCTAATACAGCAATCCTTACTTGAGTAATAACTCATGATATGACTGGATTTCAGAATGATGCCCCTGGACTGCACCAGGCTCCCAGTCCCCAGCAGCAGCTCTCTGATGTCACAGAGGGAGATGATCCCAGTGTGAGGGAAAGAGGGGGAAAAGGGCCAAAAAACTTCCATGGCTAAACAGAGAAATCCAGGAGGCCCTAAGGGCAAAAAAAGAGGCATATAGGCAGTAGAAACAGGGAGAAGCTACCACGGAGGAGTATACCTACTTGGCCCACACTTGCAGGGAGGCAGTTAGAAAAGCCAAAGCAACTATGGAGCTAAGACTAGCAACACATATTAAAGACAACCAAATGCCTTTTTTTTTAAATATATAGGGAGTAAAAAGAATGCAGCCAAATGTTCAGCAGTGGGGAGTGGCAGATGCATGGGATGGTGCGTGCCGGTGCCCCATCCCCGTCCACCCACGTGTACCCCTCAGGGCCTTCTCAAGTGCCACTGGGGGTACGTGTACCTCTGGTTGACAACCCCTGTATTAAACCATGACATGATGAAGTTGTATCAACAAGCACAAGGGAGCTGTAAGATAAACAGAATGTAAGCATAACTTGTCCCTCTACAATGACTGCCATATTGTATGGTTTTACCTGTATAAGATATTAGTTTTCAGGACTCCTTGAGGACATGTTTAACAAGGCAGAAGTGAGTGTGTGTTTGCGAGTGTGTGTATAGAATTAAAAGGAAAGGAAGCATTTCTTAAATCATGCTCAGTATTCCCTCTGAATGTTCTGTGATGCTCATGTTACAACGTTTTTCTTGACAAATTGAGAGCTTTGTCAATGACAATTTTTGATGAGCACTAAATTACGACAAAACAAGAAAAAAAATGTCCTGGCATCATACGTTTCAGTCCTAATGTCCACTATGCATACATTCAGCATTCAACAAGGTGATAGAAATTCCCACCTACTAGTGATCTTTTTCAAGTAAAACTAATCTGAGTGATCAACAAAGCAGTTAATTTAAAAGTGATAATTATGGTTTGAGTCATAAATCCAATGGGAATGATATAGGCATTTATAAGCATGAAGATTCACTATGGCATTTTAAGTAAGTTCTTCAGGCTTATTAAAAAATCTTGTGTGTGTTTCTTACAAGTAGAGATTGAAACAGCAGGGAGGCCAAAGTTTGTGGAATCTATACAGTTACTAAACCAGACCTGTAGTTTCCTAACTTCATTATAGAAATCCATATACTCCATTCAGCTACTGATACTAATATATCTCAGTTCATCAGGGCATAGGAGTGTTTACAATAACTTTACAGCTATTTCAATAACTCTACATCTGTCCTCAAAAACCTACTTCTATTAACTCACAACAAAGATGGCTACCTCATTTATCTCCTGTTTCTTCATAATGCCAGGTCCACAGAGTTACAAGGTGTGCATTCCCGCATTGGGACTATGTTACCTATCTCAAAAATAAAATGTGTTGGAAAGGGTGATTCATGCCAGCTATTGCCTTGTGGAATACGCCTGTTTAATGATGCTGAAAGGCTCCTATCTTCCATCATTTTTCTCTCTTTGGATTTCAAGTCATATTGCATATGCTGCAAGTTTAAATCCAAACCCAAAGGCTGCCAAGATTTGAACAGTAGCCATAAACTGGAATTACCTTACACATAATGAATAGATACCTCTGTTTATCTTAATAATACAACAAATGGTCTGCTTTAACAAATGTGCTACCACCTGGTGCTTAAACGAACATCCAGCCACAAGCCCATTTGAGACATGAACAGTCTTTGTTGATGAGGACATCCTCATATGAACAGATTTCAACTTCAGCATAAGAAAGAGTGAGTGAGTGTAAAAGCACACGAACACATATTTGAAAATTAAATGCATCTTTGCCCTAAAGATTATTAGAAAAAGCAAGAAGAACAAGAAAAAAAGAGATATTAAGTGAACAAAATCAATACTAAAATACTAGTTCAAAATGAGGAATTAGAACTATAGGCCTTATAATTATATGTTTCTGCTGCCTTTCCATTCAAAATTGAAACCAAAACCTGTCTAAAAATAAAACTGAAAAATTAACCACTTACAAATAAAATGCTTGTTCTAAATCATCATCTCAAAAAGAAACTGTAATTGTATTGCTTCATAGCTGCACCCAAAAAGTTCATGTGATAGGAACAGTTTCCTTTTATTTATGGATGGCAACATGTTTTTAATATAAGACTTTACTGGAACTAAATCTTGCAACAGTCATCTTACAAAAAGTGTTATAATTTGTGACACTGTCAACAAAGCCTCCAATACTGCAGTGTTATTTTTTTTCTTTGCTTTAAGACATGTCTGTGGGGAAGTACATAGCAGTGATTTGCTGTCTAGCTATATCAGAAATAAATTACAGTACCCCCCAACACCAATTCTGTCATGAGGGCTGGCATATCAGAGGTAAGGCAGATACAAGGAACCAAATCCTATTTCACTTTTACACACTTAAGTGGCACTTACACTGGCACATAAGTGCAATTTTTGGCACTTACACAGAATTTAGATGCTTTTTCTATTTGTGTAGCTATGCTCACTCTGTGCTTCTCTTCTGAGTATGATCAAAAGACTCCACTTTAGCAATATAGGTCCTGGAAAAGAACAGAATTAGTTGGGTATACACTGAAATGGTTGTGTCTACATGAGATGCTTTACTGTACAGTATACTAATCTATTGAGCAATAAAGCATCACCATATACATGTGTGCAGCATTTACTGCACAGTACATTAGTCTACTGCAGGATTGCCTACTACCTGTAAATACCACACACTAACTACTGTGCAGTAGTGCATATATACATTGCTGATCGGGAGCAAGTTGCTCCTGGTCAGCCAAGACAGCAGGGGTGGAAAAACTACTCCTTCCCCTGGTCAGCTGCTTCCCAGCCCCCTGCTCCAATCAGGGCAGGGGCGTGACTGGGGCAGGGGGTGAAGCAGAAGCTGTGGGAGGGTACATTTTCTCAGCCTTATGCTCCAATCCACAGATCAGGCACAGGGCTGGGAGACAGCTGTCCTGAGGTGGAACAGCTTCCCTCACCCCCTGGAAACCAGAGCCAGACTCTGGAGCCCCCTGCCAGCCCAGGGATGGCACCTGGTCCCTCTGGCTGCTGTAGGGGAAACAGCAGGGCTGGCTTAGCTCCCCACAGGAAAAAATTTGCTCCAAACGGAGCATGCATAGATGCCCTGGCCATGTTGACACAAGGAGCTGACTGTGCAGTAGTCCAATACTACTGCACAGTAGCGTCATAGATTCATAGATTGTAAGGTTGGAAGGGAACTTGGAAGATCATTGGGTCCAGCCCCCTGCACCAAGCAGGAAAGATAGCTGGGAGTCAGGTGACCCCAGCAAGGTGACTGTCTAGTTACCTCTTGAAGATTTCCAGGGTAGGTGATTGCACCACATCTAGAGGGAGCTTATTCATTAGTCTGGACACCTTGACTGTGAAGAAGTTTTTCCTAATGTTGAGCGCGAATCAATCTTCCAGGAGTTTGTGGCCATTACTCCTGCTTTTCCCCTTGGATGCCCTGGTGAACAGTTGCTCACCGAGCCCTTGGTGTACTCCCCTAGTGTAGTGGTAAGCTGCTACCAGGTCCCCTCTCAGCCTTCTTTTCCTCAGGCTGAGTAGTCCCAGATCCCTCAGTCTTTCCTCATATGGCTTGCCATGTAACACTCTGATCACACAGGTGGCTCTTCTTTAGACTCTCTCAGCCTTGACCATGTCCTTGTTGAAGATTGGTGCCCAGAAATGGACAAAATACTCCACCTGTGGTCTTGCCAATGCTGTGTTGAGAAAAAGAATCACCTCCTTGGTTTTGCTGGAGATGCATTAATTAATGCATGCCAGAGTATTATTTGTCCTACTGGCTACATCATCGCACTGCCGGCTCATATTCATACTGTGGTCTATCATTACCCCCAGGTCCCTTTCATTCATGGTGCTAGTCAGTTTGGTGCCACCAAGCCTGTAAGTGTGTTGGGGGTTGCTTGTCTTGAGCTGGATGTTGAACTTCATCAGGTTCTGATCTGTCCAACTTGATATCCTGTCTAGGTCTGCCTGTATCTGTAGCCTACCTTCAAGCATGACCATGCTCCCCATAACTTGGTATCGTCTCCGAACTTGGCTAGTGAGCTCTTCACCCTTACATCCAAATCATTAATAAAGATGTTGAAAAGTACTGGACTGAGCACTGACCCCTGCAGGACACCGCCACCCACTTCTCACCAGGATGACACAGCTTTGTTCACTATGACTCTCTGGGTCCTATCCTGCAGCCAGTTTTTCACCCACCTAACTGTCTTGGAGTTAGGCCCAAAATCCTCCAATTTTCTTGTGAGGACATTGTGAGATACTAGATCAAAGGCCTTTTGGAAGTCAAGGTATACAATGTCAGCCTGCTCTCTCATGTCCAGGTGGCAAGTTACCTGGTCATAGAAGGACATGAGGTTGGTAAGCCAAGACCTGCCCACAACAAAGCCATGCTGGCTGTCATTTAGAATATTACCTTCTGTAACCTTATTGCAGATAGACTCCTTGATGAACTTTTCTAGGATTTTCCCTAAGATGGTAGTTAGGCTGATTGCCCTATAGTTACCCGGGCCCTTCTTCCTTCCCTTCTTGTGGATGGGCACAACATTGGCGCTTTTTCAGTCCTCAGGGACTTCTCCATAGTGCCATGAGTTGTAGAAGAGTTTCACCAGGGCTTCCGCAGTGACTTCGGCCAGCTCCTTCAGCACTCTCGGATGAAGATCATCCAGTCCTGCTCACTTGTATATGTCTAATTTTTTGAATTAGTCATACACCAGTTCTATGGCAATAGTAGGAAGGTGATTATTCCTACCATGCTCATCCTCTACTCTACCTGGCACGGTTTTCCCCTTGGTACGGTGAAAGACTGAGGTGAAGTAGTCATTCAGGAGTTCAACTTTCTCCTGGGTACTGGTAACCAGCTCTCCTGAGTTGTTGAGCAATGGCCCCACACTCCCACTTGTATTCTTCCTTTTCCCTATGTACCTAAAGAAGGACTTCTTGTTGTCCTTGATTCCTGTTGCTAATCTAAGTTCAATTGCTGCTTTAGCCTGTCTTATCTGTTCCGTACAAATTTGGGTCATTGTGGAAAAGTCTTCCTTGGAGCCTGTCCTGAGCTTTCATTGTTTATAAGCCTCTTTAGTCTTTCTTAAGAGGACTGTGATATCCCTCTTTAGTCAAGAGGGCTTCCCAGCCCTTCTGTTACCTTTTCTCTGCATGGGAATTGACTTCCTTTGTGTTTCAAGAATTGTGTCCTTAAGGAATAACCACTCTTCATGCACACCTTTCACCTTTTGTCCCTGGTCCCACAGCACTTGCCCTACTAGTGTCCTAAGCTTGTTGAAATTTGCATTTTTGAAGTCCAAGACTTCAATCCTACTATCCAATTTGTCTGCCTTATGTCTGACAGTGAACATGATGGTTTCATGGTCACTGGTGCCCAGACTTCCCTCTATATTTAAGTTGGTCACTGGGTCATCTCCTTTGGCCAGGCCCAAGTCTAGCAGAGCGTCACCTCTGGTTGGCCCATGCACCTTCTGAGTCAGGAAAAATGCCTTGACATAGGTCAGGAAGGATTGTGAGTGATCCAAGTTGGCTGAGTGTTCCTCCGAAGAGATGCCTGGATAATTAAAATCGCCCATGACAACCATGTCACATGGACATGCAGCCTCAGTCAGTTCTTGGGTGAACTCCAGTTCCCCCCCTGGTTTGGTGGTGTGTAGTATACACCTACAGTTAGGTCTCTCTCACTGCACCCGCTTCCTCCCCCCTGCAACTTGACCCAGAGGGTTTTAATCTGTCCATTTTTGGAGCCAATGTCAGCCTCCAAAGAAGCGTACTGCTTTTTCACATAGAAAGCAACACCTCCACCTTTCTTCCCCACCTGGTGCCTTCTATGCACGGTGTAGCCCCCTTTAGCTATGTTCCAGTCATGTAAGGAGTCCCACCAGGTCTCTGTAATTCCTAGTAGATCATAATGCACACTGGAGAGTAGGAGGGCTAGCTCCACCTGCTTGTTCCCCATGCTCCTGGCATTAGTATATAGGCTATAGTATATAGGCTTCTACTGAGGCTGTAATCTTCCTGTCCAGCTGATGGAGAACTATTCCCTCAGCTCCTGCAAAATGGCTCTCGCAGTGTCCCTAGCTAGAGGACTTACTTCTATGTTGATCCCCGGACGTGTTTGAATTTGTGTATCCCTGTCCCCCCACAATCTTAGTTTAAAGCCCTATCCAGAAGATCGGCCATCCTGGCTATGAACAGGGACTTACCTTTCCTTATGAGGTGGATGCTGTCCCTTCCCAGGAATCTGTTCTCCCTGAAGTGTGCACCATGGTCAAGGAATCTGAAGCCTTCTTGGTGGCACCAGCGTCGGAGTTGCCAGTTCATTTTCTCGATGCATCATCCACTTCTGGGACCATGGCCTGAAACAGGGACCACAGAAGAAAAGACTACTTGGGCTCCCAACTCATTGAGCCCAACACCCAGAGCCCTATAGTCGCTCATAACCTGGTCTCATGACCCAGTCATGTGGCAAAAACCACAATGCAACACTACTGCACAGTAGTATTAGACTACTGCACAGTAGCATCACAAAAAAGATATTTGTCAGCACTACTGCACAGTAACTTGGGTTACTTCACAGTCATTTAGTACTTGTTTATACAAGTACAAATGGCTACGCAGTCAGCATCTCATGTAGATGCAGCTCCTGCAAGGGGAAGCTTACTGTGCAGTATTTTACAGTACAGTAAGCTTTCTGGGTAGTGGCCGTGTCTAGACAAGTGCAGTTGTTTGGTTCCCTGGGGAAAAGTAGCAATGACACACCTTGTGATGCAGCTATTTGTCCCTGGGGAACTCCCGTGCCACGCACGATTTGGTGTGAGGCAAGTTACCACAGAGGTGGTACAGGAGGCTCGGGCCATCACTGTGCTGGCTCCAGCAGCCTAATCTGGAGTCCTGGAGGCCTCCCAGGGCTGTAGCAGTGGCAATCCTGCTGGGTGGAGCCTTGCTGGCAGCCATAGAGCGTGCTACCCATGACTGCACTGCTCCATTTTTTTCCCATGGTATGTTTTAACCCCTGGATATTCAGTCCATTCTTTTTTAGGCCAGTGGCTAACACATTTGCCCAGACAGTATAAAACCCAGGTTCTAGGCTCCCCTCACCTAATTTGAAGAAATACGACAAGACTGTCCGACTGGTGTCTATGGTCTACCTACGACCTGTGAGTGGTTAACATGCAGCTCATGCAACCCAGGAGCTTATTCTCCTAACATTGCATACCAGGAAAGTATCTGGGGATCTGAGTGCCAGTAGTGCAGCCCTCATAATGATAGGGAAGGGGGGTGGGGGGGAGCTATGTGCCACTAGCACAGCATGCACAGCCCACACAGTGGGGAAAGGTTCCCAGAGGACTGTGCAGCTCATGTGCACAGCAGGGGGCCACACTTTGGTGGTGCAGACCACCCAGTAATAAAGGTTGACAGCCATGGAGTAAGACATGTGAAGCCAGATGAAAGTGAGCAAGCCAGAGGCAGCATGGTTCAGTAAGATGAAAACTGCCCTGAAAAGTCCTGGCTGTGGATCCTACCCTCTGCCCCACAATGGCCTTTCTGCACCTTGAATTTAATATCTGGCATATATAATGGATACTGAGCTATTGCATAGTTTCTGCCCCACTGGGGGCAGAGAACAGGGCCAGAATAATAGAATCACAGAAAATTAGGTTTGGAAGGCACCTCAGGAGGTCATTTAATCTAAACTCATGCTCAAAACAGGACCATCCCCAACTAGCAGGATCATCCCAACCAAGCATTTGTCTACCCAGGGCTTAAAAATCTGCAAGTATAGAGATTCCCAAATTCTCTGGGGAACCTGTTCAAGTGCTTTACTACCATCCTGCTGTGAGAGGTTTTCCTAATATCTAGCCTAAACTTCCTACGCTGCAACTTGAGACCATTGCTCTTTGCTCTGTTATCTGCCACCACTGAGAACAATCGTGCTCCATCCTCTTTGGAACCACCCTTCAGGTAGTTGAAGGCTGCTATTAAATCCCCCTCAGTCTTCTCTTCTCCAGACTATATAAACCCAGTTCCATCAGCCTCTCCTCAGAAGTCATGTGCCCCAGTCCCCTAACCATTAATCTTGCCTTCTGTTGGACTTTCTTGAATTTGTCCAAATCCTTTCTATAGTGGGGTAGCCCAAAACTGTACATAGTACTCCAGATGTGGTCTCACCAGTACCAAATAGAGGGGAATAATCACTTCCCTCAATCTGCTGGCAATGCCCTACTAATGCAGCTCAGTGCACCATTTGCCTTCTTGGCAATAAGGGCACATGGTTGGCTCATATTCATCCTATTGTCCACTGTAACCCCCAGAGCCTTTTCTGAAAAAAACTACTTAGCCAGTCAGTCCCCAGCCTGTACTGGTGCATGGGATTTTTCTGTCTTAAGTGTAGAACTTTGCACTTGTCCTTATTGAACTGGCTAATGTGGTCCCAATTTTCAAGAAAGGGAGGAAGGAGGACCCAAGTAACTATAGGCCTGTAAGCCTCACCTCGGTGTTTGGGCAGATCTTGGAGAGAATCATGAAGGAGCACATCTGTGGGGGGCCTGCAGGGGAGCTCATGCTCAGGGGCAATCATCATGGGTTCATCAAAGGCAGGTCCTGCCAGACCAACCTGATTGCCTTTTATGACCAAGTAACTAAATCCTTGGATGATGGTGTTGCCATGGACATAGTCTTTCTAGACTTTAAGAAGGTCTTTGACACTATCTCTCACCCCATCCTTATCAATAAATTAAGCGACTGTGGCATTGATGCCTGCACAGTTGGATGGGTAAAAAATTGGTTGATGGGGCGCACCCAGAGAGTAGTTGTGGACAGGTTGTACTCAACCTGGCGAGATGTGAGCAGTGGGGTACCCCAGGGCTCGGTCCTTGGGCCCGCACTGTTTAACATCTTCACCCGCAACTTGGACGAGGGGGTGGAAAGCACGCTGTCCAAGTTTGCTGATGACACTAAGATGTGGGGCGAGGTGGACACACTTGAAGTGACAGAGAGGCTGCAACTAGATTTAGACAGACTACAAAAGTGGGCAGATGAGAATAGGATGGGGTTCAACGTAGACAAATGCAGGGTGCTGCACCTTGGGAGAAGGAATCCACAGCATACATACAGGCTGGAGAGTTCCCCTCTTGAAAGCACAGAGGTGGAAAGGGATCTTGGAGTCATTATTGACTCCAAGGTGAACATGAGCTACCAATACCAGACCGCAGCCATCAAGGCCAGCCATACCTTGTCATGCATCCAAAGGTGCATCTCAAGCCGGTCCAGAGAGGTGATACTCCCCCTCTATGCGACTTTGGTCAGGCCGCAGTTGGAGTGCTGCATCCAGTTCTGGGCACCATACTTCAAAAGGGATGTGGCCAACCTGGAGAGGGTTCAGAGGAGGGCCACCCACTTGGTGAGAGGGCAGCAGGACATGTCCTATGAGTAGAGACTGAGGGACCTGAACCTGTTCAGCCTCAGCAAGAGGAGGCTGAGGGGGGACCTGGTGGCTGCCGACAAACTCAGGGGAGATCAACAGCAAATAGGTAGAGCCCTTTTCTCCCCAGCACCACCTGGGGTGACAAGGAAAAATGGTCATAAGATGATGGAGAAAAGGTTTAGGTTAGAGATCAGAAGGCAATATTTTACAGTTAGGGTGGCCAAAATCTGGAACCAACTTCCCAGGGAAGTGGTCCTCACCCCTACCTTGGGCGAATCCAAGAGGAGGTTGGATGATCACCTGTCTGGGGTCTTGTGAACTCCTGCCTGTGGCAGGGGGTCAGGCTAGATGATCTGTTCAGGTCCCTCCTGACCCTAGCTACTATGAAAATATGATACTATGATATAACCTCATAAGATTTCTTTAGGTCTGTCTAGACACGTCTACAAGAGACACTACATCACCCTAGCAACAAGCTATGGTGACATAGCATGTTGCTACAGTGATGTAGTGTAGGTGGGCACAAACTGTGATGCTGATGCTGCATCACATGAGCTATGTTGCCAGTGAGGTAGTTTCTAAAAATAACCACGTGCCGACAGGACTGCGTAGTACCAAAGGCACAGTCAGGGACACGTGTAGACATGCCCTCTGAATATGTATATGTAAATAGCAAATAAAGTCTCATGAATACATCTCATTGTTACTGACTTTTAAAACTTGTTCTCCACAATAAATAGCCTCATTGAGAAGATCCTTATATCAGCTCTTTAAAAAAAAGCCTTTCTTTACAACCTGGTTTCAAGTTGTGGCTAGCATGGCTTGCTAACTCCATTTTACATTCCCTGAGGAAGTTTAAAAGGCAAAACCATAGAATCGTAGGGATGGAAGGGATATCAAGGATATCCTGATCCTGCCACCTGCATGAATGCAGGAGTGATGTTCCTAAACAATCCCTATCAACTCATATTTTCTAAAATGTATGTTAATCCATTTGGGTTAGGAAGTTATGTGTCTCTGGTTTATACTAAGTGGTATCTTATAAATAATCGAACTACTCATGTTATTGCATGTGAGTAAGAGTAGAAGCCTGGCCTCAAATAATTACCTCTTATAATTTCTCCCTTCCAATTATTTTCTCACATTAATGTGTCTTTATCTCTGTATGTTGTTCAGTACTCCACAGAAGGGCCTCTAATTCCTGCGCTGCCACTTATGTCCATCCTTCATTTCTGTCCATCCCCCTTTGCCTATATTCCTTCTTCCCTTTCCCCTTTGTCTAGTGAGCAGCTGTCTGTCCTTCAAACATCATTACCATGATAGGTATTTGGAAACCATTGTTAGAAATGGATTCTCTTCACAGTATCTCCTAAGCTGTGTGGATGTGGATGGCTTACATGTCAGAGTGATGTCTCCTGTCATTGCTTCTCTGCCACTGCCATATCCTATTCCTTAAGACTTCGTTCCTGTGAAGTGTGATTTCCCTGACTAATCCCCTACAGTAATCCTCTAACACGTCTCCTTGGCCTTTATCCTAACTTTCCTTTTTTGTGAATAGTTGAAGTAAAAATGAATGTAGTTTTCTCCTTATATCAGAGTTCTTTAGTTCTTTACTCTCTCTTTCATTACATGTCAAATTTAAGGGCAAAGTTCAGAAATACATACATCTAATAATGCTAACTACCCTTTCCATTTAACATGAAGTGACTTGGGTTTGAACTGAGTGGCTCCCATTATATACTCTGGAAAACATACTAAAAACTCTTCACAGTGCTTTGAAAGCTAAAAACTAAACATGAATTTGCTGAGTTTTACTATTAACAGTTGCTTCTATATATTCTGTCTCTATATTTTCTTCCAAGACTACGTCTACCTTTCTTTTGAGATGATGTTTGATAATGTCTCTCCAGTTTGCTACTTTTAATGGACCTTTTGCTCAGAACTTCCCTGTGACCTCTTTCCAGTTATTCTAGGTCCCCTACAGCATTTCCCCCTTTCTTATTGTGCACCAAAATTCAGTTTGTATGGTATTACTCTAATTCAAATACATCTGGGAAAGCTAATTAAGGGTTTGAGCTTCAGTTTCACTGTGTCTGTACAAGTTTTTTAGGGCTTATCTACATGGAGAAGTTACTAAAAAGCAAGCTCCAGTCCCTAACATCTATGAATCTATGCTGTGAACTTAGAATACTGTAGCTACTCTGTACTAACTTTCTAGCTACTCCACAGCCACTTTCTTTTCAAAAAAGGGAGACTACTTTGTACTCTTATTCTGTTTACTAAGATTGTCCACAGGGAGAGTTGATATTGAATAGTGCACTGTAAATTCACATTCTGGCTTACTTGCAGGATGTTCCCCATATAGATATGCCCTCAGAGAGGAGAATGATGAACATACATGCTGCAAAAGAAGAATATAGAGAAAACATACACAGGCCTCTGGTACCTGATACTGTTCTCTTTCCTATTCCCCACATACTCTTGCATATTTCCACATGACAAACCGTATTTTCCTGCATGAAAACTCATTAAAAAGCATGTTAAGGAAAACAAAGATATACACATCCCATACAGATTCTGTTCCTACATTTCTTGCCCTGTTCAAACTCCCGTTAACTTCAAGAAGACTTGTGTCACAGCTACAAGGTAAATGGTGCCTTAGACTTCTTTTAGCCCCTGTGCAATACACTAGAAGTGGGTGGGTTTTTGTGGGAATTCCACACAAACAACCAATATGAGACTGCATCTTTGGGCTACATCTCACTACCACTCCCCTGCTCTTAGTTATGTTAATGACAAAGGTCAACTTGACTTTGATACCTGTAAGAGTTTCACTTCATTGCATTACACATTTGCAATGACACAGAAACAGGATCTTCAAAACAAAAAATAATAATTATTTGTTCTTGAAAGATGCAAACAAGCTAGGCAAATGAGTTAACACAATGACCGCCCTCAGTTTAAATCTACATTTAACTTTTCTATCCATAACTCGAGGTAAGTGTAACTCTTTTCTGCCTCTGAGCTGGGAAAACCAGTCTGCTCTGATCATAGCTTGGTCCCTCTATCAACCTGAGTGTCCACTTCCAACTGATGATGACCCACTCCCATTCCCAAGACTGCATAGTTTGGGGGCCTAGGATTATCCTTGAGAAATATAAACTGTTCTAGATTTGATTGACCAAGGTAAGAGGTCCCTAATAAACAACTTTTTCCAACATTTCCTCCAGAACTGTTATTTCTGCCATTGTTTTGTTTCACAGCATGCATGGGACCTTAATGTTTGGTGTCATCAGAATGTCTTTCCGCATAAAATCATTGCTAGAGTGAGACATAGAGACATGGAGGGAAAAGGGAAGAGGGTACTTCTCATGCATGAAATTAATTTTTTATATAGGAAAGAAATAATATTTCCTATGTTTAATATCCTAGTTTAATTATCTAGTCATAATCAAAGCAATGGGGAATTGTTGTTGTACTCTAAAATGCCTAACAAGAAAACCAGTTTTATTAAGACACCATGCACTTAGTGCTTTAGTAAGCCAATTTCTTGTATGTCAACTCTTAATGATAAAATACTGAGAAGGAGTTTACTATATAAATCAGAGCAGAAATCTTTCAGATAACTAGGAAGCCTATACTGCCTTGTAAAGCAGACAATGTGTCCCAAAATATCCTTGACACTTAGCAATATCACAGTACTGCCCTATGGGTCAAGTTGCCTTTATAATAACCTTAAAGGAAAGAACTTGATTTTTAGCAAGAATAATGTGTTTTCATTCTGTGGCAAGTATCTCCCAGCACAATGGAGGCATCTTCCCCAAAAAGCAAACAAAAGGCCATGAAACTCTATTACCAAACCTTCAACTTTACTTAGTACATAAAAGGCAACTTTAAAGATGCTATTTTTACAATAACATTCTTCATTTAAAGCCTATACATTTTCTAAGTCAGTCACAGAAGACCTGCTGAAATTCCTAAATACCACTTTGCAAGAGAGCTGGAAATTTTGCACTCTGCTCTTAGGGTTTGAACTAAAATTTATTGAAGACACTGAAAAGAGTCATTGACTTCAGAGAATGTTGAATTATCCATGCCTGCAATCTCCATGTTAGCCCCATAAAAATGGATATTAAAATAAAAATATCAGTAGCTTTCAGTTATGGATGCTTAAAATAGCCCTTTTTAAATTAATAGGCCCTAATATGGAACTTAATGCCAGTCATTTAAACAAGATATAGGTTGTGATACTGTCTCTCTTTACGTAAGGAGAATAACAACAACGCATTTGAATAGACATCCAGGATTTGAATGAACATCCTGGGCTATTGGCTTCAGCCCCTAGGTATTACAGACACCATGACATTATACATCATAAGTGTATCGAGCAGTATTTTTTAAGGAGTTTGATTTTCCTCCAGTATACCTACTGGAAGACTGTGCTATTAGCTCGACTGTAATAATTAAAACTTTAGATGTAGTCAACAAAACAGTCTTGGACACCCACTATTTATTGGTTCATGAACTTGAAATACTGCCCATTTGAAAAATCAAACCACACAAGAAGACTTATTTACAACAATCAAACTTTTCATTTGATGTAGAGATGAGCATTTTAGAAAAACTGAACAGCTCATCAGGAACTCCCCAGTGATCTGTTCATAAAACCTACAAAAGCAAACAAGAATGGCAGATAAATGAGAAACGCAGAGCAATGTTTGATGATCTGACTTCACGTTTCAAGGAACCAGAAGTCCTGCAGATCAGGAGAATAAGGAAATACAAGGGCAGCCAGGGTTCTTTTCCAGCACATGAAGTCCATAAAAAAAAAATGATATCTATGGGTTAATCCTGGATTTTTTAAAGTGGGGGTATAGGAACAGCAACCAGCACTGCAGGGGTTGCTACACCCTCCCACTACTAGCCTTCTCTCCCTCCCCACTGGGGCAGATAGAGTGCAGTACAAAGCAACAGCTGGGATCTTCTTGCAAGTACCTCAATCAGGTAATAATCTTCCACTCCCTTCCCTTCCCCACTGTGCTCAGCAGCACATCCTCTCCCCTCTACTCCTCCCCTGCCCAGTACTGCCACTGTCACTGCCATGTCTCTGCTGTCTCCAGGAGACCCAGGGATGGGGAGCTAAACTCCAGAGTCACTCTTGCTCCACTCCAGCTGGGCTTCACATGGGCTGAAACTCAGCCCGACAGCAGTGATGGTGGGAGCAGTGGATAGGTTCCCTTCCCTGGTACCTGTTCCTGGGTTGCCAAGTAACATCTAGGGGGACTGGGAAAGGATGGGGAACCTGCTCCCTATGGCTATCCTTGGCTAAGCCTGGCTCTGCATAGAGCCCAGCTGGAGGGGGCAGGAGTGGCTCTGGAGCTTCTCCCAGTATCTGCACCACTGTAACTCCTTTCAATCCACCCTTGGTGATATCTGGAAGAAGGTAGAAACATTACAGTGTTCATGAACTACTCAAAACAGCACCAGAGAGATTTTGCCTTTCTGAGATGTTAATGTCTTGGGATGATAATAAGTGAATCAGAGGAAGACTTGTAGTCAGCAATTTGTGAGACAATGCCCAAATGTTGTTGTGGTAAGAGGCAGTGAGATCACAAAGCTGGGTGAGGATGTGGGGACAGAATTAACTAATACATTTATAGAAAGTTTAATGTAATATTTACATTAAATGTATAGAATTATAAACATGCATACTTGTTTTAAGAGACTGCATGAACCATGAGTGCATTTGAACAGTTATTTAAATTCCCTTACTCTAAGAAATCTACAGATGCACTACTCCGGAAGAAAATGTTTAACAGAAATAAACCTTCATGTTTCAGGATACAAGTCAGCTATGAATGACCCAAGCTCAGGAAGGAATTTCTCCGTGGACTTCTTATTGCTTAATTGCTGATTTATGGAGGTTTTCTACCCTCCTGCAAAATGTATAGCATTGGTCACTGCCAGAGACCTATTATTTGATCCTTGGGGAAATCCTATTTTCTTATATTCTTATTTGAACCTTTTTTGATTATTTTTTACAGAATCATACAGTGTGGTAATTTCTATAATTTAGCTGTATGCTAGCTGTACTACATTTCTATTGCTTTTTATGGCTATACCCTGCCAACAAATGTGACTCAGAGGTCTGGCAATGGCAGCACCATCTCAGTCGTTCTGAAGCAATAATGACTCCCTCATGGCTATATAAGAAAGATGGCCTATTATGATATGTGGATTTTTTTCCAGTAGGTTAACGATTTAATTGCTAGTACCATATACATGCTGAATCTGTAGTTAATTAAACAAAATGCTTACTCTTTGAATGCAACATTTTCAAAATGACCTTTAATAATGAGAAATTTGTTGGAAATAAAGCAATCAGTTACAGTTATTTGTAATTTCTTTACAGCAACTTGTAAAGCATCTGGTGTTATGCAGGTATAAGAGACTTCATTAGAGTGAAGTTGATAAGAGCTAGTCTTTCTCCTGAGGCATATATACATGCAAGCACATACACACATACACATCCACACACACACACACACACACACACACACACACACACGCTCCCACAAGCCTAGACCATGAACTTTAGGAAACTATCAGCATAGAGGCCTTTGTTGAAATAATTAATGTGCTTCAAATTAAGCATACACTTACAGACCTCAGGACCTTAGTACTTAATTTTGAGTACTAAGCACTCAAATCAGGTTGTTCTGATTCACATTTTCTCTAACACTAGCATTTTATTATTTTTATTATATGAGTTTGGTTTCAGCTTTCAGTCTCTGTCTGCCGTAGGCTAATTCTTGAATCTTCAAATCATAGTTCTGTTACCTCTTACTGCAAAAAAAAAAAAAAAAAATCTGATTATTCTGATTGTTGTTTTGCCTTTTTAATAATCCCCCTCTATTTTTCCTAAGCATCTTGCTGAACTCCTGCTGTGTTTCTCCTGGTTTGAAATTATGCAGAACTGCTTTCAAGTTCTCTTCTACTTAAGTTGCACAAACTTGTATACATAAAAATAAATAACTCAAACTAGAGTGACATAAAGTGGTTATATAACCAATGTAATTCCCTTAAACTGTTACCAAAGGTAGTATTTTCACTAGAGGAAAGCAAACATCTCCCAACAATTTTCACAAATTCCTATTTAAATAAATAGGTTGAATTTGCTTCAAGATGGTTTTGCATACCTTTGTTTGATTTGCATGGGCATTCTGTCAGAAACATACATGGAGAGAACACATCTCAAATGAATATAAATGAACAGTTAAGGAAAATGAACTTTGAACTAAACATTTGAACATTTACCTCACAAATGTGATTCTATGAACCAGCCTGTGATAGGACATGGATGGCCCAAATGAAGTCTAAATGATCAGTTCTGAAGGCAAGCGTACATGAAGCTCAAATATGTATCTTAATCTGGCATATTTGTTTATCTAATCCAGAAACAGAATCACCATTTGAATGAAATATTTAATAGATACCAACCAACATTTTTTGAATTCTGAATATTTGCAGTGAACATTTCTCAAGCAATCTAGTACACAGGAATTATTTATTTGGTAAATAATTTAAAAATAATAAATGTGTTAATATGGGAAACTTTGTGTAGATCATTCTCAGACAAGTAAAAGGGGGAAAAAGCTTTATACTTGGCACAATGAATATTTAGCTCAACTAATTAAAGCATATCTGTTCTATAATTCCATTCATTGATGTAGACAGGTCCACATGTAGAATTCAGACTCCAATACATCATGATGTAAGGTCAAGATGCCTAAAGTTCAGTGCCTATAGGATAAGCTTGGGATCAATATGTTCCAGATTCAATTCCTTGCCCTGCTACAGATTTTCTATATGTCTAAAGCTAAGTTGCTCAGGGCAGATTTTTAGGTATTTAGGTACCTCTCTGCCTAAAGAGGAAGGTAGATGTCTCTTTGGATTTCTAAACTAAATTTCCCATCTAAATGACTAGTTACAGCTCCGCAAAGGACTTGGGAACCTAAGGCAGGTTTTAAATGAGATTTAATTGCTTAAATCCAAAATCCTAATCCTCAAAACCTTCTTTAAGTAGTTACTTAACTTTAATCTAGTGGTACCTAAAATTCATAGATTCCTCAATTCTTGACATCAGCATTCTACCGAGGCCTAAGCTTTTGCTTCCCAATATTCACGGAAGTGCTCAACTTTGATGGTGCCAAGCAGTTCACCTGAATCTCATGTCTAGGCTCAACTGAACCACAGGGAATAAGCATTTTTTGTCTATCTCCCTTGTCTTTGTAGTGTAGGCTTGCTCAGAGTACTGCTGTATCGCCTAAGTCCTTGTTTGTATCTGCGCCCTATCTCCTATTATTTCAATGAAGATGAGGATCCTAAGGGCTAGATTTACAAAGGCACTTACAGCAGAAGTAAGACTGATTCCTTAGGTTTAGATGTTGCAAAGTCTGAAGCCTAGAACTTTAGCATCTCACCACAGAAGAGAGATTTAAAGAAATATGATAGGTGCAAGGATTGCCACATAGTCAGCAGGGAGAGTTAGTTGCTTCCAAAGGGAGAGAGCCTGAGTGCACCTAGTGCTAGACAATCCAGAACACTAAGCACATGGGTAGTTCTGAACTCCTCTCCCCACATAGACTTAGGGCTACACATTTGGTGCTTTCAGACACTTGTCTGAAAGAGAAGAGTCCTACTAAAGAGGACAGGTGGTAGTACCATTCTTTTGCATAATAATCCTAATATCTGTAGCCTGGTTTATTTCTCTTTTTAATCAGTTCCAATTTCTTGTCTACTATACATTTTACATTAGACAGTCATTGGGTGACACCTAGAAATATCCCTGGCAACAGAAACTGCAACCAAGACATCCTTTCTCAGGTATATGCTTAGTTGCTTCCTTCTTGTCCCATGGCCCTTGCCCTTTAATATAAAAGGTTGAGAGCACTTTTCTTGAGCCTACTCTATAGCCAGTTTACTGTTGCTTCCAGTTGCTCTGGGTTCATATTCCTTTATGGGAAGTTGTAGAACCCAAATCTACCCTATCCTTAGAGAACGCTTTATGGTCTTGCGTGACCAGCAGATCTTGCCTGACCAAATTTGTCTCCTTCTATGACCAGGTGACGCATTCGCTGGACAAGGGAGACGAGGTTGATGTCATATATCTGGATTTCAAGAAAAACTTTGACTTGGTCTCCCATGATGTCCTCATGGTTAAGCTGGGGAACTGCCGCCTCAACCATCTCACAGTCTGATGGGGAAACTGGCCCTAGGGTCAGACCCAAAGAGTAATAGCTGACAGGAGCAAATCAACATGGTGCAAGGCAACCAGTGATGTCCCTCAGGGCCAAGTACTCAGGTCAGTACTCTTCAACATCTTCATTAATTAAATGGATTTGGGCATCTGATGTGGACTGGTGAAGTTTGTGGATGACACTAAAGGGAAGACGGTCACACTGGAACACAGGCTAGGGATACAGGCTGACCTGGACAGGCTCGCAAGGCAGGAGGACCAAAACCTGATGGCATTCAATGTAGAGAAGTTCAGGGTTCTCCACCTTGGGAGGAAAAGCCATCATCATACTTAGAGGCTCAGAAGTGCTACACTCACTAGCGTCATGACCAAAAGAGACTTGGAGGTCTTGATTGACCACAAGATGAACACGAGCCCCCAATGCAATGCCATAGATGGCAAAGTAAACCAAACTCTGGCAGGCATCCACTGATGCAGCTCAAGCCAAACCAGAGACATTATCCTCCCACTATACTCAGCCTTAGTGAGACTGCAGCTGGAGTACTGCATCCAGTTTTGGGCCCCCCACTTCAGGAGGTACATAGTTAAGCTTGAGAGAATCCAAAGGAGAGCCTCTCACATGATCAAAAGCCAAGAGAGGGGGCCTTATGAGGAGAGGCTGAGGGACATAGGACTCTTCAGCCTGGAGAAGAGAAGGCTCATGGGTGACTTGGTGGTAGCCTATAAGTATATTGGGGTGTGCACAAGGATCTGGGAGAAGAGTTGTTCATCAGGGATCCCCTAGGGATAACAAGGTCTAACAGCGACAAAGTTCTAGAAGGCCAATTGAAACTAGACATAAGGAAAAACTTCTTTATAGCCCGAGTCTCCAGGGTCTGGAACAGACTCCCCCCAGGTGTGGTGCAAGCATCTACTCTGGACTCATTCAAAAATGTTTGGATGCTTATCTTGCTAGGTTCATTTGACCCCAGCAGACTTTCTGCCCATGGCAGGGGGCTGGACTCAATGATTTCACAAGGTCCTTTCCAGCCCTAATGTCTATCAAATGTATGAAATCTATGAAAAGCCTAAAGCCCTCATTTTGTTTTGAATTCATCTGCCTATGTAAGTTAGATCTAGCTTTTGTCTGCTTATCAACATGACCTACTCTGGGATTTAAGTAGATCTTGGAAACCTCCCAGAGCTAATTTGAATAACTTAAGAGTTGGGGGGGGGGGGGTTTAGTCACTAAAGAGAGTGCTCATAAGTATTGCCTAAAAACCCCTGAAGTTCCAAATGGAGGCATTTTTAGGGTGCTGGAACCAGGCCAATTTGAATTTCTTCTTAGGACTTGTATGTCTAACTGCTGCTCAAATCCCAGTTGAGCACATACTGAGATTGAATCTGGCCCCTAAATTATACTGAAGTCCTACTTCAGGTACCTAGGTACTTTTTGTGGATCTCAGTCAAGTTGCTTTAGAAAAATCCACTATGCATATTTAGGTACCAATGTACCTTTAAATATGTGGCCATCATTTTTTATGTGCCTCACTTCCCATCTGAAAAATGGACATGTTGTGATCATAAGTCTATTAAAGACTCAGAAGTGTGTGGATCGTAGGGTGATCTAGGTCAAATAAGGGCTTGAGATAAAAAAGTGAGGTTGTTGCATGATTTTTAAGTTGACTGGTGATATTATCCCATGGCAAAAAAACAAGACCTTCATGCTAATCAGACAGCTTTAAAGAAGATTATCAAGTTGGGCAGGATAAAATTCCTGAACTGAAAGCATAGGCTTGTTTTTGAGAAATCCCTTTTGATGGCAAGATTTTGCCTGACAAAGCTGTCCAAATTGTTTTGTTTGAAACAAAGTGGGAGCTAATTAGAGGCACAAGTTATTTATACAAATTAAGTAAAAGTCAAAACTGTAAGGAGAATGATTAGATGTATTTGGTATGAGGGTTTCATTGAAGAGGCCTGGATTGATGCCAAGTACAGCTTGCTTCCCCAGAGAGCTCAGCTCCAGCACCATCAGGTAAATCCGATGGATTCTCAAAGATGACATAAGAAACATTTCATGAAATGAAGAGCCCTGAAATGGGTAGGAACAAATGCTGCAATTTTAACCTATTTTTTAATGTAATCACCAAAAAGAAAAAGTGGTGTAAAAGCAGAGAAAACATCAGGCTGGAAAACACAGTTGCTGCATCTATACGAGATGCTAATTGTGCAGTAGTTTCTGTGCAGTCATTTAGTATCTGCATACACAAGTACTAAATGATTGCATGGTAACCAGAGTTACAGTAGCATCCCTGAATGGTTTTTTGGTGACAATGACCATGCAGTAACTCATTACTGCTGTGCAATAGCATTGTGTCATGTCACACTTCCTGCCACGCAACACTACTGAACAGTAGTAACAAGTTACTGCATAGTAGTAATGAACTACTGCACAGGCAGCATCTCATGTATGCATGGCAGTATTTACTTAATAGTTCAATGTCTAGAGCAGGCTTGTCCAACATACGGCCCGCAGGCCACCATGCGGCCCACCAAGCCATTTTCTGTGGCTCACAGTGCTGTGACAGGAAATGAAGGTTAACACAGTTTACTTTCATTCCCACCCCTTGTCCCTCCCCCAGTCCCTCAGTAGCTTCCTAATGGCTGCTGAAAGGCTGGGGAAGGGACAAGGTCCCCACATGTACCACGCAGCTTCACGTTGCCAACACGGTATGTGTGGGAAGAGGAGTAGCCATGTGCTGCTCGGGACAGGATGAGCCCGGCCGGAGCAGCAGGGGCTCAGCTGCACTTTCCCCCTACCTGCACCGGTCTGTCCCAAGCGGCACACGGCTCCGCCACCACTTTTGCTGGCTGGTGCCAACCCAGGTGGGTCTGTCCCATCCGGAGCAGCATGCAGCTGTAGCCAGATTCCCACATGCTCCTGGGGATGGGAGGAGCCCGGCTGGGTTGGCACTGGCCAGCAGAAGTGGTGGTGAAGCCGTATGCCACTTGGGACTCACCGGCACAGGCAGGGGGAAATGCAGCTCAGCCCCTGCTGCTCTGGCCAGGCCCATCCCATCCTGAGCAGCACACGGCTCCACCGCCGCTTCTGCCGGCCGGTGCAGACCTGGCTGGGCTCTTCCCATCCCCAGCAGCACATGGGAAGCCAGCTTCAGCTGCATGCCACTCCAAATGGGACGGACCCAGCCAGGTCAGTGCTGGCCAAGAAAAGTAGCATGCAGCTGAAGCTGGCTTCCTATGTGCTGCTGGAGATGGGAGGAGCCCAGCCAGGTCTGCACCAGCCAGCAGATTGGTATAAGGTGACAAGCCTATGGCTGGGGAGGGGTCAGGCTCCTTAGATATGAGACCTGATGTAGGCTATGGCACAGAGACTCACTCTGGAACAACGGGCTAATAAACTTGTGTTTATACCTGCCAGGAACCCAAGTAGCAGGTGGTTGATACCTGGTAAGCTCATGTGAGTAAACACTGCTTATTGCTTTCTGTGTGATCTTCAAAATGTTTTTATCTTACTAAAATATGCCATATTTTGTGAGTGTCATTGCCTCTGTATGAGAAAGCAGAATCATAACCACTGAGCTGAATTCATGCCCTGTGGAAATAATCATAATTCAGCAAAATGGGCGGGAAGGAAAAGCCAGAGCTCTAAGTGTGCACCCTAAAAAAGGCCATGAAAAAGTCAGAAGCACAACCTTAGAACCAGGACAGCTATCTGGTGATGGCAGTCCAGGAGGCATGATGGGAAACCTCTACTCTCATGAGATTTAAGAAAGCAAGAGGACATGAGAACAACATGTAGGCAGAGACAGTGTAGGGCCTTGGAGCCATGTTAATAAGTGAGGACAACTGTGTTCCCACTCTGGTCAGTGACTAATTGTGGGTACATCTTCACTAGCTTCAAGCCACTCAAACCTGCTGCCAAAAAATAAGCCCTTCCTACCCGCCTACACTTTACCTGCTCTGAAATGGAAATGAGGCAGTAAGGGCCCTTCTAGGGTGGTCCAAGGACAGTAGAAGCAGATCACATAGAGAGTGAGAGATGTTCCCAGAATGTCCTCACCACCACATTTCTTCTGAAAATCAGGGATGTCCTGAGGTTCATTTAATGTTTGTAAAATGCTTGGAGAGCCCCACATAGATGCACTGCATAGAAATGCAAAATATATTTTGACTTATTTGGTTGGCACCTTGGGCTGAGATTTTCAAAGCTGAGTCAAAAGGCCAACTTCCATTAAAATGAATGGGATTTAGAGGGCTCCAAATCTTTTATGACAACTTTGTACCATGTCTATCTACCCCTTTTTGCAAATCTCAGCCATGGTTTGGAAGCTCAGCCAAAGAACATAAGAGCATGAAAAGTGCCATGCTTGGTCAGCCCAATGGTCCATCTAGCTCACTGTCCCAAACAGTGGCAGAGGTGGATGCTGTAGCGGCAGAGTTTTGAACTGGTTAGACCCATTTCATTGTCACTTCCTGCAACTTCATTGGTGTCAAAGGTCACGTGACATCACTTCCTGATGTGATACCGCTTCCTGTGAGGTCTTTGAATGTAGCTCGCCGGCCCACTGGGCGATAAAAAGTTCATGATCCGGCCCCACATTCAAAAAGGTTGGACACCCCTGGTCTAGAGTGTAATGTATAGCAGAGAGAAGTGAACTATTAGGGTTAGGTTGTAATTTTAGGTATAGCTCTGACAAATGTGTATTAATTTCAAGATAGTCTTAAGAGATATTATAGCTCAGGATACAGCTCACCCTCAGAATTCCCACTCACCTCTCCTTATTTCCAGTTTGCTCAAGGTCTGGAAGCAAAATATAGCAGCTCCCTTTCCACCTTTGCTACCTTCAGTAAATGTAGACAGACCACATCAATGTCCTACCTCTCTCCAGACCATTCTGTTCCATTTCTCCCTAAGGAAGAGTACAAGAAAGAGTGTGCTAATTCTCATGGGTTTGGGGGGCTGAGCATGGCAGGGGACTTCTCTTCTTCTCTCATGAGTCCCCAAAGCAGGTCATCAATTAACCTTCATGGAACTTAGCAAAGACTACAAAAGACTCCATTCTTCTGACTTCTGTGGAGTAAAAGAATATTAAAGTGGATTAGAGCAGTGACCTCTTGTCATTTCAGGGTTTAATTTTAAAAGGGATCATGTTAAAGCAAAACAACTGTAGAGGCCAAATCCAAAGAAAAACAAAGACAACTTCTGAAATAAAAAATATGTATTTCATGGTATATAGGTCGACATGGTGTATATGTCGAACCCCAGCTTTTTGATTTGAAAGGTAAGGATTTTCATAGGCACAGTGTGTATATTTGATATACTTTAAAATGAAGCAGATGTTGACAATGTGAAATGAAAAACTGCATTTTTTTAATATGTATATTTAGTTGGGAGGAAGGGAAGTAATCCTGTTTTTCCCAGATTTGAGATTTTGTGTGAATAAAAACACAGAAATATAGAGCAGGAAGGGATCTCAAAACATCTTCTAGTCCAGGAGATCAACCTCCAACCCACAGACTAAATGTAGTCCACAGAGCCATTGCATTTAGCCCACTGGGATCACTTTGGTTTGGGAAATTTGGAGGTGGCCACCCTCCCCTGCTACCAGATTCCCATACCCCATCTGCCAGCACAGCTAGATCCAGACCAGGCCACACTCCCTTCTCTCTATGCCACTGGGTTGGGGCCAGGCCATGCCCCTTCCCCCAATCATGGGCTGGATCAGAACCGGGCTATACCCCTTCTCCCCCTTGATGCTGGATCAAGCCAGGCTGCCCCCTGTTCCCCTTTGCACAGATGCTTAGAGCCCCGCCACATCTGCCCCAGGTGGCAGATCAGGTCCACAAGTCACATCCAGCCTGTGGACAGACTGGGCATTGCCCACCCACCCTAGTAAAGGAAAAGACTGAGCACTACTGATCTAGTGTATCTTGTCCAACTCCCTGCTTAAGGTAGGATTCAGTTATAAATCAACCCAGACAGATGTTCTGCAACATCTCCAGGTAATCTGATCTCTCATCACAGCAAGAAAGTTCTTCCTAAATCTTCCTTGTTTCAATTTAAGATCATTACTTCTTGTCCTGTCCTTAGTGGATAAAGAAACCATTGATCACTAACCACTTTAAATATATATATATATTTAAAGAGGGGTATCAAATCCTGCCACCTTCCCTGCTTTCTGTTATCCAAACTAAACAATTCCAGTTCTCCTGATAGTTCCTCGTATAGACCACTAGTAATCCTCTGTACTCCTTCCTGTTTGTCCAACTCTACCTAAAACTACGGCACCATAAACAGGGCTCAAACTTCTAATTAGGCCTCAAAGATGCTGAGGAAGAATCACTTCCAGGGATTATGACATCCCTCATAATACATCCCAGTAGTCTATTAGATCTTTTTTTACTACAATATTGAATTACCAATCCTTCTTCCTGTGATAGACTCTAATTATCTGATCTTTTTTCTGCACTGCTAAGCCATAGCCAGTCATTCTTCATTGTTCATTTGATTGTTCCTTCCTATAGATGGATACAGGATTTTGTAATGGGGGGTGGGGTGTATGGGAACAGTAACTGGTGCTACAGACCCAGCCTTCCACCAGCAGAGGTGGGCAGACTACACTGTGGAAGCAGCATCCAGGGATTCTTTTAAGTCCCTGAATCAGGAAAGGATCCTAGCCCTCCCCATCCTGCCAATCTGGGCACCCTGTACTTTCCCTCCATTCTCAGTGGCACACCCCCTCCCCTCCAATTTCCTCCTTGCCCAGCCTGCTGCTCCCACTGTGCCCAGCTGGCCCAGAGGTGGGGGGGAGGGGTGACTCCAGAGCTGCTCCTGCCCCACCATGGCTAGTCTTAGCTGAGGACACCAGCAGTAGCAGACATGGTGGCCAGGTTTCCCATCCCAAAGCATACTTCTGGGCTTGTGGGGATCACCAAGGAGGACTAGGTAGGGACAGGGAAACTACTTGTTGCTACCACGGTCTCCAGCTGAGCCCAGCTCCTCATGCAGCCTGGATGAAAGGAGGCAGAATCTCTCCGGAGCTCTCCGCACCCCCAGATCAACCAGGGATAGTGAGGACAGTGATAGGTGTCAGGGGAGACAGGGGAGAGGGGACCTGTCGCTGAGCAGTGAGGGGAAGAGCAGGGATGCTGTGGGTGGGTTGGGAAGAATGAGAGGAATTTTTACCTGCTTCAGGGATTTTAAAAATTCCCAGCTTCTGCTCCCCCAGCGTGGTACAAAAGTGGAGAATGTAACTGTATCACTATGCCCTCTCTGGATCTGCTCCTAGTAGTAGTGTTTGTTTGTCATTACTGAGTGTTATCAAGTTTATTTCACATCATTTTTCCAGTTTTTCAATATAATTTTGAATCCTAATCTTGTCCTCCAAAGTGCTTGGTCACCTGCAAACATATGAAATGGACACTTAATTCATTACATCATGAATTGATTAGTAGTGGACCCAGAACATGATGGTGGAAATCCCATTTAATACCTTTTTCAGTTTGCTGTTGATCCATTAATGGGTATTCTTTGAGCACAATAATGAACCATTTAGGTATCTATCTGATAGTAGTTTTATCCAGACTATTTTCCCTTAATTTCCTTATCATAATTGGAGACCACATCAATAGGAGATAATGTCAAAGTCTTACTGAAGTTAGGGCATATCGTATCCATTGCTCCTTTTCTATTCCAGAGACATCATATAAGAAAAACAGGTTAGGCATAATTTCCTCTAGACAACTCCATGCTGACTTTTCATTACCATCTTGCTATCCTGTAGGTGCTTAATATTGGTCATTTAATGATGTGTTCCAATGTCTTTACATGTATAAAGTTAGACTGACCAATCTTTATTCCCTCTCTTTATTTTCCTCCTTTTTTAAACAATAGTCATGATATTTGCCCTTTTACAGGTTTCTAAGACTTCACCTGACTTCTACGATTTCTTAAAGAAAATATTCAATGGTTTAGCAATTACTTCAGCAAGTTCTTTGAGTACTCAAAGGTCCAAATAATGGAGACATCTACAAATTACTCTACTGCATCCTACCAATTTACAGAGAACTATGAAAAATGTACATTTTGGAAGTTAGAATAAGCTCCTTGCTTACTACACAAAAATAAAAAAATAAATCCTTGGGTGTTTGGACATGATTTAGAGAAAGATGTGAGCAGCCTGAGATATCTTTTATACTTCTCAAACCTTCATATGTTACTACTATATCTTTATATTACAGCCACAGCAAGGAGTGTCTTTGTATCAGGCACTATACAAAACAAGGACAAAAAGAATCCTTGTCTTAAGGAGTTTAATTCTCACCATTCTCACTGTTTTGCATAGTTTCTCTGCCATTTGGAAATTCTTTAATGGCATCTTTGATCTTGGCATCCAAAGATACGATTTTTAGATAAGGTTTAAGATTTTCTTGGCTTTGGGACATCATCCCAAATCCACTGAGCCACGTTAACTATTGATGTGTTTTCTTCTTTATTTTGGTCTAGGGTGTTTTGCCTTGAAGGGGAAAGGAATTAGCATGAATAGTATTAGATTATTTTGGTAAATAGCTGCACGATACCCTTGCAAACATTTTACTCATCACTGGGAAAAATATGAGAAACACTTTTAGGCCATGGATCCTTTATTTTGGTACATTTTATTATGTTGCTCTCTGAAGCAGTAAAATTAGTTATGGTACTTTTATTGATGTTGATTATAGGGATGTCTGATTTCATTTAGCATTCATACTACACTATAAGTGTCTTTTATAACCACCTTACTTTCACAGATGATTTGTCCCACTGTAAAATCATTAAGGACATTCATTAGAATTTGTCACTCTGTTTCAGTAAACTAATACTTTTGAAAATAAAGGTTCAATTGTTTGCATTTAATTTTGGTCATGTTTTCTTTTAGGCTTTAAGCCATTCTGTATTTTAACATTTTGCTACATGGCTCTGACACTCCTTTACATTATAAGTATTTCATTATCATTCATAGTTCCACCTCTCTCCTGATACCCACAATGCTAAAACCTCCACCTTTCCCTCTTCTAGCAAAGGAATGATTTCTATGGATTATTATAGATCCTTTCAAAATTACTGGGCCTTTGTTAAATGGACCTTGGAGCACATATATTTGGATGGAGAGAAAATGTCCTATTTTTTCATCAGATTGTATTTAGGATGATTAAATATGCATATGTATATGCTAGCATGACCATGTTATTTCATTATCAATCAGAAATGACCAGATCGGCATATGCATTTCTTTTGTTAACACAACTCCCTTCATTCACTAGATACACTGGTGACTGAAGTATCTATTCCTGTAGGAAGGACTAGATGAATATAAACAAATTTATATTATGTGGAATAAGGATCCAGCCTCACTCTCAGACTTGACAGTATTACTTCTGCAAAACTGCTTATGAGCACGCCTCACAAATTTTGCAGGATGGTATACATTTTTCTCTGAGCTTCCCCTTTCTTCTTTATGTCTGTGTTTCTGCAAAAAGGACAGAGATAAGTTTATGCACTATAGTTACAATGGGGAAAGCCTAGTGGACTCACACACAGATACAAATCAAGAGCAGCATCAGAAATCATAGAGACAATAGGATCATAGAAATCATAGAGATCATAGGATCATAGGAAAGTAAGGCTGGAAAGATCTCATGAGGTCATCTATTCCAGCCCCCTGCTCAAGGCAAGTGTCTGTCTAACATGGTTTTGGAAGTTTCCAAACGTGGGGATTACACAACTCTCTAGGTAGCTTGTTCAAATGTTTGACCACACTCATAGGCAGTTTCATTCAGTCTCCAACCTAAATACCTGCAGTTTGAGGCCATTGCTCTGAGTCCTTTCCTCTACAACAACAGAGAAAAGCCCACTGCCATTCTCTCTATAATCACCGTTCAGGTATTTGAAGATTATTTTCTACGCCCCTTTCTCCCCCCTGTCTTCTGTTTTCCAGAATAAATAACCCTAGTTCTTTCAGCCTTTCCTCATAAGTCTTGCATCTCAAGCCCCTAATCATTTTTCTGCACTGGAATCTCTGCATTGGATTCTGGTGTCCAAATGACCTGCATCATTCTTGAAGTGTGAAGCTGAAAACTGGACACAGTATTCCAAGTGGGGCCTCACAAGTGCTGAATAAATTGGAACAATCAATCTTCTCTTGATTTAGAAGTGACACTCCTATTAATACAAACCAGGGTGCTGTTGGGTTTTTTATAAGAGTACATGGTTGGCTCATATTCAGCTTATGGTCCACTGTAAATCCTAGGTGCTTGCTTGCTGGACTACAGCCTGGCCAATCATTCCCTAGTCTGTATTTGTGCATATAATTCCCTAGTCTGTATTTGTACATATAATTATTCCAGCCCAAGTGCAAGACTTGGCACTTGTCCTTGTTGAACAATACTGGACCCAGGAAAGAGCTCTGGAGAATTCCACATGATACCTCCTCCTAACTAGATATCAAGGAAATGATTACAAATGTTTTAACCTAATGATCCAACCAGGTATGTATCTATGTTAAAATACGTTGTTTTCATCTGTATGTCGTACCTTGTTAAGCAGAACATTGTGGGAGACAGTGTCAAAAGCCTTGCTAAAGTCAAGATATATCATGTTCATTGTTTTATCCCCAGTGAGAACAAAGTGCATACTGCGTGCATTGATTTGAGTACAAAGTGAAGCATCTCTAGCCAACCTTTTTTATAAGAGTCTAGAGGTAAGATTTCATAGACATAGATTTCATAGACATTAGGGCTGGAAGGGACCTTGGAAGATCATCGAGTCCAGCCCCCTGCCCAAAGGGCAGGAAGTTAGCTGGGGTCATAGGATCCCAGCAAGATAAGCATCCAGTTTGCTCTTGAAGGTGTTCAATGTAGGCGCTTGAACCACCTCCGGTGGCAGGCTGTTCCAGACCTTGGGGGCTCGGACAGTAAAGAAATTCTTCCTTATGTCCAGCCTGAAATGATCTTGTAGTAGTTTATGACCATTCGACCTAGTCGTCATCCCTTGGGGTGGTCTGGTGAACAAACGTTCCCCCAGATACTGGTGGTCACCCCTGATAAACTTATAGGTGGCCATCAGATCACCCCTGAGCCTGCGCTTTTCCAGGCTAAAGAGCCCCAGGGATCTCAGCCTATCATCGTAGGGTCTGCTTCCCTGACCTCTGATCATGCGTGTGGCTCTTCTCTGGACTCTCTCAAGCTTCTCCACATCCTTTTTGAATTGTGGAGCCCAAAACTGGATGCAGTACTCCAGCCGAGGCCTCACCAAGGCCGAGTACAAGGGGAGAATGACGTCCCGGGATTTGCTTGAGAAGCATCTATGGATGCAAGCCAGCGTTTTGGTCGCTTTACTAGCCGCAGCAGGTTCTTGCTCAGGAAGAGTTCCACGCAGTCCTCACTCAGAGAGGACTCAAACCCCTATCTACCACTTTCCAAGAGAGGGTCTAATGAATCAAAGTGCCTCTTTGGTTCTGTAATATGTGGAGTGAAGTGATAGATATGTAAATTCTGTTTAAGTAATATTTGTAGGCCCAACAATGATCATTTTTTTCTGACTAAAAATGCAGAGTATTGCCTACAAACACATGCAACAGAAGCTTCAGCTGTGACATTCAAGGCACCATTAGATGCAAGTGGTGTGGCAGTGTCTTAAAACTCAAATCTAGCCCCCAGCAAATAGGAACTTGTATAAAACAAGATATAAGAATAGAACTTGTACTTTTCAAGTACAAGTTCCATAATGGGGAAGGTAAGTAAAGGATATGAACATTTTTGGGAAAAGCAGCCAGCTTGTCGCCTATCTTCTTACTAAAGGACCTTCTTGATACCTGTAGGCTCCAGACCATTGATAGTTGTTCCTACTAGTATACACAGTGACTCACTGTACACTGCTCACAAAATGTGCATGCTAGATAAAGCAAGGAAGCTTCCATTAATATTTCCTTCCTTTTCCTAAGGAAGGATGATTATCATGATGATTAGTGTCATTGCTGCTGCTATTATCATTGTCATTGTTAGTATTGTTGTTGCTGTTGTTATATTATTATTATTGTTACTATTATTTGATATTTTATGTCTTTTTCTTCATAGATTTCATAGACATTAGGGCTGGAAAGGACCTCGTGAGATCATCGGGTACAGCCCTCTGCCCAAGTTACTACTACTAATTACTACTACTAATAGTTTATCATCAGTCAAAACAAGTAAACCAAGACTGTCCACCTTTTCTTTTTGTTAGAGGGCTTTTGCTACCACCTACACTACAAGTATCCTCAAACAGATCTTGTATTTAGTTGGTATGGTGATACTTCTTCCTCCTTTCCTGTGACCTTCCCTGACCAACAACCTTTACTATGCTCTGCTGTTCTCACCCTCAAGTAAGTTGCCTATTAAGGTTTTATCATGCCAGCTGGGATGCAGCTGAATAGTTACAAGTTCTTTCTAGGCCTGGTGCTTGTAACAGACCACTACCATATTTTATATACACTTCCAAGAGTTAGAGTGTGTCAGATGCACCCGAAGTCCAGATCCAGATGAGCAGGGATGTGCCGTATATGGCACTGCAGACCAGTCTGCAGTGACACACAATGCAAATGCAGGCATTCCAGGCTACCTTGGGGGGGGGGGGGGGGAGGAGGCAGAGTTGATCCTGAGAGATGTCAAAAAAACCCACACTGAAAAAAGCAGGACAGTGCACATGGCAAAAACTACAATGAAAAAAAGTGGGACAGTGCCCAAGGCAGCAGCTGCTCCTGGAGACCCCCCAGGACCCCAGGTAAAACTGTTGGGGCCAGCACAGTTGCTAGCCCCAGCCTCCCCTAACTTATTCAGGGTAACCTGCTGCACACCAGAGCACATGGCATGGGTGTTTTCCAGGAACAAGTAGCAGCAGCACAAGGTGTGCCACTGCTACTTATCCCTGAGAGAAAAAAATGTCTATGCTTGTCTGGACACTCCCAAAGGTGCTTAAACGTGGAACACGTAGTAAGTTTTCTGATTCCAACATGCATAGATACATGAGGAGGCTCAGTCAAAAAGTGGGACAGTGAACATGGCAGCAGTGCCCTTTGTTCCTGGGGTGTTTCCCAAATAGATGCTAATAAGTTATATGTTTGTGTTATTAAGTTATAGTATGCTTTATTTCTATGTATAGACTTTTCTCATTAACAAAGCAGATCTATTCATTATTGTCAGACTCTCCTTGGCCTGAATTATGCCCCCTATACTTTACGTTCAAAGTATGTCAAAGGAAGTTCATTCATCTTCTGTTTATTTCCATCAGTAGTACTACAAATAATTTTCACCCTTAAAATTTGAATAAAGGGAAGACCTTTCTTCATTGCTGATGCATGAAAACTCTCAGCATAGAGGAGATTATTTTTGTCAATTGGTTTCTGATAAATGGAGCTCTTAAATCTATCTTTATTCATATACTTGTCCAGAAAATAAACCACCTTCATACTGCAGCCTCTCCATAACAATTTTACATTAAGCGTGATCTGGGTTAGTTCAGGAAAACTGTTCTTTATCAAAGTGCCCTATATTTAATTGGATATTATGGATGAAACCCATTGTTTGTATAGAAATGGCTCAAACTAACTAATCAAACAATCAAAAACTAGAAAAAAATGAGGACGAGAGAGATTTATATCTGTTAACTGAAGTTTTCAAATAACTTCTAGAATGTATTAGAAAATTATGTTCCTGCTTGGGTTATAAAGATTACAGATTGTTAATCTATACTGGGTTTTTCTTAGGAGGGAGAAAAATTTACCTTACTCGAGTAAGCAAAATTTCCTAGTGTATTTGGATCTGTCTTTTCAGTATCTTGAGAGAGGGACTATTAACCTTTATGTTGCACGTAATCAGCAATTCACAAATTATTGCTGCTAGTAATAATTAAAAAGCATTGCATTTAATATTTTCATTGTCTAATATTATAAATAGCAAAATATTTTAAAGATAATTCACCTTTCTTCCATACTACAAAAATATCCCCTGCATATTACACAGTTTTAGTGGTACTCAGCATAGGTATATCTGTTTTCATCAAGTGCACCTGATCTCATATAAAGTACGTTTATTTGCACTGCCTCTAAAATGTACAGACTAGGAGGAAAATATGCTAAAAGGGCTTTACGCCAGCTTTTCACTTTCCTGGTTCTATGTAAAACTGAATGACTAGAGCAGACAAGGTCAAGATTTAGATTGCTTTAGGAGAGCTGTAAATGTTGCAACAGTCTCCCTGAGCTGCCCTATTGGCAGCAGGACAGCCCAGAATCTCTACAATACTTTGTATTTCCCCATAAACACAGAAACAAATACAAATTCCCAACAAATACAAAACCAATGCTTCCCAACAAATACAATCCCTATGCCAGTATTTATGAGAGGCTACAGCCAGGTCCAGAAGGGCCCTTTTCATATCAGTCCCCTTTTTATATCAGACCAGTATTACTGTAGGCAAGAATCTCACCTCCAAAACTTTCCAAGATTCCCAATAGTATATTTGTTTATTGGGGAATAATCTGAACCTTCCTTATTGTAAAGAGAAAAAAATGCTTTTTTATTTCACAGTCCATTTTATAAAATATCAGTTCCAAAGAAAACAAAAAATAAAGATCCAAATCTGAGAGGAAATAGTATGCAGCTTCCTTATTTATTACCATCCTTATTTATTACAGAGATATAATGTGCCTTCATTTTACCTCTGATTTCTGGCACTTGTAGTCATATGATAAGCATTAAATCATTACAAGGATCCCAATGCAACCAGTTCCTCAGGAACATCAAGCAGATCTGAAAAGTTTGGCACAAATCTATTTGAAACCAACCTTTATATTAATAAAAGTAGATTGCAGGGTGTAACAGGGAACCCAAGCCCTGTTACCAGAAAGCAGGCTGGCCCCTTTAATACTGGAACTTTCTGGACACAGCCTGCTGGCAGGGTAGGGGTTAAAAGCTGAGCCCTGCCAGCTAGTCAGGTGACCAGAAGGGGACAGGCCAAAATTATAAAAACCCTGGGCTGAGCTGGCTAAGGGGGCTTGGCTGCATAGAGGCTAGACTTTTGATGCTTCCCAGAGAAGGTGTGGCAGCCCAACCAGAAGAAGTACAACAGACGGTGGGAAGCAGAAGCACAGAGCCTTGTAAAATGTGAGCTGGAAAACTGCCTTCCTTAACTTTATTTTGGTTATAGCCCAGGGGCTTACTGTTTGTGTTTGATTGGTACTCTGATGGTTTGTGGTTGAGGCTGTAGGGGAGGAAGAGGCCTCATTTGTGCCATGGGGTGCAGTCATAAAGGGCCAAAAGGCCTAGTCCACTAGTGGGTGCAGCTGTACAGGGCCAGGGGCCCAGAGTGGGAATATAGGACTTTGAAGCCAGGTCCTAGTGGGTAGATCTAGGCTAGTAGCCCAAGCTATAAGAAAGGGGCAGAAGGAGGCAGAAGACCCAACAACTTGATGCCCAGGGGTGCAGTGTGAAAGGGGTCCAAAAGGCCTGGTGCTGTAGTGAACACAAAAGGAGAGCCACAAGCCCAAGTATTAAGATTCAAGCCTACCTGGTGGGTTTAGGCTGGTAGGCTTAGCTAGAGAAAGATGGGGGTGAAAATCCTGTAGTGGCTGAGAACCCCAACCTAGAAATACAAACAACATCTGCAAGGCATGGGGCACATGTAGGGGTGGTCAGAGTGTGCAAGGACAGCCCTAGTCATTAGGGTGTACAATAGGCAGTTCTGCTTGTAAGAACAACTAAACAATATTTACATCAAGCTGTGGCAGTAAAGTAAAGGCGGACTACAGGACAAAATACAGGAGTGAAGTATTAAAGGACGTCAAGGATACCTCTCACAGGCTGCTAGATTGCCTCTGGGGAGGGCAACCTGTTACACAGGGTCAGGGCCTAAATTAAAACAACAGGTAAAGAATGATGAGTGAACCATAAATGTTCAGGAATATTTACTGATGGACAAAGATTATAACATATACTGATAATATGGGTGCTTGGGAAATGCAGTCTTGTTGTAAAGAGCAGTATATGGAAGGAAAAAAATGACTGTGGTGTGCAAGACGTGTCATCTATATAACGAACTGTGATTAAGCAACTGGAGCAATAGAAAGAGAAGAAAGTTTATGTAAGGCAACCATGCATGGCCAGGTTTGTTTGTAATACCTCTTCACCAAAGTCTTTTTATTAGAAAGAACTACTGACCTGAAACCTTAAAACGTCTCCTGTCTAGCAAAGATTTTTGGTCCTATAGGCTGAATTCCATTTCATACAAAATACTTCTAAGGCGAAAGGTATTTCTTGCCTGTAAGGCAAGCAGAATTTTCTGGAACAAGGTCTGTATGTGAAGGACATATCTTCCTCTGGAGTAGTACCTGTAGGGTATAGGTATTGGGCAGCATCCTTTTAAATAACTTGTGAGCCCTGCAGTCCTTTCCTTATCTTCTACAACAGAAATCGCTGAAACCTCACTGAGAAGCAGATTATACATGCAACTGGACCAATACATTTGTTTGACTAGCAAGCACAGTTATTTGATATTCAATTATGTCTGTGTCATTTCCCCTACTCTTAATGTTGGGTAAGGATACTTAATAATCTGTGTTATAAGATTTATGGTATCAACGAAGGGCCTGATTCTGCAACTTTTATTTCCCTGAAGAAGCACTTTATTATGAGAATAGTTCCATTGATTCAAATGGCTAGTAAAATGAAATGATAAGTAGGCTCAAAGTAACTTATCTGAGATGCATGTAAATATCTATTTAGAATATAATCCAAAATATGAAGTACCTTTAAAAGGTTATGCAGATGTGTAACATCTTAAAGTGATTAGAGTGCAATTAGAAAGCATTTTGGAATAGGTAAAGTGCACTAATTCAATACAATCCTAGTTCCAGAGCTTAAAAAAGAAAAAGTAGAGTACATATTTCAAAGGTCAGGCAACCTGCTAGCGGAATGCAACATAAATAACAAAATAAAAATAATTAAATGGACTCAAAATGGGATGATCGGCATGATGTGTGCTAACCATTATAACAGTGGGTCCTACAACTTGTTTCTGAATGTTGCACACAAAGTAATGATTGTGAAATATGGTGCTTGACATACCGTATTTAATCAAATACAAGATGAGGATTTTTTTTTCCCCCAAGTCATCACGGGGGAAGAAAAAGCCTCATCTTAGATTTGAGTACCAGCCCAGGGCAGATGGTAGCTCAGTTCCATTGCTGAAACTGGATGTGAGCCAGAGCCTGTCCTGGGCTGGGGTGGTTTGTGCAGCAAGTGAGGGGTTTCATGGTAAGTAGAGCACAGGAGAGATTGTGCAGTGAGGGTGGATTGTGCATGATGGGGGGGGGAGGGCATGTTGGGAAGACATGTGGGGTGCAGCTTGTGGGGAGTGCAGGGAGCATCATACAGCCTGTCCCACCCATGACTGTCCCCCTCTCACTGCTTACCTTTAGCTCCAGCTTCCTCCAGCTGAGCCCAGAGCTGACACCACTGCTTATGTCAGGGTCAGGATTGCCACTGCCGCTGACTTCCCCAGAGCTGGAGCTGCAACTGCTGAAGAAAAGTGGCAGGCAGTACAGGGGTGTGGTGAGAAAGGCACATGTCAAGGGCCTGGCACAGGTGTGAGGAGGCAAAGGGTAGTAGGAACAATCAGGGAAGTTAGAGGCAGGGCTCTGGTTCTGCCCCCTGTTGCTGCTTTGAGGAGATAAATTTAAGACAACCCTCCAATAATTAGGTACTATACATGGAAAATTATAAAGCAACTATAATTTTCCATGTATAGAATCTAATTATTGGAGGGTCATCTTAAATTCAAAGTTATCTTGAATTCAGGTATATGTGGTGTATAATAACATTAAAATAACCTGTCTGGATAATATGATTTTGAAAAGCTTTGTCTGCTACTGTGCCAAAGACTTCTCATATATTGCTAAGCAGAATCTTGATATGTAGCTTTGTGAAAGAATGTTAGATTCTTATTGTTCCAACAATCCACAGAATGCTCCCAGTTATCATATACCAGCACCCAATGTAACATTAGCATTTAGTCAAAAGCTTACATATCTCCTTAACAAGAGTGGTAGTTGATTATAAAAGCCATATTCAGCACTCAAGTCCGTAAACTCTCAATGGGCACGTCTACATGAGATGCTTCCAGTGCAGTAGATTAATTCTACCGTACTTATCATGGTGGGCAAAACCTTTACTAATGCACTAATGCGCACTAGAATAAGTCTACTGTGTATTAGCATCACTAAACAAGCATGCACTGGTGATAATGTCAGTAGTGCCCATTATAGCACATTAAAGTAGTACCTGTAATTACAAATACTAAACTTAATGTGCCATAATTACAGTGCATTAATGAACATGTAGATGCACGCACTGAGACTCAAGTATGCACTTAAATACTTTGCAGAAACTGGACTTTAAAACTGGTGAATATGTTATTGGCTGTTAACAATAGCTGTTATATTAAAAAAGAAAATAAAACATTTATTGTTCTGCCCAATTTCTCCTAGTGTGTCCCCTATCAGCCTCTGCTGAATTATTTTCTTCTGTTTTTCTTTTTATTTTAATTCCCTACAGTTTTCCCATCAGCCTTATTTACAATACAAGTTTTTATAAATCAATATTTGATTTGAAGGAAAAGATATAAAGGATATATTCTGGTTATGACAGACTTCAAACACCTTTTTGGATACTTCTAAGCCATCCTGCTTAGGATGACTTTTCATAGTTCAAAAACATAACAAAGATTATTTTTTTTCCTTTGGAATGCACCAAAAGTATTCTTGAATATAGTATGCAAACAAATCCATGAATCCTCCTAGCATGGCTTTTTATGTGTCCCTTTCACTCTAATACCTCTCCCATTCCCCTCCTTAGTTTGTACACTGAGGCTAGGAACAGACATTCAAAAAGCCTGAGCCTGAATTGATTCAACCTTTGAAGGTTAGTCTAACCTGGCTAGGCTGAACCAGTTTGTAACCGTACTGACATCCCCTCTGGACTGATGAAATGCAGACACATGCCTGCAGTGGCTCAGGCTAGAAGCTGGGGGGAGAGTGGGGGAATGGAGGGAAGGGCACAGGGAAGCCAGGCAGATGCTACTGTGCCTACATCTCCACTGGAGCTTCAGTGAGGGAGCAGAGAGGTGGGGCCAGCCCTGTTCTCTGGAGCAGAGAGCCCTACCCAGGGCTACAAAGCATCTGGGATGCTGGGGGACTCTGGTTTAAGTTAAACCAGGAAGGGGTCTGGGACAGGCATTGCATAAACTGGTTTGACCGAAATAAGTTGAGTCTGATACTACATTCAACCAGGTTTATCTCAAACTGGTTTCAGCCATTTTCAAACTCGTTTATGTGCACTAAATGTCTGTTCTGTTACAAGTTTAAACCAGTTTCTGATCGCTTAAATTGGTTTATGTGTAATGTCTGTCCCCAGCTTGAGGGGCAGGTCATCAGTGTGTGAACTAGCTTAGGTCCATTGACTGCAGTTAATTCTTGATACTAGCTAAGGATGTGGATATTTGCTGTCATCAACACACTTAGTTCCATTTCATTCTGATGTGTCTTTTCTATCTTCTTCCTAGGTTTAACAATTTAAGGGTTGTGGTTTTTTGGGGAGTGGCGGGGGCATTGATTCATAGATTCATAGATGTTAGGGTTGGAAGGGACCTCAATAGATCATCAAGTCCGACCCCCTGCATAAGTAGGAAAGAGTGCTGGGTCTAGAAGACCCCAGCTAGATACTCATCTAACCTCCTCTTGAAGACCCCCAGGGTAGGGGAGAGCACCACCTCCCTTGGGAGCCCGTTCCAGACCTTGGCCACTCAAACTGTGAAGAAGTTCTTCCTAATGTCCAATCTAAATCTGCTCTCTGCTAGCTTGTGGCCATTGTTTCTTGTAACCCCCGGGGGCGCCTTGGTGAATAAATCCTCACCAATTCCCTTCTGTGCCCCCATGATGAACTTATAGGCAGCCACAAGGTCGCCTCTCAACCTTCTCTTGCAGAGGCTGAAAAGGTCCAGTTTCTCTAGTCTCTCCTCGTAGGGCTTGGTCTGCAGGCCCTTAACTATATGAGTGGCCCTTCTCTGGACCCTCTCCAGGTTATCCGTGTCACAACCAAATTAAGTAGTGCCCATGTCACAAACAAGTAAAACCATTCAAAACAGTTTTTTTCTGCACTAGGTTAACTAAGGGTTAACAATAATGATAGTAACCGCTTTTTTGCTGCGCATGTCAAAAAGATTTATAACTGCGACACTAACTAGAAATGAAACTTAGCCTTCTGTGCTGTACATAAATCATTATAACTGGTCAGAGAAAACAGGGAGTAACCCTGTGAGATAATACCCTAGCGAAGACCGCTAGATAATTGGTGATTCTAATTAAATTTATGAAGTGGCAAAAAGCAATTGGCTATTATACAAATAAAACCCGTCTTCACTTCCGTGAAGAACGGGACACCTCCGCACACACACCTGAAAAAACCTCTGAATGTATGCGTGAGAATAACTGACAAATTGATCGCTTGTCAGTCTCCCTCGTCTCGACCTTATCAGACATAAATCAATGACCTGCCGGCCCAACTTTTTTCTCCATTTATCTGCCCGATCAACGAACTCTTATGCAGACAGACATACAACCTACGAACCTTAAGCTGTAACTAACCAAGTATCTCTGACCTCCGCTATTCACCACCTTGACGGCGTGAGTAAATAATCTTGCTTTGCAACCGATAAGCGTCCGCCTAATTAATTCCACTCCAAGCATCACAAGTACCCGCCTGACGGCCTTCTAAGGCCCTGGACCCTTATCTGCCCGGGTGGGAGTCAGGGAGAGCTGCTGGCCAGCTGCCCTGGGTCCCGACATGGCGTCAAGAACAGGATCAAGGGGAAATGTGATGGAGTGGAAATTAATTAAGAACTGCCCCTGGTGTAGTGAGGGGCGCCGTGTAGATAACTCAGATGAATTATGGGCCCGCATCGCTTATCACCAAGCGAGCGGAGCAGAGTCAGGGTGCGTCAGCGGCTACTTCTCACTGAGAGGAGAGGAGGGAGTTGGAAAGGAGTGGGGAAGCTCCGAGTGGGACAAAGAAAAGATGATTAATGTAGTGTCACTCCTACTGCGTGAAAATGCAAACTTAAAAACCCAGTTAGCTACAGTCAGCAAAGCTGCTGCGGAGATGGCAGCGTGCCAAAACCCTCCGTTGCCACCAGGAAATGGCACCGAAAAAAATATGAGCTGCCCGGAGGACCTGAAAAAGAAGGGTGGAGCCACAGAAGAACAGGTGGAACTCCACCCAGCAAGCCCGCCCCCTGAGATGACGTCTCTCCCAATGGCCCCACCTCCGTACCACAGGAAGGGGGCAACGAGCGAGAATCCGATCCTCCCACCAGACACAGTAACAACTACAGCTGCTGCTCATCCTGTAACAATAACCAAGCAAGTAACCAACCCAGAGGGTGCAACCACCACCCTTGATGTCATCAAAGCATGCATGGAGATTTATGGAGGAGAGGACACCATCACCCTTCACCTTCTCCTCAACCTGCTCGTTACTCAGCCAGCAGAAAATCTTTTAAGTCAACTTCCACGACTGCAAGCCCTTGTGAAGCCAGCAACCGCAAACTCAGCCATGGCTGTAAGCTATCTTACTGCATATCCAGTCAAACATCAAGGACCAAAACACTCCCAATTCAACTCACGAAAAAAAATCAAGACTGCCATCCCAGAGGACACCGGAGGAAAGAGCCATGTTTGGGTTCCTCCTAAACCACTTCACGCTTACCAAGCAATGGCTGCACGTCCTAGGAGATGCGGGACAACGACAACTGGCACATATACTAGGCTACCAACCTCGACTGATCCCGCCAACCGCTCCGGGCCCCGGAGGCACCCACGCCTAACAGCGCACTCCGGATAACACCACAGCCTGCCCCAACAAACAACTACTCGAAGGGGACATCTATGAACTATTCCAACCACTACGACATTATGCTCGTAGATGTACAAAAGACAATTTTATTGTTTTTTAGTTTTCTTTGTTTGTTTGTCTGTTTGTTTGTTTTGTTCCCTTATAGGACCAGCAGTGATGAAGAGGCAATCTGTGACTGCCCGATCGCGAAAATCACCAAGCACCAACCTGCAACACACCCAGGTCAACGCCACAATGGCCGCCTGCTCATATGTCGCAAGCAGGGTCGTCGCTCTATTCCTGCTGTTACCAACAGGTTCCTCGGCGAACGAAGCCGACTTCAAAACCTCCAACTCGGTCCTAAACCTTCTGTCATTTTAGGCCAAAGACATAACTAACGACTCATTTTATGGTTTTTCTTTTTCCTGTTAATGATCTTGTACATACTTGTTTTATTTTGTTTTAAAGCCTGTTTGAGACTTTAAGCAGTGAAGCCAAGTCATAATGTTTTGAGTGAAAAGCTCTGAATTATTGAAAAAGAACAGCATTGATAGTCTGAAGGTTTGGGGGATGTCGCAGAAAGGTCGGGTGTGGACAGAAGCATTCATTGAGAGAACGTGAGAAAAGAGATGAGGGAGATGATGATGGAAAGGGGGCAAGTAGTCAAGGTTCTAAAGGAACCTGTACATTCAAAGAAGAGGAAAAGGAACGATTTCGGAAGAGAGATAACAGTAAAAGGAATGAAGAAAGGCTGCTAATGACAGTACAGAAAATTGGTGTTTTCAGAGCTACAATTTAACTCAAATATAATAAGCCACAATTATAGAAACCCTCCATATAGGGGGCATTAATCTAATACCGCACTCTCAATTACCTTAAAAAATCGAATTAGAGAAGATTGCATACAATCAAGAATAACAGTTTACTGCGTTTAAGTTAATTCAAGTGTCAGCGTCTTTGATTATCTTGTGTTTACCATTGATCATAATAGCCATTATTATATTTGTGTGTTTTAGTTGTTGGATTTTACAGTATCTCAAAACGAAGTTAACCACGCTTTTTGCATTTGTATACACCCGCTTGCCAAACACTAACAATGATGAACAAAATGGTCTGTACGTAAACATAATGTGACTTGCTGTGCCATGGGCAAGGGGCATGTCACAACCAAATTAAGTAGTGCCCATGTCACAAACAAGTAAAACCATTCAAAACAGGTTTTTTTTGCACTAGGTTAACTAAGGGTTAACAATAATGATAGTAACCGCTTTTTTGCTGCGCATGTCAAAAAGAGATTTATAACTGCGACACTAACTAGAAATGAAACTTAGCCTTCTGTGCTGTACATAAATCATTATAACTGGTCAGAAAAAACAGGGAATAACCCTGTGAGATAATACCCTAGCGAAGACCGCTAGATAATTGGCGATTCTAATTAAATTTATGACGTGGCAAAAAGCAATTGGCTATTATACAAATAAAACCCATCTTCACTTCTGTGAAGAACGGGAGACCTCCACACGCACACCTGAAAAAACCTCTGAACGTATGCGTGAGAGTAACTGACAAATTGATCGCTTGTCAGTCTCCCCCGTCTCGACCTTATCAGACGTATATCAATGACCTGCCGGCCCAACTTTTTTCTCCATTTATCTGCCCGATCAACGAACTCTTATGCAGACAGACATATGACCTACGAACCTTAAGCTGTAACTAACCAAGTATCTCTGACCTCCGTTATTCACCACCTTGACGGCATGAGTAAATAATCTTGCTTTGCAACTGATAAGTGTCCGCCTAATTAATTCCACTCCAAGTATCACAAGTACCCGCCTGACGGCCTTCTAAGGCCCCAGACCCTTATCTGCTCGGGTGGGAGTCAGGGAGAGCTGCTAGCCGGCTGCCCTGGGTCCCGACAATCCGCATCCTTCCTGAAGTGTGGCGCCCAGAATTGCACGCAGTACTCTAACTGCGGTCTGACCAGCGCCCAATAGAGGGGAAGTATCACCTCCTTGGACCTATTCGTCATGCATCTGCTGATGCACGATAAAGTGCCATTGACTTTTTTGATGGCTTCGTCACACTGCCGACTCATGTTCATCTTGGAGTCCACTAGGACTCCAAGATCCCTTTCCACCTCTGTGCCACCCAGCAGGTCATTTCCTAGGCTGTAGGTGTGCTGAACATTTTTTCTCCCTAGGTGCAGCACTTTGCATTTCTCCTTGTTGAACTGCATTCTGTTGGTTTCTGCCTACTTGTCCAACCTGTCCAGGTCTGCCTGCAGCTGTTCCCTGCCCTCCGGCGTATCCACATCTCCCCATAGCTTTGTGTCATCTGCAAACTTGGACAGAGTACATTTCACTCCCTCGTCCAAGTCACTGATGAAGACATTAAAGAGTATCGGTCCAAGGACCGAGCCCTGCGGAACCCCACTGCCCACACCCTTCCAGGTCGAAACCGACCCATCTACCATGACTCTCTGGGTGTGACTCTCCAGCCAATTCACCACCCACCGGACTGTGTAGTCATCCAAGTCACAGCCTCTTAACTTGTTCACCAGTACAGGGTGGGATACCGTATATCACCCCAATGATAAAGAACATTTCCTCCCTTAGGGGTGACGCTAAAAGTTTTCACAAGACAGATAAATCAACTATGAAAACAGTCTTTCTCCAGATTTTACAAGTGAGATCCCTGCAAGCAATCACAGAACATCCTCTTGAAAACAATGTTTTAGTCAAGGAGAAATCAAAATAACGAAAACAAAAATTAAAAGGCAGGTTTAAAAAAATTATCCTTTATTGATCTTGCAAAGCCCTTCACATAGCAGATGAATGCAAAAGTGACAGAAAAACATTTTCCATGATTTGCCGGTTGACATGAAGCTAACAATGTGACACAGCAGCAGCACATTTCCTGGCTTGGTGAAAATTGATCTCATTAGCAAAGCTATAGCTTGTATTCTGAGAGTGGATGCCACTAAACTGCACACAGACCTTTCAGCAGCTTCAGTCTGGAAGTAAGAGATCACTGGTCTCACTTTGGTCAAAGCTTCAGAACTCTTGCCTTAAATTAGAGTAAGCAAAATGAGTCATATATAGAGACAGATATTTTAAATAATAACTTGAAAGAGAACATTACCAAACTTCATGGAACACAGGAGATAGGAAGCTTCTCCAGTGCCTGTTTAGAGTACAGATTTCTCTGACCAGTTCCTCAACATTTGAAAATAAGTATAGCACCATGAAAGGTAGAAGAGCTATGCTAGTTTAATCTAGTTAAAGATCAATGCCTGATTATCAACAGTTCCAATACTACATTTTATACATGGGGCTCATTATCCCTTGGGAACTTCTTTCCTAATGGGTTTAAGAACCCACCCTTGCTCCTGCTCCCACTAAAATCACTGGCAGTTATACAATCAACTTTGGTGGAAATAAAACTGGGCACAATCCTGAGAAAAATATATCCATAATGGTTTAATGAAGGTTATTACAATGATTATTAATGACAACTAGATGACAAAATGATTAATGGCCAATTATAAGAGATTTGAGATTTAGTTGCGTGTTAACAGGATTTGTTGAATTTGGAAATTAAGAAAATAGCAAATTCAGATTTAGGGGAATTTCTGTTGGATTTAATACAACGATTACGGAGATCTGTTAGAGACACCCGAGACATGGGTCCAGATCAAGATTGTTCAAGGCTGCTCAGGGCAACATTTTATCTAGCTGTGTGTCTGTCTGTTTGTCTGTCTGTCAGTATTTATCAATCTAATATGCAAGGGCATTTTCAAAACATTGCTTTAAGCTAACACCTAAAAATGGTTCATATTCATTACATTGTGGGCCAAGATTATATTACAGTACTATCATTATTCTTGCTGTTTGCAGAATGTTTTAAAATGCAAAACCTGCCCTAATAAAAAGCTCATCAATGTAGTATATATCTGACTTTTTTTTCTGTAGGCTATCTGAGTTTCCTTAATGCAGTTCCATAATAGTGGCAGAATTAAGTTTTTTATTGAATTTCATTTTCCTTAAACTTAAGTACTCAAAAACACAAAACATAATTGGTTGTTTTGTAAGATAAAACATGCAATATTCAGATAGTTGCAAGCCATCAACTTGTTTAGGCCAGCATATTTCATGTGCTGACATTTTTCAAATTTCACATGCATTAAAGCGATTTGCTTAGGACTGAATATTGAAAGTTTGCCCTGTTTATCAGGAAATTTGACAGAAATGCATCTAACATGAATACATAAAATATTTATTGCCTGGATCCTGTGACATTACTATTTTTTATATGCAATACGTATTAAATCAAACACCCCCAAAAGATAAGGTTGGTAATGTTTATAACATTCCTGATTGAAATCATATTGTGCTCTTGGAAGATATTAAAAATGTGGCCCATTCAGTTAAAATACTAGTTTATATTTACAATAATTGACCAATTTCTTTAACTGGTAAACAGTAATGTGAAAATAATTATAATGGATTCTTTTCCATTCGTATCTAGTCAGAAAGTTTGTATGCATGTATGCATGCATGCCTGCAGACATAACATGCCCAGTGATATGAGAAACAACCCATTTTGCTGACTCTGGTACTGTAATATCCTTCAACATCAGTTTTATTTTGGAATAGTTCCCTAACAGATGGCACCTTGTCATTGTCGATGGCTTGCTGGCCTGGAAACCCTCAAGGAGCTATGCAGAGCCTGACACTTTTCCTCCACTTCCCAAGTTATTTAACAGAACTAGCCAATAATGACCTCTTTCTTTTTACAGATGATTCCACCTTATGTCAGCTGACTTTTTCCAAGCCACATTGTGCCCATTGTACTGTAAGAGTGCCAAGAGCTCCTTACATTTTTTGACAGATAAGTTGTTCATTAACTAGCTGCCTTCAGTGAAAGTAAAACACAAAAGGCAAATTTCTCTAGCTGCTGGTGCCGCTAGTGGTCACCACTCAAATCAACCTCAACTCTGAATATTCTGTCAGTTTTGTGAACATCATTTCAGAAATAAGACTAGACAGAGCTAGCAAATGGCTTTGAACCACTTGGAGAGTAATTAAGCATGAAGCATAGCTGTGAGCTTTATTTGATCCAGACTGGTCATTCCATTAATAATATGCACCACAGAAGGTCTTATGCAATTCTATTTTATATGTTTCAAAAGTTCCAGCCTAAATATATAGACTTCATGGTTTCAATTTAAGATTAAATTAGATTAAATCTGAATTGTTGAAAAAAAAATTGAAGCCTATATACTAAGGCTTTATGTCTCACAGTGTTTGCATGTAGATTTTACAAATCCTCCAACTGAATGTTGCTTCAGAATTCACTGTAACATTTCTTATATGCCTTATAATGTGCCTGAAGTGGAACCGGCACATTAACACCATAGTAAATAAGGTGAAACACAGGTCAGTCATCCTCCACCAGTCTAGAGGATGGATCTAAAGACTCAGGAGATCTTCCTTCTGTTCAATTAAATCAAAGCAGCCATGCATAAGACCTTCCTCAAAGCAGTGATAAAATATGATTTGTCTCTTAACTCTTGGACCATCTCCAGCCTATTTACTGAGGCTTACCTGTAAGTTTAACACTTGGTAAATCAGGTGATCATTAAAATATATAGTGTTATGAAAGAGTTTGGTTTAAAAAAAAAACAAAAACAACCCACCCTTTTATTGAAGTTCATGGTATCTGAGTCTAATTTCTTCTTTCTACAGTTTGATTTGTCAAGGAGTAAATTACCAGTTTAAAAATTAGTGCATTGATATTCACAGACAATCCCATAACTATTTCAAGTACAATTTTGAAATGTTATGCTGTAAGTCACCTTTGCAGTTAAATGAAGCATTTGTATCACAACAGTGTTTAAACAGGGTCACAGAACATAAGGTTATTTTTAATTTTTTCATTTCTCACTCTCACATCCACCATATAAATATTTCTACCTGGTCTTTCCTTAGGAAAATGCTTTCCAGTAGACTAATAACATTTTAGGAGCTTATTCTGATCTCACTTTTAACCAGGATAAAACCAGAATAACTTTATTCAGGTCAATGAAGTTGTACTGGTGCAAAATCAGCTATGGTCTGAATCAAGTCAGAGGATAAAAAAGCAAGTTATCTAGAGAGACTGTCAGATGGAAATAGAGCCTATTCATGAACTGCTATAGGAAAGTGATTCCTTAAAATAAATGCCTATTTCTTGTTGAGGATTTGACAGAATAAAGTCAACTGTTCAATTGTGGTGTGTTGTCACCATATGTTTTAATTAATAAACTAACTGTTAACAGTATTAATCTAACTGCCTCTTCACATTGGCTCTCTTCAGGCTTCAGGTCTGCATTCTGTTAGATTGATTGTTGAGTGTCTTAAAAATGGAGGTGGAGAGACAGAAGCCATTCATCTGAGATTTGTGCTATCATTTAAACAGTACACATTGGGAATAATTCCATTTTAGAAGTAGTTCCATTTTAATTAAAAATAAATTCTATCACTAAAAGGCGCCATTTATTACAAATATTTCTTCCCAAAAAGTATTACATATGTCTCTGCAAGTCTATTAAATTGTTCTTTACCAGTCCTAAATCTAGCAAAGCACTGAGGCCCAAATACATGAAGAAAGAGTTGATAACTTGTGAAAAGTAAGATTTGTTCATTGATCTCTTTTCTTAGACCAACTGTATAGATGGAAGAAATGTTAGATAAGCTTTAGACAAGCCCAAGTATATTCCTTGATCACAGCCACAACATCATAACAACACTATTGGATGCATAGAGCCATTCGTCACCCCCATTCATGGTCTATGATGACAGGCTTACTTTAAGCTACCTAAACATAAATCAGGAATGGCATGCACTACCTGCAAGCTGTGCCAGCAATCCAATACAGTACTTAGGGGTGGAGGGAGGGGTGGGCAGGATCTGGGGGGCTTAGTGGGACTGAAGGAGGAACTGATGGGTCCAGGGGCTCAGGAGGGGCTGGCAGGTCTGAGGGAGGTTTCCAGATGGTGGTGCATTGAGGGAATACAAATAGACCAGTCAGGGTTGTGGGGTAGGAACAGCACAGCCCTGGGGCTGGAGCAAGTGTTTGGGCTTTCCCAGCCCCAGAGCTGCACTGTGAAGCCATACAGGTATTTGAGAGATTGGGTTAACCCTTTACTAAATTGGGTTAACTCTATCACAGTCTAAGATAGTGTACCTCCTGAACACCCCAAATTTAGGTCAGGAGTATAATTTTTAGGGCATTTTAAGCCTGCTGACTGCCTTCACAATTGGGCATTTAGATCAACTTAACCCTGGTACGTACCCACCATTGATAACTTGTATCATGCAACCTACCCAGATCAGACACAAAAGTCCCCCAAATTAGTCTCAGTTCTGTTTTAAACTGTATTTGCAAATGGATGGGTGTTAGAACTTTTTCTGTCTCTGAAGAGTCAGTGAAAGTATTTTATTATTTATTTTTTTCCCTGTATTTCTTGACACTTTTTCAGGATCTTGCTTGTAGTCTAGATTAATTGAGACAGGTCATATTTAAAAAATTGCCTGATATATCTACTGCATTCTTAATTGGCTGATTCTGTCCTAAATAGTCATGAGTGTCAGTGTAATATAGCAGACTGTCTCAGTGCCACAATTTATTCCCTATTTCTTGTGTTGTGGATGTAAAGCTATAATTTCCTACTGCTCTAACCCAAAAACAAATTGCAGCATCCCCTATATATTCCTTAGTCTGTCCAGTGCAGTCAGTCACATCTCCATTTTCTGCCACTTTCCACCCATCTGTTTCAGGGATGTGGGTATTTCAGGTACACTTAAGTCCTGTACACTGGGATCTACTTCCCAGGTAAATTAAGAAGCATGAGAAAATGTCTCTGCACTGGCGCAGACTTAATATGACAATCTAGACCTCTGATTTCAATGTTATTATTTTTTTCATTAAAGCATTACTCTATATAATTAGTAAATTAAAGCCCTAAAATAGATTTGAAATTAAACAGAAGTTCTATAATTTATGAATAAATGCACTGTAGTATCTCTGTTTTTAATGCACCTATGTTATTTTTTTATATTTTAATATGTATCCTACAGTTCTAGAGATTGGCAACCTGGAAGTAGATTATGTTTTGCTAAACTTTGGCATCTGAGGTTTTATTTTACAAAGCCAATTATTATCAGGGAGGAGGGAGAAGGTATAGGTTTGAATCCCATTCTATCCAAATGTGTAGGATTAGCCAATGGAATAAATAGCTCTAGCCAATTATTACGATGCCTAAAATGTATTTTGTGTGAGACACATTAAAGGTATAAATAAATATGGCTGTAAATAGACAGCTCATTTGAGGCAAACCTGATTGTACCCTGGTTGACCTGAAAAAACAGGAGTGCCACAGTTGCTGCTCCTCCCCCAGTAGGCAGTCAGTAACAGCACACAACCTGGCCAGCTTGTCCTGGAAATGACTCATAGACTAGGGACATAAATTACACATAAACTGGTATAAGTGATCAGAAACAGGTTCAAATCTGTAACACAACAGAAGATCAGTGCACATAAGCAGCTTTCAAAATGGCTAAAAACAGTTTAAGATAAAGCTGGATGTATGTAATATCAGATTTAGGTTAAATTGGTTTATTGAACTTCTGTCCCAGATCCCCTCCAGATTGAAGTTCACTCACTGTCCCCCAGCATCCAAGGAGACTTTGCACCTCCTCTTCAAAACCCCCTTTCAGGGTGGGTAGGTTAGTCTTGGTCCAGGCTCACTGCTCCATTTGAGCAGGGAGGCATGCTCCAGCGCCCCCCCCCCCCCCCCCCCCCAGTGTGTGGCCTGGGCCACTGCAGGCATGTGGCTTTATTTCTGGAATCAAAAGTGAATGTCTATTTATTTGGTTATCAATTCAATCTATGCAACTTAGACTAACCTGAGAAGATTGAATTGATTCAGCCTCAGGCTTTTTGACTGTCTGTACTTAGCCACAGTTACCATACTGTGCACACAACCATGTCCCAGAAAAAAAGGGTTAGCACACTTGATCCCACCTTCAGAGGAGAAAAGGACAAGAGCAGCTGTAGAACAAAAGGGCTTGCTTATAGGACAATTGTAACTTCTATTTATAGCTCAGATGACTAATATGATGATGATAAATATGTCAGTTTTTGCTTTGGAGAGATTCTTCAAAAACAAGCATATATTTCTAAAATTCTTTCATACCAAGTAGCTCAATATGGTGTTGGCATCATTACACCGTCCCTTGTTGTACCATAAACAAATGGCATACATTTCACATGAAGGAAAATTATATGCAGGGCAAATATCTATTTGTTTTTTACCTTACCTCTCACATTGAGGTACTTGAATCTTTGTTCCATAGCTATAATGGCTGGAAACAAAAAGTGATTCAGCTTATCTTCTTCCTGATTTACATTATGGAGAAGTTGCTACACAATTAAAGAAAAAAAAAGACAAATAGAAAAAAAAAAAAGGCTTGTGGTGTTTCTTTATATTTCTAAGGCAAGACAAAGTACTTGTCATGTTATAACATCTTAGGTTATGCCACGTTATGTGATGTGACCCAATACACACTCACCCAGAGCAACCTGAAGCCTGTAACACAAGCATAATAAATGGCCAGCGTTTCCCCCCCCCCCCCCAAAAAAAAGACATGGGTAATTATCTAAGAACAGTGGGTGGAAGCTGTTAATGGGCATTTTGCTGCTGGCATTGCTTTGATGAAAATACTGTTAAGCAAAGTCTGACATAGGGAAATAATTATTTACCCTGATGTGATTGCATATAGTTTGACAGGCATCATTCAGTTGCTGACCTGTAATGCAAATGTGAAAAAATCCATTGTCAAAGGAAGGTTAATTCTTGTTCTGTGATCATTACCAAATCACTGTCAATATAAAATGGATGCTTTTTTCTGCAACACTGTTATTTGAATTACAGCGTTATCAGGCTTTCACATGGTGCATTGGTGGCTTACTCCCACATTATACAGTGGGATTTTATTTCAATTTTCTAAGGAGAATCCTTAGGGAATGAGTTGAGCATCTGGGCAAAGAGAGTGACTTCCAAGCTTATGTTTTGTGAAGGAGAAACACATAGGAAACAACTTTCTCATTAGTTTTATGAGGCCCTAATAAGTGTGAATAAACAAAAATATTAATCTAATTGGCCACACTTTGAAAGCTACTTGACCATGACAGGTGACAGCTATGATGCTCATAAACAGCCCTGCTCTCCAAACATCATTACATGAGAATGAGAAACAGTTCAAATTGAATATATAAACAACTTCACAACATTACACATCAGAGTGACATATTGATTAGCACTTAAATGAAAAGTTTGAATTAGATTTGGGTCAGATGGTGAGTCACTTTCAAGATAAGGCCAGAGGTTTGAAATGACTCTGGCCAAAATTTTGAAAAAGAAAACAAAACACGTAAATGTAAAGAAAGTCTAGTTCTATCTTCACTTCTCCTTTTCTATTGCCCCTCTGCCCCAAGAAAATGTGAACTATTCAAATCTAACACAAATAGCTTCTTTCAAAATGACCTTGGGTAGTTTTACATTATCACATACAGTTATGTCATTAAGTTTGATAGGAATATGAGGAATAACTTAGTTTGAGGTTGTACATCATTTTCTATGATCCTCAGCTGGTGGTGAGATTGCTCAAAACCAGCACAGCTTGAATATTGATATTGATACAATTTTAAAAAATCTGAATAGTACAGTTAAAAAAAATTATCATTATTATTAATTATAAAGCATGGATTTCTAAAGTATCCTTGACCCGTACTGAGCCATTTAGGGAACTGTACAATACAAGCTTCAGCCAAAACAGATTTCTAAACATGCACTGTAATGAAGAATGGATTAATAAAGTTTTCTGAGGCTGCCAAAATTGAGGCCAGTTTGTGGATGCCTTCTATAATCAAGTATGTGAGCATGAGGTAGCCTATTTTTCCATTCACAGCATTAGCTCAGTCTTTAACATAAGAAGACTGATATTGGTTTATCTTTCTGAAATAGTGCAGGATGAAGGTTCATAATACTTTGTGGCCATTGTAAAAATTAAATAATGTTAGCCCTCATCTTTCCTCACTGGCAAAAAAAGGAAAAAGGCTACTTGAAGATGCAGCTGTGAAATCCTTACAAAACTAGCAGCTGGTTTCAAGATGAGGTGTAAAGAGGGAATTTTGGCTAAGATTTTCACATAGGACTAGTGAACTGGCAATTCCAAACCTCAGAGAATCCAACCTGAGAGAAACCGAAGAGCCCTGATTTTCACAGATAACTAAAAATGAGGCCCTTTTGATGTGTCTTGACAACTGGTGTTTGAAGTGCTCAGAATTGCTTTTCATATTTGAAAACCTTGGACTCAAGTTTAATTAGGGCCTGCATTATTGAAATATATATAAGCGTTGCCCACACCCACTAAAAGTCAACAGATACAAGAGCAAAATGTGGGTATAAGTGTCATTATTCAAATCAAATGCAACAGTAATTCCCTGCTGGAAGTCTGCTAGGTGGTATCTCAATGCTCAAAGCTTTCTTGTTAAGAGGGTATGTATTGTTATTACATGATCATCATCAGAGAATAAATAAGGAGGAATCTTACACAGCTTATATTAGTTGGAAACTAATTGTATTGCTCTGCTGACACACACATATCCAAGTAAAAATGAACCCCTAGATTATTAAATGCTTGTTTAACTTAAAAATTAGTACATCTAAATAATTTATAGGAATGAGAGCAGATCATCTGCTGGTATGAGTCAAGAGTGTCAAACTCACTTGGGGCCCTGGTTCAGATCCAGACTGCAGGGCTCCTTGAAGGCCAGATCCAGCCCAGCAACAGCAGCAGTTCTGGCAGCAGTGGAAGCATCAGTGGTGGGTCCAGACCTGGCAGTAGCATGTCCAGTATAGAGTCCATGGATAAGAGTCTGCCAGTGGTGTGAGACATCTAGGGGCAGCTGTGGCACCAAGCTAAGCTCACCAATGATGACCATGGCCAGTGGGGCAAAGGACCCCTAAATTCTGTGTCAAGCCATGACCCTGAACTTCTGATGACCTGCCAGTAGCCCAGTGAGCTAGAAAGAGAAGCTCCATGGGTTGGATCTGACCAACATATTTTGGTATAACTCTTGTTAGTTAGGTGTGCCCCAGAGAGAGCATTCCCCCTTGGTTCCATGGCAGGATGTTTCTAGATATAGACCCTGATCAGTGTGACTCAATTGTGTTTAAGAGAACACTTCAATGCTTTGTTGGATTGGGAAGTTATAGCCCAAATTTTTAAACCTTTTTTGGTTGTAATATTACATTGTAAACTCATATCTGTTTTGTTATTCACTATCGCCCCTAGATCTTTTTCCTCATTACTGGTTTCTAAGTTTCTCCCATACTTAGAACATCCTTTGTTTCATTACTTTGCATTTTTCAAAGTCAAATTTAGTTCGTTTCTGCCTAACAGTAACCTTTGTTTGTATCTTTTGTATTATTTCTCTGACTCCAGTGGTGTTTACAACTCTTACCCAATTTAATGTCATCTGCGGATTTCATTATCTCATTAACTTGCTGTTTACAGCCTTTTCCAGATAATTAATGGAGTTGTTAAATAAAACCAAAACTAATATGTATATCACTAGATACTGCACCCAGTGAAGTTTATCTTTTCCCTGCCATTATGAGCTTTCAGTTTGCTGTCATGAGTGCTTCTATTCAGAGCAATTTGAAAGAATTTCAGGTAATTCTGTGAAATTGATTCAAATACCTTGTTAAAATTTATCAGTATATTGGATTTGCCACCTTGTCTTCATCTACCAGTGATAACAATTCATCTGGTATTCCTAACATGAAAGCAATCAAGCTTATCTGAAATACCTATATTTTATAAAACTCATGCAGCTTAGTGCACAAGATGCCATCATTCCTTAGAAGGGTCAGTGACTTTTTTAGTCTTTCAGTATTTCTTTTTACTTCAAATCAGCTATATTTCTCCTCAGAAATTATGGCTATTTCTTTTTCTCTCTCTTTTTTTTTCTCATGAATACCATCAGAATTTTTTATAACATGTAAAGTTACACCCTTTTTGGGAAACTAAGTTCTCTTCCAGGTTGCCTATACATAAACTATATTACCATATTTATCCAAATCCAAGATGAGGGAGGTCCCATCCCCACCTCAGTCAATATGGGGGGAAGCCTTGTCTTAGATTTGAGTCCCAGCCTGGGACAGGCAGCTGCTACAGCATTGGCTTAAGGTCCAGAGTTGAAGTTGGAGCTGAGCTGCTGCCTACCCCAGGCCTGGGGGGCTTGCATGGAGATGGAGGCAGGGCATGGCAGGGGAGCACAGCAGAAGTCAGGATAGGATGACTTGGGGTGTGTCGCTTGGGGGAAGTACAGGGAACTCATCACCAAACAAACAGCCTGCCCTCCCCCTTGGCTACTTGCCTTCCCCCCCGCCCCACTTTTGACCCTGGCTCTGGTACCAACCCAGCCAGGCCTGGAGCTGTCATCATTGCTTCTGCTTGACCAGGGGGAACAGGCAGCTGGGGAAGGGGGTATGCAAATGTTGCAGAGGGGGAAGGGCAGGGGGTCAGGCACAGGCGGGCAATGGGTGCAGAGAGAGGAATAATCTATACTGGCAGAATATGAATTTATACTAATAGAACTAGTTCCACAAGGGATGTTGAGTTGGATCAGCTATGTCAGTAGAAAAATCACAGACCTAACTAAAATAACAAGTAGAAAAACTATGGATAGAAGACCTTACCCTAAAGTGGGATGTCTAGAAGTACTCAGAGTTGGCATAGTTCTCCCCACACCTCTCCCCCTTGAAGCCAATAGTAAAAGTTGTATTAATTTCTATGGGAACAAAGTTAGGCAGTGATTATCCCACCTTTAATACTGTAAGATGCAGTGCAACTGGAATGGCTGATTTGTATATGTTTCTATAGTTCTCTGTACCCTAACTCATTTTTTACCAGCAGATATTTTCCACTGTCTCCTTTATCTCCTTGTTCAAACTTCCTATACAGGTCTGTTTTGTTTAGACATATTTTTTTAAAGCAATTCAGTATCTCAGTTACTAAGACATGCATTTAATCCTTTCTTCATGCCTTAACAGGGATCTACTCTATAGCTAATTCTGCCTTTGCACTGACATAATTCCAAACTCCCTCAGTAATCTCTCAGACAAACCCCTTTGAGGCCACAGTGTAACTGGTTCTTTCTGTGAAAATTAGGGGAAAGTTGCATGGAGCCTTCTCTGCTTCCTCTCTGCAGCCTGTACCAGTGACACCTATGAGTGCAACTCCCCATGAATATCCCAAGGCAAAGAAAGCGTTGGGCCTTAGATATCAGACTGCAAACCAGAACATCCCCTCTCAGAAAAAAATGCATCCTGTTTATCTTTTGTGCCTACTAGCCTGTTTCTTATTCAAGTTCCTCCTTTTTCTTAAAGGCAGTAGTTTGCATTAGGGCTGAGTTTTCATTTGGGCTGTGTGTATTTCTCTGGTAACTAAGAGTGCCCTGAACTCCAGTTGTCTCCTTGGAAAAAATATAAAAGATGTCCAACAAACTTTTGCCTCTACCTTGATCACCTCTAAGAAAATGTTGTCTACAAAGATATTTATATCACTGGGTCATTATGCCCATAAGACACTTAATGGTAACTCACTGAAAAACTCTTTGAAGACCGAATGGTAGAAACAAGGGCTTCTGGATGAGAAGGAAAAAAGTTCTAGTACTGAGGATGATGCAAAGACAGAAAAGTCCTTTCCCTTTTCCATGTTCTTTATCTTAATTAGAGTTTTGTTTCCAAGCCTGTTCCCCCTTCTCCTCCCCTCACCATTATTCTGCTGGGAAGTTTAGAGAAGGTAGCCCAGAAGGAATCTGTGTAATGATATCTCCTATCAGCTCAAGAACTGATTACGGGCTATCCTTCTCTTCATCTGTGGAACAAAAACTATAAAGGAAGCACCAAAGGCACCCATGCCATCAGATGAGAAGGAGCACAGTTAATGGGAAAGACGCACCTGTTAGGGAAAGAGAGGAGAAAGATATTTCTGATTCTTATAAAAGGGAAGTATTCATAGACAAACAGAATGATGACCTAATATTCAGGACCCTTGCACACCAAAACCTCTGACACAGTCTATAATTTTCTTTCTTTTTTTTCAGTTAGATAACCAGTTTTCATCTGAGACATTTTTTATCTGAGGAGGCTTAAGATGACTGTGCTTCATGTGCCCCATCATAATCAGTTTCTACTGGCGTTACTGATATCTAGCACCCTAACTAATGTGGGTAGAGGATCATAAATTAATGCAGCATCTATGCAGTCTTAATAGAGAACATATACTCTTGGCCCTGTCATAACCCAATGATTTTTAGTGCCTCGGCACATTGGAATTTTCCCGCCACATGGAGCTTTCTTTGCACGGTGGATTTCTCAGCTGCAGAGAGAAAACCCCAGTGCAAAGAGTTCCCGCCACACACATGCAAATTCGTACCCCATTATTGGCTGATTCTAAATTATTCCTACGTGGCGGCTAGCAATTGGCTTGCTAGCTGTATAAAAGGTTAGAGCAGTTTCCGCCCAAGTTGGAGGACTCCACAACCATCTCGTGGGAACTCTGAGCGCTCTGTGGAGCCTAGCAAACTCCGCGTGTGTCTTGGAGGAGGACAGAGAGGCCTGATCAGCTCTTAGCCACTCCCCGTCATAGTGTAAATTTGACGTATCCCCCGTGTGAAGCGCTCGTGGAGTCGTATATCGACGACTCATCTCGGTTCGGTGCAGTTCAGAAGAGATCTCACTTGTGTTTGTTTGTGTGCAACTGCAACTCAAGCAAGTTTCCTCCCTACACTGTGACCATCAGCAGTGTAAGTAAAGCTTTCTTTATAAAACTGATCTGCTTCCGTGCCTAACTCTACTCCGTCGTGGAAAAACCCCACCTGGCAGTCCGGGCTACTGGCCATAGCCTCAGACCGACCCTCGGTCCCGACAGGCCCAAATAGTATCTTGATTGATGGGCAGAACCCAAAAAGATAACACAGACTGGAGATCGAAAGATGTCTCTCTCCACAGTGGCAGCAGGGCAGGACACGTTTATTTGTATCCAAGGTCAGAATTTCACCATATGTGATTTATTAATTTTCCCCCATTTCTCCCTTTTATCTACAAGCATCCTGTCAAAGTTCAAACAATGCATTAACAAATGCATTGTTCATTGAAAAGTTTTTCATCTAACTGTACAGTACATTTTCTGGCCCCCACCACCTTCAGCCTCCCACTCCACAGAAAAACTATACTTACTTTTGAAGCAGTAGTAGAAATTCCTGAATAAGGGATTAACTATAAACTAGAAATGTGTTAACCTATTAACCAATGTATTCATGTATTCAGAAATGAAAACATGGTGTTACTAGGATTCCTTGCCATTAGAAAGATTTTACTGTTGAGATGGTAAGATTAGTTATTGCTGAAGGATATGCATACATACATACTTACAAATATACGTAAAAAAGCAACTAAATTTTAAGGAGTAGTACCAAACTCCTAATATACATAAAGCATATATACATTTTTAATCTTAGCATTTGCTTCCTTTTTTACCACATAAAGAATAAAGAATCTAGTTATTTATAAAGGCTTACGTGATAATAACTTGACAGGTCACCCTGTTGCATTTTGTATGCTGCAGCTTTGATTCCATGGGTGTCTCTTTTTCTTTCAGCATTATTTATTCAGTCTGTTTAGTTTGCTTTACAGGCTGTGGCAGCATTCATAGGGTAGACCTATTGAACCAAGCCGTAATAGATGTAATACATCAATACATTTGAGCTGAACAGCTTTAATTAGGCCTTCCCGGTCATTTCATCAATTCAGTGGAGTACCATTGGGATTTGGATAACACCATGTCTCCTGTAGTGCATGAGAATTACAGCACTCCAGCAGCACTCTGCCAGTCACATCACAAGGTTAGACAATCAACGCTAATTCATATAGTTAAGTGTCTGGATTCCAGCACATAAATTTACCCTTAAAGTAATATCTTTGAGACCCTAAAACCTTTTAAACCCTAATGTCAATTTGAAATGCAAACTATCCTGAAATCTCTTGTCGTTGTTGCTCAGCAGCAAATTAAAAGTGTACTTTACTCAAAGATTTATGCTTGTCAGATACAACAAATGTTTCTGCTGCATTGGTGAACAGGATATACTAGAACTTGTAGAAATTACTCGAGTTTAAAAAAAAAAAAAGAAAATCTATGTATACCCTTATACCACTGCAGCAACTCTTTGGTTTGTATTCAGGGTGAGACCTGTTTGTCAGACAGTGCATTAAAACAATATTTAAATGAACTCAAAGCAGAAAATCTATACAAATTCATTAACGTTATATTAGGATCTAAACAATCATATTTGGAGAAGGATGATTGCATTTAACCACAGGGTGGGCTTTGTTTGTTTTGCATTTTTTCTACTAAACGTAGAAGAGAGAGAGTTCATTTTCAGAATAAAAGTCACAGCAATTAAAGTAACTAATAGCTATGCCAATATGCATGTTATAGCAACATTGAAATCCTGATTTTTTTTTTTTTTTTTTTACCCAATCTCAAAGGTCTTCTCAAGTACTAGAGATGGAGCTGAATGCAAAATTCTGATCCCCATTTCAGACACCCCAGATGAGAGGGTTGCAGGGATCTGTGAGGTTTTATCATAGAAGAGTCAGTAGTATAATTCATAAATTTGGAAGGATTCAGACAAGGAATGAGCAGGATGATCCAGCTACCTATGGTGATGTCTACATGTCAATCAAAGTTAAAACTGCAGCATGTGCAGGTATTCCTGACATGGCTTTAATCTAATAGCCGAGGAACCAGCCAGGGACTAAGTGCCCAACTTTGAGGGTGGGCTTATTCCACCTGTACTAAGGCTTATGCCACTGTGGTCTCACTCAGTGCTCTTTGTACACAAGCCAGCTAAACTGAATTTAGCTCAGGTAGCTGTACTGCTGGTAACTCTACCAGCTGCTAAACAGACATAGCCTATGACACAGCTCTTTCTATCTGACGCAACACAGAGGAAAGACGTATAGGAATTAGAAAAATATCTAGTCATCCTATCAGTAGATTTCCTCCTATACTTATTCCTTTTTATTATAGTTAACCAAACTGTCTTGAAGAAAATATAGAGTTCTTGACATGATCACAATAAGCCCAAACATACTGAGGTATTTTTGTTCCTTAAGATTCTAATAAAGAGGATCAACATAGTTATAGCAGCATAGCAGAGTTAATGCTCCCGTTAATTTACAATAGGTGAAGGGCCAGATCTTACTATCAAGTGTCTCGGTGGACTAACATGATTAATTATGTTCTTAGTTAAAAAAAAAAAAGTAGTTAAAAAGCTGCTAATGCATCTACATGTGTGATAGTTTTAAGTCTAAAGTGATTAAATAAGTCACAAAAAGCAGCAAGGTTCAGGAGGGCCCACTTTCATTTTATTACTAGCTGTTCAAGAAAGGTGGAATAGGACAACTGCTGGGTGCCTACAAAGACACCTAAATAAATGTAATCTGGCCCAATGCTATTTAAAGCAAGCATCCTCTAGAAAATTGCATATGCTTGCCATACAACACAATAATATATTCATAGGAGGAGTAAGCCTGTTTCTTGTATTTACAAACAAAACACCCCAAGAAGGTGATCCATGAAAGAGAAAGAGGCAGATATTCTTCAGCCTTCCAGTTTTCTTCAATATCTTCATCAATGACCTGCAGTATGCCATCTGCAAGTTTGCAGATGATACCAAGCTGGAGGGAGTAGTAGATACTCTGGAGGGGACGGTTAGGACTCAAAGAGACCTTGACAAGTTGGAGGATTTGACTAAAAGAAATATCATGGACTAGGGACAGAAGTTACATATAAACCAGTATAAGTAATAAAATACTGTTCAGATCTGTAACACAACAGAAGTTCAGTGCACATAAACCACTTCCAAAATGGCCAAAACTGGCTTAAGACAAACCTGGATGGAGGTAGTATCAGACTTAACTAATTTAGGTTAAATCAGTTTACTGAATTTCTGTCCCAGATCTCCTCCACATTCAAGTTCACTCAGTACCCCATCATCCCAGGTTGCTTTGCACCTCCCTCACAAACTGCCTCTTTGCAGGACGGGGGGTGGGTGTGGAGGGAAGGAGAGGCAGGGAGGGCAGCTTTGGGTCAAGCTGCCTGCTCCAGCCAAGCAGGGAGGTGTGTTCTAGCACCCCTGGCTTCTGGCCTAAACTACTGCACGCATGTGTCTGCTTTTCTAAAATCAAAAGTGAATTACTGTTCACTTGTATATTGGTTCAATCTATTCAGTTTAAACTAATCTGCAAAGATTGAATGGATTCAGCCTCAGGTTTTTTGACTGTCTGTACTTGGCCATGAGGTTCAACAAGGACAAGTTCAAAATCCTGCATTTAGGACAGAAAAATCCCATGCACCAATACAGGCTGGGGGCTTACTGGCTGGGCAGCAGCTCTCCAGAAAAGGACCTGGGGGTTACAGTGGACAATATGCTGAATATGAGCCACCAGTATGCCCTTGTTGCCAAGAAAGCTAATGGCATACTGGGCTACATTGGTAGGTATGTTGCCAGTAGATCAAGGGAAGTGATTATTCACCTTAATTCAGCACTGGTGAGGCCACATCTGGAGTACTGTGTTCAGTTTTGGGCTCCCCACTACAGAAAGATGTGAACAAATTGGAGAGGGTCCAGTGTAGGGGAACAAAAATGGCGAGGGAAGGCTGGGGTACTGGGCTAATTTAGTCTAAATAAGAGAAGACTGAGGGGTATTTAATAGCAGACTTCAACTACCTGAAGGGGGGGTTGAAAGTGGATGGATCTAGACTGTTCTCAGTGCTGGCAGATGACAGAACAAGGAGCAACAGTCTCAAGTTGCAGCAAGGGAAGTTTAGGTTAGATATTAGGAAGAATTCTCACACTAGGAGGATAGTAAAACACTGAAGTAGGTAACCCAGAGAGGTGGTAGAAGCTCCATCCTTGGATGTTTTCAAAACCAAGCTACACAAAGCTTTGGCTAGGATGATCTAGTTGGGGATGGTCCTGCTTTCAGCAGCGGGGTGGACTAGATGACCTCCTGAGATCCCTTCCAGCTCTAACTTTCTATGATTCTGTGATTCTGTGACTCTAAGTACTCAGCCTAGAAACAATATTCCTGCCTCTTCCAAGGACTCTTCTATTGCTGTTAGATCTCTTTACATAAAAATGGCCTGTTACCTCTTACACTGAGGTAATTTTGGCCCAAGAATTCTTAAATAGACAATTATTTACTAACACAATTGTTTTACTATATATAAATTAGATATAAATAGGTATGAATTCTTAGGAGTTTGTCCAGTACCAAAAAGGGGTCCCCTGCTTTTTTCCAGGTAGTAAAGGATGCTAATATTTTTATTTCAGTTCTCAACAGTCAGACCTTTAATGTAAAGACCAAACCAAAACTACAATAATGCATTTTCTAGAGTAGTTAATATCACTATCCATGGGTATTCCAACTTCACTGAGAATTAGACTTAACTTACTATATATATTTATTTTGTCAATTAAAATAAAGGCAAAGAGGAGAGAATTCAATGAGAAATTTTTTAATATATCTGGCTATAACTAGGGGATGTTTTAAAATGATTTTGTCTGTCTGGAGAAAGCAGCTTAATCATGTTATAATATTGCAACCAGTGGAATCTAAACATATACTTAAAGTTTAGTCCATGCTTGAGTAATTTCTTGTGCCAGAATCATAGGCATTGTTTTGAGGTAGTGAGACTATACACTCTCCCCAGAGTAGGTAGGTCTTCTTACTGAAAAAAGAGGGTGCATATGTATATGTAAAGAGTGTGTGTGTATGAATACATACTCATATTCACTGGGTATATATATTCTGAATGATATATTAGTATCAGTGTGTGTGTGTGTATGTGTGTGTACACACACACACACATATTTATATACATATTTACTGAGTTTACCCAGCTTCTGGAGCTTTCTCTATAATGCATTTTGCTGGAAAAAAATTATAGTAAACTTTGTTTTCTCCCTCTTTGGGGGAAATGAGAAACTTTGAGTGTACTTTAAATTGAAAACACTTTGTAATTCAATATTATTACATGATCAATACATATTGTAAACTGGTATATTTAACTTTGCAAAAGCCTACTTTTTATAAAGGGAAGAGATATATTATCTCTGTTTAGCAATACACTGTAAGTTATGGCATGTCTGTAGACTTTAATTATTAGAGATCATTTCTACATGTGTGCTGTGCCAGCAGCGCACAGTTATTTTTAGCCACTACATCATTGTAGCAACACACTATAGAGAGGAAGCGTGTTGCTACACCAATGTAGCTTCAGTGTCCTGGTTCGTGCCTGCGAGACAGCATCATAGCATGTTCTAATGGTGATATAGCATCTCGTGTAGACATGCCCAGAAATTTAGAAACGCACTTTGGAAAAATAGAAACAAGACAAAAAAGGCATAAGTGAAGCATGCAGCAAGATGAGGTCTAGAGAAAGACAGAAAAATTAAAATAAATGTAATTAATTATGAAGAACTTTAGGACCATATCTGTTTTAAAATATTAGGGACAACGACTGATAATTTACATTTTGGTTTTAATTTATACATTTGAATTTAATTTGTAATTTCAATTTTAGTTTATATTATGTTATTAAAGCCCAATTCTGAAACAGGACTCCATTATGCAAAATAGAATAAAAGGCAGTCACTACCTCATCATCCTTACAGTATAAGGGCTTCCTCTAAAGTTCATTGAAATCAGTGGAGAAACCCCTAACTTATGCCAGCCTGAAATCTGGCTGGTAGTTTGAGGAGTGGGGCTGAAAGTTGAGATCTTTTCAATGTTTTAAATCCAGGTTTCTTCCACCCACTACCTGTGTCACTTTGGGTAAGCCACTTAACTTCTCTATGTCTCAGTTTCCACATTTATAACAAAGAGATCGTAATGCTTCCCCTACTTACAGAGCTCTTGTCAGGATTAATTAGAGTAGTCAACGTTGGTGAAAGACCTTGTTAGTCCTAGGTCATTATTGGGCAAAATGCTGTAACTCTTATTCCCATTAACTTCAGTGGGTTTGACTGAGTGAGGACTACAGGATTTAGTTCATTATTATTAAACTAGCTGAGCTATCATTTTCTGCCTATCCTACTTATTTTGTTTAAGATGAATACATGGAAAGAAATTGTTGTAAACTCTCTTACAACATTAATGGCATCCAGAAAAGGCACAATGGAATAATCAGAATTATGATAAATACAACATTCCTTATGCATATTCTGTACAAAATACAATTTTCCAAGACCTTGGTCTAATTTGCGTAGAATAGCACACATTTGGATTGATATCAGCTAAACTTCAGGTTAATCACACTTTTAGTTATCATAGCATGATGGCATGCAGAAGCTGTGGTAAGACTGCATTTTCATGGATGACATTCTATTTGCTACAAACTGATAGCAGGTTTGGCAGCTGAATGTTGTATTTCCGGAAATAGGAAGATGTCCTAGAAGTAACTTGTGGCTATTTCTAAAGATTTATTAAAACTAAGTTGACACTTGCATCACTGATAGAGGTAATTTTAGAGCTCTTGAAATTCTACTGACCCTAAGATAATGAAACTACCACCTCATACACATTTGTATTCTGTGGCATGTAGTGTGGCTTATGGTTTGGAATGTGAAACACTATCATTATGTGCTGGAAGAATTCACACAAGTAACAGAGGGCAAATGCATAGACTTGCAGATATTTCAAGGAATCGTAGACACAGTAGTCAGAACCAGATGAGTAGCTCTGTGCATAAACAACGATGATAACAGGTTGTTTAGACAGCTAATAAAACTTGGAGTTCCAGTTGATGAGTACAGCCTTGTATCTAGACCAGACTTTTTAAAGCTCTTTTGTATCCTGTATCACAGAAAGAATTTATATTATGCCCTAAAACAAACCAAATCCAGTGCATATGAAAAATGCCATGAAATGTGCTTAGAAAAGTCTTGCTGAGACAGAGATATGTGCATATTTATGACACAGACAGCCATGGGCTGTACAAACGAAAGCTTTGCTTATAATCCAAATAGCGTTTTAAACAGTATTTTACGATAAGAGGGATGTGTGTTAAACTCTCATCAAAAGTATCAAATCTGTAGGCTCATTCAAAATGCGGATTGTCCATATGAAATGGGATGATTGCTTTATATTAAAAGGCAGAAGAAATATAAATGAAAATCAAGTGGAATTATTGCAACATTTTACTGCTTTCAAAGACTTTGTAAAAAAACCCTGTGATTTGTTAATCCTAGATGCTTGGAAGCTGTTTGAAACTTTACAAAGATTTAGAAACATACAGCTGAACCAATAAATGTTGCTAAATAAATTGATCACTTTTAATAAAGAGGAGCTAGAAATATTCTTAGAACATATTACATCAGATCTTAAAGGAACTAGAATCCTTCACTAACAATTTTCCCTTTAGTTTGAATCTAGCTTATATCAGTGAGGAGTGAAAAAAATCATCCTCCCTAGAGAAGATCCCAAAATAGTAAAAATTAAGCCACGTTAAAGGGACACTGAAAAAAACCCAAATTTCATGCTGTACCAGATTCCCGGGCTGAGACATTAGCAACTTTTATGTCACCTACTTAACTTAGAGGAGGCCAACTAAATCTGATTCTCATTTACATTGGGAACAACAAAAGAATACTTACATTTTCTTAATCTTAGGGTTAAATCTGTAGAGACTCCTCTTCCTAATCATCTGACAGTCTGTAGTACCCAAGTTTAGCACAGTAAAGTTCCTTATGGCTAGGGATAGAAATTACACATAAACTGGTATAAGTGTTCAGAAACCAGTTCAAATCTATAACACAACAGAAAGAGTGCACATAAACTGCTTTCAAAATGGTGGAAACTGGTTTAAGGTAAACCTGGATATATGTAGTACCAGACTTACTTAACTGATTTAGGTTACATCAGTTTATTGAACTTCTGTCCCAGATCCCCTCCAGATTCAAATTCACTGTCCCCCAGCATCCCAGCATGCTTCTCATCTCTGCTGAGCATCCCCCTCCCCCCCCTTTCTGGATGGGCAGGCTAGCCTTAGCCCAAGCTGTTTGCTCTAGCCAAGCAGGGAGGTGTGCTCTAGTGCTCTTCAGCTTCTGGCCTCAGCCACTGCAGGCATGTGGCTGCATTTCTGGAATCAAAAGTGAATGTCTATTCATTTGCTTATTGGTTCAATCTATATAGCTTAGACTAACCTGCAGAGAATGAATAGATTCAGCCTCAGGCTTTTTGACTACCTATACTTAGCCTATGGCTGCTTGTACATGCCACATGGGTTTACTTTGGTTTAATTCTCCCTAAATTTAAGCGATAGGTTTTTAAAAACACTGCTTCAAATGAAACTGAATTAAAACCCCATGGCATGTACACAAGAGTTGGGCCCAATCCTTACCAACCTCTTTGGTGGCTGGGGAGGGAGAGTGAACTGCTGGTGGGCTGACCAGTCCCTGAGCTGCGCAAGGGACTGGTGCTTCCCTCTGGTGACGGTGGCACCCCCCAGGTGGCACCTGCCCACAGGCACCCAGCACAGGCAGTTCAAGGGGGCACCCCAACCAGCTCAGGCAGCTAGACAGATTCCAGGGAGAGAAAAAAAAAATCAGGCTCACTGCTTTTTTATTTTATTTTTTTTTCCCTTCAGTGGATCTTGCCTGCACAGGCTGCTGCCAGGCTGCCTGCACAGCCCTTAAGCTGCAGGGGGCCTGGTGCTTCTCTCCACAGATGTGAGGTAGCAAACTAAAACACCTTGGGCATGTTTTATTTTGCTACGTTCCAAAGTAATTTAATACAAAATATGCCTCCATCAGTGTAAACGGCAATGCCATGGAAGTGTTACAAAAGGGCATTTAAGCTGCTTTAAAGGTCAATTTTGTGGTGTGTACAACCCCGCTATATGCCTAAAATTTTGCTACTACATGTGCTCAGAGATATTGCCACATGATCACAGTAGATGGACCTTTCTTGAAACCATTAGCCAGATGCCTAGCAACCTTACTGGCCGAGAGGATATGAGTAGCTTTATTTTAATTTAAAACTATGCTCATTTCACCTAAGCTTAAATAGATTAGGAATCAATTTAAACTTAACTACTCTTAAACTGCAACAAGAATGTCTATACAGAACTTTGCACAAGTTTAACTAAGTCAGCTTAACAAAAAGACATACCCTTTTCATGTATGCATAACACAAATTAGAAACCAGTTTATCTTAATTTGTGCAGCCCCTTGCATGGAGACTCTTATCTCTGCTTAAATCAATATATTAACCAATTTAAATCAGCAAGATGTAGTCTAGCTTTTTATAGTTTTGCTGCAGTATTTCCTGGGAGTTTCAAAATAAAATAAACTTGTATTTGCTTGATGGAACAACTAAAGGTAAACCCCAGGTTTGAAGTGAAAGATTGACAGATAGCTACAAGAAAAAAAACTACCTGTGAATTGTCTCCACTAGGATTTTAGATAGCTATCACAATATAAAAAGGTATGCTGTTTGGAATGAAAACAGAACCCTGGTTAAAGCAGTGCAACTTTTCATATACCTCAGAGGGCTGTACTGGAGCTCTCACTTTTATTAAAGGGGTAACTCTGTTACCTCTGTTACCTCTTTAAAAAAGACAGGTTTCCCCTAAGCTTCAGTTATTCATGGCAGTTGAACAGTTGTTAGCAGAATTATGAAAGGGTGGAAAGAAACATTTGCCACACCAACTCTAGGTATAGGCAGCTTATTTTAAGCCTCTTACACCTAGGGTATTTTTACAAATGTTTTGGGCCGTGGCGCCGAGTGCTTTAATTAGCGAGCTGCACTAATTTAAAGTGCCTATGTGTCATGTGTATCAGCATTCCCATGCATCCCCACACTGAAAAAAAATGGTGGCAGGGTACTTTGAACTAAAGGTCATCATACGTGTTTTATTAAATTGTCCTGCCACCATTTTTTCAGCATGGGGATGCACAGGGAAGCTGATGCACGTGAGGTGGAAGCCTGCCAGAGCACGTCAGTTTCCATGCTCCAGCAGACTTAATTAATCAGTCTGCTCTGATGTGCTGGATTTCCAATGCATTGGAGCAGGCTCCCTGCATATCTACAGGAACCCCTAGACTGGAAGTGGGAACATACATCAGTTCACTGCCCCAAGAGGGAGTGTATATAGGTGTTTGCCGCTTTCAGGAGCTACACAGGGAAAACAGTGTAAGTAACTTGAGGTGGGTGGGTCTGCAGGGCGGGAGTTGACTGATTCAGGGGGCTGGCAGGTTAAGTTGAGTAGTTTTAACAACATCAATGGCTATGTCTACATGAGATGCTACTGCAGAGTCAGTACTCTGCATTTATTTATTTCTTATATAAAAAAATACTAAATAAATGCACAATAACCAGAGTTACTGTGCAGCAGTACTGGTGAATACCTTTTTTGTGACTACTGAGCCATACCCAAATGCTATTGCACAGCGGCATTGTGTCTCAGCTTTTGCCACACAATGCTACTGTGCAGTATTGGGCTACTGTGCAGTCAGTGTCTCATGTAGAGGTGGCCAATATCTCTTTATGTAATGTAAAGAAGAAAAACATGGCAGAAGCCCATTTTTTCCTTTTCTTTTTTCATCTCTAAGATTCCTGTGCTTAATCTGTGTTAACAAAATGAACTGGCTAAAAGGAGCTCTATTTGTTTAATAGACCCCATTTCTCAGCTAGTATAAATTGGCATATATCCATCAGCTCTTTAAAGTAAATGTATTGTAGCTGATTTGTGCCAGCTGAGTTGTACATCATTTGCAAATTGTAAATTTAAAAACATAAACTGTTAAGGAATTTAATTGGTAAGTTTTCTCCATTTTTCTCTCCATATAAGTGAACAGGTGTTATTTGGCCTGCTCAAAGTCTTGTGTGTCATTTTCCTCCAGACTGTAATATAATTTATTATAATGTATTGTACTCAAGAAAAAACAAGGAGTAAAGTACAAAACTGATTTCTCATTCAGTTTCCAACAAGCAATGCCCTGTTCAGGGGGCAGGATTATGTGTTAAAAAATGCATTAACTTTCACATAACCTTGATATGTTTACCAAAATCCATTTTAAATTTAGATCAGAGCTATAAAAGCTTTAAAACTGCTGCCTAACAAATTATCCACGCAAGTATTCAAAACGGTTCACTTCTGTGTTCTCTTCCAGGAAAGCTTAGCCAGAGCAAAATCCATGGCTTATGACAAATGGGTCTCACCTTACTTGCAGCATCCTTAAGAAAAGAAGTTGGGTCATTGATGACAGGTGATTTGTGATGATGCACTGGAATATTATGATAAACACAAAGCAATAATGTCAGTTACACACCATGAGAGTCTATAAAAGTAGTCATATCAGTGAGCTAGTGTATGTATATATATATATTTTTTTTTTTTGCATTAAGTTACTATCATCAAAATATAACCTCAAAGAAGTTATAGCTTTTATTAGACCAACTAAGTAGTTGCAAAAATTTGCTTTTTATTTGCAAGCTTTCGGTCTGATGAGCCCTTCCTCAGGTGAAGGAGAATGCACAGATTGTAATATTTCACCCAGGTAGAAATGAAACTTCATATTGCACAGGGGAATAGAATGATGTTATAGGTAGGTTCCCCTGGGTGAAAAAGTTCATTTTATTCAAATTAGGCTCAAATAAAAGTTGCAGCAGTCTGTTTACCTCCAAAATGTCTGATGGCAAGCAGGGTGTTGAATTTTTCACTTACAAATAACCCCCCCCCCTTTTTTTTTCCTTTTTTTTTTTTTTTTTTTTGCAACTATTTAGTTGGTTTAATACAAGATATTGCCTCTACCAAGAGTTCTGAATGCTTTTGCCCTTAGACCAAGATGGCTAACGCCTGTATCCCTGACACTTCAAAAGGGAACACTTAGCATTGAGCTTCCTGGAAAGATACAAGCTCTCTGGGTCTGCCTACTAAAAGAACTAAAAGCTGTTAATTTAGCATCATTCTTTTCATGAGCTGGTCCTTTTCCTCCTGAAAGGAAAAGTGGACATTTTCAAGATACTTATACTTTATACTAATAATAACAAATATCATTAGTAAATGGTGTTCAACTATTCCTTTCCTTAAAAACTTTTGTACAACTAAATGATAGCATCTATTGGTATAAAATCATAGCTACTGTAAGGACAGGAAATAATTAAGATATGCTCAAAAGATACAAGGTATAATCAGCTTTGAACCACCAGTTCATATCAGTTAGATATGACCTTCAGCTGCTAAAAACATTTTTGTATATTACTTTATTATTCTTTATCTATACATTAAGTTATGAAGGAATGTACATGATTATGAATGTATTTTCATTGTCATCCTTGCACATCTTTTCTCTTGTTTTGCTTTTAAGTCAAAAAGTCAACTAGAAACACACACAAACTCAATTGTGATAAAATATACGAAAGAAAAGAGAATAATGGTTATATTGAGGAAACATGTAACAGATAAAACTGAGAAATGCAATTGTACTAGGAAAAAAACCTAGGGCTAGAACCTCCTTTGCCATACACTGTACCACCTGTGCAACCAAATCAGAAAATAGTTTTACATCCACTTTGACTTGTTTATTTGAGTACATAAGGTGCAAGGCAAAGGAAAACCAGACTCATCTGTTTATGACTCACTAACCATTACTCAGAAAACAAATAGTTTAAGACAGACACAAACAAATTCACTTTATGTCTCAGAGTTCAAATCGATAAGAAAGTGCTTCTAAAGCTGTCTAAATGAGTTCCAGTGGTTTTTAGATCTTTATTATATTTATTGAAATATATGAAATAAAATTTGTAGTAGGATATATTGGTAAAGAGCTAATTCTATAATTTTTTTGGTCAAACAAATATTTTAGAAAGGTTGCTAAGAAAAAGGATTGCAAACTAATATCTGTGGGGAATTAGAGGTTATCCAGAGAAAAATATTGCTCATACGTTGTTAAAAAATGTGGTCTCTCTATCATAAAATGAGTTTCCTCCTCCTACTAATATTCTTCATGGCTGCAAAGGTCACTGTTTGTTTGACTAAGGGTAAATAAGCTGCGAGAAACAGTTTATATAATGCAAATGAGAAGAAATTGGAGGCATGTATGTTAATAAGCAAAGTGCAATTCTGACCGCAAAAACTACTCCTTGAAAAGTTTAAAAAATCCACTAGCCAGATGCACTATGAAGAAGTCCTAAGACATATAAGCAGAATGATATTTGATAACAATATTCCCTCACTTTTCTAGGGCATTTCTACATGCAATGTTTTTTGCCCTTTCCTGCACTGCAATGGCATGACTGTTTGCATGAGCTGGTTTTATGGACACTTTAAAGGTCCTTCTGGCACAATAAAGTAAAACTCCTCAAACATAGTTCAGGTTGGCTTGCTGTGAATTAAAGCATTGTGTCCATGGATTCTGTGTGTGTAAACAGACACACAAAGACATGTAATGAGCCTCTTTGTCTACTAGATGGCACTGTGACTTTTTTGTAGTTCACTCCTTCAAATTGCTTCTGCTCTCAAATTACTTCCACTTTTTTTTTCTTGTGTTTGCCAGTTCTCTGCTTCTACACCTGCATGGCAGGGAACAGGGTGCAGGACCCCAAGCCAGTGGGGGGGCAGCACTGGAACGTCCCACTCTCCTGAGGCACCAGCTGGGGACCGGGCTTAATTTGTTTGAAAACCTAGTGCATGCAAGCACTGATGCGATGCTCCAAAGCTTAATTCATTTAAAAACCTAGTGCGTGCAAGCACTGGTGTGATGCTCCAAAATCAACAAGTTTAAATTTTATAAACCTATTTAATTAATGAGGATTAAACTCCATGGTGTGTACAGATGCTCCCATAGCATTTTTCATAAGTGGATCTCAGAATGATTATGGAAAAAGAGCTAAATATCACCATCTTCATTTTTATGTGATGAAACTATGATGTGAAGCAGCAGGCCAAGAATAGAACTCAAGTCCCAGAGGGGTCCAAACCAGTAGCTTATTCATTACCACAATATCATGCATGTTTTATAATCCGATCATATTTCTTTTCATATGACTACAGGGACAGACACCCTGTAGTCCTCCCTCCCACATCTTTTGTAGCTACTGAATCACATACCTCTCATGCCATCTCTTTCTTGCTGCATGAATCTTGCATTCTCTTCTACAAAGTGTCACAACTTCAACTGAAAGAGTGGGCAGTGCCCCCACCTCAATGTAGGTTATAGTCTAATGGTGAGAAAACTGTCCTGGAAGGTGGATGATGTGGGTCCATATTCTTCATGTTAAGGTTGGTTAACCAGGTTTTCACAGGTTGGGGAGTTCTTTAACTATTAGGCTATCATATAAAAGGTGGAGAGATCATGAACACACAGTAATTTTTTAATGAAAATTAAAGTGGATATGGGTACTATTTTATCTTGCATTCAGCATTGTTATTATGAGTTAGGTGAGCTTGGAGCATGTGTACTGACCTGGTCCTACAAGACTTTAAAGCTTAGGGAAGAGTATGTTCAATGGGTATTTTCAATAGCAGACTTTTATGATTCTCAGGAATTCTTAAAAATATTAGACATCACAGAACTTAGACACCTGATGTGTCTCAGGAGACTAAGAGGTTAGGCAGGGGTTCTGTGGATTGCATTCATGTACTTCAGTGGAGTATCATGGGATTCATGGGGCATCAGGCAGATTTTTTTGTGTTTGCTTTACTGGCATGTGTTGTCTCATTAAAAAGCTCATGCTATTCTATATCAATTTATGTAACTTTTATCATTGTGTAATTATGTCAGGCTGTCTATTTTTTTTTTATTATTATTATTATTTTGGTCATGGTTTAATCAAAGGAACTGAGGGATTAATACTTAAGGAAAAGAGGGTAGGTGTAACTGCTATTTATCTCTGGCCATTGTATTATTAGGCCAAGGAAAATTGCTGCGTCTGTAGACAGAAGGGGCAACTGGAGAGATGGATACCCAAGTTATTGTCTACTTGTAACGGGAAAAACAACAGCACAATAGCAAAGGCATTTCAGAGGAATGACTCATGAGCTAAAGGATACCATCTGTCCCTAGCAGGAAAGACAATTCTAAAGAATTCTGAGAATCACAAGGAATTGGGACAATGCGGATGGGGAAGGAGAGGGAGGCTGGTTTAGAGGTATTTGTAGGGCTATCTATGAGGTAGCCAGGTCTTTGGGTCCCATGAAACGAAGAATCCAGGTCCCAGGAGGTCAAGGCTGTGGGGATCAGCAAGAAAGCTGATCTCTGGAAACAATGGCAGGTCTCTCAGAAGAACTAGGCTGTATTCAGATGAGACAGTAAGAAATTTTACATGTCTTTTTGTTCTGGTCTTCAAAAATATGGTCAGTTTTTCTTGTAAGATTTAGGCTGAAGCTACTTAAACTACAGTTTAGGGCCTCAAAATATGAGGAGCCTCTAAATAAGGAAAAAAAAAAAACCTGGACATTTTCATTCTAATATGACAAAAATATACATATATATGGCTTTACAGTTATTATTCATTTTGTGTTCATAAATTTGAGCAGAAATAACAATAGTTCATCTTAAAATTTCATGAAAATCCATTTTCGTGGGTTTGTGGATTATTTTTATTGTATGGCACCTCTTAAAATGGACATAGTTTAGGGCCTCAGCATATCATAATCTGGCACTGATGATTCTTTTCTCCTATATAAATCCTTTTGTTTTTTTGTCTCCTTACTGGTTGCCTGTGGTTAAGAGTGATTTTGGGGTGAGTGATATCCCAAGCTAACCTGTTCTATGGAAAGGGGGACCTAAACTTTCTTTCATAACCCAAAGGGAAGCTTCTTATAGCTGATGGAGATGCCCCTGGTACATCTGTAGGGTGTAGTATAAGGGATATGGTGCTGAGGCTTCCTGGAATAAGGAGTTAGCTGAGGGAAAACCTTGGTCTGCTCTTGGGATAGAGAGTGGGACACTGAGAAGAAACTTGGGGCTCTGGGATTACCCAATAGACTGGTTTGTGATGGGGGGCAGCTATACCCCCTTCATCTGTGCAGTGCATATGTGCTCAGCTCTTTGAGCTCAGTGGCATGTCAATACAGCTTCTGCCGGATCTCTGCATGTACAATGAGCTCTGTGAGCTCACCAGCTACTACTGATCATTAGGTTCAACAATGGCAATCAGGCATGAATGAGAAGAATTAAACAAGAAATATTATTGTGGAGCAGTAGACAAGCCTTTGTAGTTCTTTAGTCTCTCTAACTGGCTACTACCTGAGGGATCATCTCCTAATTCGTAACTACTCTAAATTAAGTAGTGTCTCTAAATTATAACTTTACCACTACATCTCCCTTTTAACAACATATTTCCCACAACTAAGAAAATCAGTTAGTACCAAGCTGCAGAAGAGAGGTTACTAGCATGTCACATTTGAGTGAGTCTTTACCATTTGCTTTCCTGTTACCCCTTTTCTTCAGCTCCTTTAGCAATTTTGTTAGTCTTTCAGGAAGTTTCACTTTCCTCCCAGATCAATGAAGTATCAAGCTTGGTTACCAATTTGGATTTGGTGGGAAGTTTTTTCTCCAACTTTTGATAGACTTGATTCTTTATACTTGGATCTGACTGCCTCTTTGGAGCAAAATGTCTGAGATCAGAAATGCCATCATTCTGTGTAATGCTACATGAGACATTTTGCTGCATTTGCTTTTGGGGTTGTTTTTTTGGGGGGGGCAACTGTGCTTCTGGTCCGAAGTTCATCAGCCACAGACTTCTGGGGCTAATTACCTCTTTCTGGATGATAGCATTTTGGATAATAGTATTTGCATTTGTATTTGTAGATAGATTTCTTCCCATGTGGGCATGGTTGCTTTCTGTTTTCTGGACCAACTGAGGCTGTTACATCCACAATGATGATCAGGAGGCATGGTTTTTGTGTTTTATTTACTGCAAGCACACACTTAACTAGAACCAGTTTCTCAAAAGTTTCCAGACTCAAAACTGGTGTTACTTCCCTAGGTACCACAATGAATGGGAAAGTGTATACATTCATAGTGGATGCTAGCAATATATCATCCCCTCACTGGTATGTTTGTTCCCAAATAGCCAGTTATTTTCAGGTTTGTTGGACTTACTTTTTGTTTCAATTTAAATTTTCTATATTCATGCTGTGGTAAAATATTAACTTGTGTCCCAGTGCCTGACTTAAATAAATCCTTGCACTTCCACTAGCAAAATCTAGTCCCTTTCATTGGCTTTGCTCAGTCCCACCTCATCGATATAAAACACTTCTGGAATACACTTAACTGTATAAATTTGATATTTTTATGTTTGGGATCTACAGCACTTGGCAAAATGGTTCCTCTTGTCCCAGTTAAAACAGAGCTTTCCAAGGTTAAGTATAGTCATTCAAGGGCATTAGAAGGAGGTTAAATCAATTCAAAATGGCTGCCTAATATCAGATAACTTAAAATGGGGGAGCTAGCTGGAGGGTCTGGGGTCCAGCAGGCTGAAGGAGATCAGGGTTTGGTCAAGGATGAAGGGGAGGTGCAACCTATGGGTGGAGTAGGGAGGGCAGACGTAATCCCAGCAAACCTACACCCCCATTCTTCCTACTCCTCCCTCCACTGGGACTTACTTGCTCATCTCCATCAGCAGAGAACACTGATAAAAGTGTCTGCACTCAGAGCGGCTTGTGGGATGGAGGCCGAGAGGGTTGCCTGGTGGAGGGGGAAGGAAGGGGCCAGGAGGCAAAAAATAGACAAGTGCTGGGGGAGTGGGCAGTAAAAATATTAGCTCCAGGGCTGGGGCCAGTGGCTGGGTTTTCCCAGCCCTGGGGCTTCCAGGGGAAGTGGACAGAAGTTCTATGCAGCAGTTTGACCTGAATCAATAAGTCTGATACTACATAAATCCAGGTTCATCTTAAACTGGGTTCTGCAATTTTTAGACCAGTATGTGTGCATGGAGCTTCTGTACAGTTACAGGTTTAGACTGATTGCCAGTCACTGAGACTGGGTCTGTAAGTGCAAGATTGGCACCAGAACAAGCTAAGTTTAAATCAGGTGGCCATTTTGAACCAGATTTAACCTCCCCAAATGTCTATATTTAGCCCAAATGTTTGGAGCCCTGTTGCCTTCCATGCTTAGTACATGTCTGATTATTTGCTCTCTTTCCCTTTGCATTTTCCTTGCCAATGAAACATAATATTCTGTGAGGTGATTTATTACCACGAGAAATTTCTTTCTGTAAGGTGGCTTTTTCTGGCCACATTCTTCCACGCCTACTTCATGGCTGACCTTTTGTGGTGTATTTGCCTCTGCAGCCTGGGCCCTGTAAATTTGGATAGTCTTTGCTGGAAACAAATCTCCCATATGCAATAGCCTTTCTTGTAATGCACTGTTTGCAATACCACAAATAATCCTATCTCTCATCATAAATCCTGCCAAGTTCCCTGAAGCATAGTTCTTAGTCAGTCTTTTTAGATCAGTAACATATTGAACTATACTTTATCCTGTTGTTTGTTTGCATGTAAAAAAATTGGTGTCTTTTAAGGGTCTCATTCTTTTTTGGCATACAACATTCCTTAAATTTAGACATTACCACATTTAACCATATATTTTGGCCTTCTGCAAAGGTAAAGGTGTTATAAACAGCCAGGGCTCCTTCTTCCATGAGAAGTTTGAAGATTTGACTTTATCACTTTTCTCTTCTGCCCCTATGGCTGCTAGATACCACTTGAACCTTTGTCTGAATTCCCTCTAGCTCTCTATTGTATTGCCTGACAACAGAAACACAGATAGAAGTTATAACATCTCCATGATTAAGTCATGACACTGCCACAACTTCCTTTTATTCAAACTATGTGGCTGTGAACACCATTCACAGAAACATTTTTTCCTTCCACATGGCTGCCTGGCTTCACTTGATCTCAGTTTCCAACTTCTTACTCAGTTTGGAACTCAAATTCTTTCAAGTTCTTTTTTCCCATTTATCACTTCTGACATCATGTAGTGATCACCAGGTTCAAAAAAGATAGTCATGCATAAATGAGAAGAATGAAACAACAAATTTATTTTGGTTCAGTCATGGGTGACTGGTGCTTCCTGACTCAGGAGGAGCACTTGCTCCCCCAGCAGCCAGTCAGTGACTGGGGAAGTGGTCCCCCCATGGCTGATCACACTAACTGAAGGGGGTGGGGGGGCCCGCATGGCCAATCGTGCCAACTGGAGGGTGGGGTTCGCTGTGGTCAATGGCAACGGAAGTGCCAGTAGAGTGCCCAGAAGGGCCAGGGATGTGCCCAGAAGTGCGGCTTCTCCTGGTGCTCCCACTCCCTGGCCACTTCTCTCAAGGGGGCAGCAGCGCTCAGGGGGTGAGAACTGCTGCTGTTCACCTGCCCTTCCTCCATCCTTCCCTCTTCCATTCTCACTGAATTCAATAGCAGGGAAATAAAGAGACAAGCAGGAGCGGTGGTGCTCACCCTCTGATTCAAAGCTACATAAAAGCAGGTCAGAGCTCATGCCAATCAGCTGATGAACTCAGAATGCTCACGGCACTCGCAGAGCTCTACTGGAAGCTGTGCAGACATGCTGGTGAGCTCACACAGCTCACTGCCCTTGCACCACAGCCAAAGGCAACTGTGCTGCTGTATCGGTACCTAACATCCACCTCAAGTCCACTTCTGGTACATATGTTCTGGTGGACCTGGGTCTAAGTGACTTGCCTAAACTAATGCAAGAAGTTGAGGATGGAGCAGGTATTTGCAGGACAGTACCTTGTAAATTTAGGCTACTGAACACACTTTAATTTTAAACAAGCAGGGTTCTCCTTTGAAGTTCCTTATACTTAAATATAATTACAAGGTTAAAGAAATTTAAGGTTTTACTTAGCTGCTTTTATTAATCCAGTCTTGCACTGTAATGGCTAGGGGATTTCAGCCCCTAAGATTCTAAAGAAACAACTAGGGGAGATATCAAAATGTCTGTAAAATCTATATTTTGAAAACTCAAGAGTGTGTTTATGTTCTGGTTCATTTTTTATAGGTACTCTGAGCCTAAGATATGAAATGAAGCCCCCAAGGTGTGCATTTTCCTTTCTCTGCAGGGTCCTTTAACACCTATCTCTCTGGACTGAGAAAATAGATGCCTCACTTTTAAAATATCAGCCACATAAACAAACAACACGTTCAGGTTTGGACTTCTAAAGAATGATTAAGTACAGGGAAAGTTCTGACAGAGCATTCTGCATCCAATAAGCCTGTGAGCCCTGCCCATAATTTCAAAAGGGATCAGAGAATCTGCCAATGCACAGTGTCTTTCAACCTTAGAGAAGATACCTATGGTAAGAAAATTAGTTTTAACTTTCTCCAGGGTGGGGTACCTGCTGTTCAGTAAATCAAGATGCTGATGGGAAGTAGCAGGCAGTAGAAATGACCTCCAGCAAAGACAGTGTAAACTTGATTAGTAAGTGTATTTAAGGATTTTAATTATGGCAGCACAAACAATTTTTACTAAAAACCAGTGTGGGTCTTTAAGATTGGAAAAGAAAACTGGAAGGCTCTTTAGCCTAAAGCTAAATTGGAGGAAGACAATACACCTATTTTGTAATCCTCTGTGGCTGTAGAAGAATGATTAGAGTTATACATTGCTGAAATAAAGAATGGGAATCAGAAATGCACAATCAATAAGCTTTCCTGAGACAGTGAATTTATTGTTGTAAGCCTAGCACTGCATTAATGTTACTACATTGCTACAGTTTCCGGAGGTAGTATATGCCAGGTGAGTGAGGCCTGCTTGGTTGCAGTATACCCTTATCATGAGTCTGACAGAATGGAGACATCTTCAAAACAGTACAATATCATCTGTAGGGAAGGATGTACAATAGAACTAGCTAGTAATATTTCAATAACACTTTTCTTGTTTGTTGTTGTCATTGGAAAACACTGAGTCAAAACCAAAACCCTTTCCAAGAACATACCAGAGCTATGCTCCATGATAGAATATCTGTTAGCCCTTACTCCTGAATATGAATCACAGAGAACTTAAGGAGACAGCTGCGCTAATTTAAGAGACCCAAGTGTCACATTTATCAGCATCCCCATGCTGATAAATGATGGGGTGCTTTGAATTAAAGCTTGTTGAATAAGCTTTAGTTTAAATCACCCCACCACCATTTTTCAGTGCGGGGATGCTGATACACATGACACGGAGTTTGCTGAGGTGCGGTAATAGCCACACTCCAGCAGACTCAATTAATCGAGTCTGCTCTGACACACTGTAATTGCAATGCATCAAAGCAGCCTCCCTGAATGTGCATAGGAGCCCTGAGATGGGTCTCAATTAATCCAACTTTTGGAATTGATTTACCTTGTATGGAAAAATAAACATTGGTCCAGGAAGTGACTCTTGGATCTGTATTAATCCTGTGCTTTGGGAATGCTCTTGCAATAAGGGACAACCAAGTTCGGTATATATTCCATTGGTTAATTATTTATACAAAATGGAATAGTATCAGAGAGGGTATAGAAAAAAACCAACCAAATAGTTAAAGTTCTGAGGATTTGGGTTCACCTGAGATAAGAAAGAGATAGCAGAGAAAGTACTTGAGCCATGTAGTCTTGGACTTGAATCTTACACAGGGTGGCTAAGTTCTTTTCGTATTAAGCTATTGGTATAATGGTCACAATTCTTTCTCATGTTTATGAGAACCTTCCAAAGATTTTGGGTTTTATCCTGTAGCAAAGCAGGAACATTTCAGAAATCTCACACATGTCATGGGGCAGGAAAAAATGTTTTTCACTTATTTCTGGTGAAGTGTTTTGTTAGAACAAATATTTAATAAAGTAAGACTGCCCTTTTCAATACATGAAGTGACCATAGCAAGTAACTTTCAAGTTTTAGTATTTATGGGAAGACACATATTTGGTAGCTGAAATGAGTGGAAATGTCTGTATGTAATTATACAGTAGAGGAGGCAGCAAACATCATTAGAAGTTCAGCTTCACTGTCTTTTTTATAAAATGTTTGCAAAAGGCACGTCAATATTTTAAGTATTTTTCTCAATGTGAGAATGTGGCACTTAAGATTGATGTTCCTTAGAAATAACTTCATTCAGATTGCAAAAGTATGTCATGATTCAATGGGAAAGCACCATAATGTTTGGCAATAAAAATATGTACACAAAGACTCATCTGTCCATGAGAACAATCAGTCATATAGATGTATTTATGCCCTGAATCCAGTTAATTTTGGAAGTGATCCAATCCCCTGCTTTATACATATGGCATTTATTTTAAGGATTTTTCTGGGGCTCATGGGAGGTATAAAGAGATTGCTTTGGCTCATGTGTTACAACAATAATAACACTTAAATAACTCAAAAAAAATTAACCTTCTAGGTGCTGAGGGGATCGTGCAGTTATGTAAAGTAGACAATGTAACTGATTTGAATTGAGCTGGCAAGCATATAAATTATAATATATTCCTCAAGTTGTGAGAATGGCACTTTGCTGTTCTTAGAGTTCGAAGAGTACAGAACAGTGAAAGTAAAGTGTTTTGCTACTGCTTGCAATTCTCTTCCTTTCCCCAGGTATGGCCGTGGATCACAGATAGTTGAGGGGTTTCTAGTTTGGCATACATTTTGCTACACAGCTTATTCAGGGCTGTGTACCTACATGATTTTTTTACCTTAGTTTTCTCTCTTCTTTTCTAGGTCCCATCTGTTCTGTTATTTCATTCAGGACCCTATCTCTTGCCTTTTGTTAGTCTTAGCTGACAGATTTTCCACTGGGCCCTATTTCCCTGTTTTCCTGTTTCACTGACCTCTTTAGCTTCCTGTATGCTATTCTCCATCCTCCCCTCACCTTCACGTCCACTTCTTGCACAAGGCTTGTCTCTCTCTCTCTCTCTCTCTCTCTCTGTATCATTTCTCCTTTCTAGGACTTTATCTCTCTCTCTCTCTCTACTGCAGTTCAGTCAACTTTCCTGATGATCAACCTTCAATACAATAGCAGGATATTCTTATTGCACTTAATGTAATCAGTTTCACTCATTCTTTTATTCCAGGTCTCAGATCTTTTTTCCTTAATTTTTTTTCTGGATCTATCTTTATGTCTAATCTTTTTATTTCCTATCTGTAATTCCAGGCAGCAGACCCTGCTGGTTGCTACAAATCTATGGACTTTCTTCATCTGCCAGTTCACTCTTAATCAGTCTTAGTTTCTCTCTCTTTTGCCAGGAACTAACTTTTTCTATTTCCCCTCTCCGTCAGCCTCAGTTTCTATGTCCTTTCTCCTATTGCCATGCTTTCTATAAGCTGCTAGATGGTACAAACATTTCATCTCATATTTTTCACTCTCCCTTTCCTTCCTGCTCTTTTTTTTATACCTCTTCCTTTTATTAGAAGTCACATCATCATCTGTTTCCCACTGTCTTTTTGGCTCCCATGTTTTTACCCCAGAAATGTAGTCTCTAAGTTACCTGGGTTGTCCATAAATTACTTGTATTTTCTTTTCAGTTTCATCCAGGTTCAATAACAGACTCTTTTTTTCAGGTGGCCTATCCCGACTCCTTCATATCAACCACTCTCATATCTTTCATGCCTTTCATAGAAACACTTATTACAATTCAGTGATCAAATTTTTAGAAAGTATCTGCCTCACTCCACGTTCCAAGTAAATAAATAGCAATACAAAGACACTGACATCTCCTTTCTTCTCAAAGGATTTTGAAATTCTTTAAAAACTAAGACCTAAATCCAACTCCCTTTCAGGTGAATAAGTAGCACTTTTATGGCTAAAAGGCAAGCAAGATTTGGATCAATTCATATTAACACTTAATGAGTAAATTAAAAATTTTGCAACACATTTTATGTCCTTTCCCATCTTCTTGGTTTCTTATCTTTCTCAGTCTAACCAAATTCTTCTATACTCTTTCCTTGTCTTTGCTGGACTATTTGATTAGCTCAATAATCCTACTCTGTTTTTCTCCTCTTTTTGTTTTTTTCTGTCTTTTTATATAGATACTTCTAGAGTTTTTTTATTACTAAAGCTTCAGAATATAATATGTTGATTCCTTTCAAAGGAAGGAAAGCAAAGAATAGTTATTTTAGCCTCCTAAGCAGATTCCTGGCTTGACTCCATTGTTGCTTGTTCTCCTTCCAACTAGTAATAGTGATATCAAATATGCATAAATAGTAAACTATATATTCTCCTCTCCTGGTCTGACTCTGACAGCTATGCATGTGATATCAGCTTCAGTTTTGACCCAAGATTTCATCCATGCTTCTAGTTACCAGCCTGGAAGCCAGAAAAAAAAATATCCTCTTCCAATTGGAGATGAATGGATTATTCTCATTAGAAATTGATGGCACCAAAATATGCTGCTTCATCCAAGCTGAAAAGCTTTGTGAACATGAAACATTTCCCCCTCAATTTTTTTCTGAATGTTTGGGATATGGGTGGCTCAGGCACAAGTCCCCATGTTACTTAACTGAGAATGATCTGAGATAGGATAATTCTGCTCCAAATGAGGCATTTTAGCATTGATTGCCTACATCTCCTAACTACTGGGATATACACAGCTATTATCCTGATTATACATTTTGGCACAGTTCTGAAAAAGTTTAACTGTTTTGGCTTTGTCTCAGTTCAGAACAAAATGGATGTTGAACCTGAGATGTTGCTGAAAAATGGAATTATCCTCCCCTCTACTCCTATCTACATAATGGGCAGGTTGGGGAACAAAAACAAAAACCTTATTTGTATTATTTCATCCTGGAAATCAAAAGGCTGCTTTCAATCATGACTATTTGACAAAATCTGGCCTTAAAATAACAAAAGTTGTGCCTCAAATGACACAAAATTCACTTAATTGGAAAATGTACAGATTTTTGATTCCCCCCGCCCCAAAAACGTCAGTTCCATTTGTGTTCCTTTACTGTGTTCCTCACCTTTTTATGGAATTTTCCACCCCCATGGAAAGGGGGAACCAAAAATATGGAGAACAGATACAGATTGGTGATTGTATTTTGGAAAGCAGTGACTTTTAGGTAAGGACTTGAGTAGTATTGTTAACTGTCTGTAAATTTAAGGATACTCCATTAAAAAAACACCCTAAAAATGCCAGCTGGTAAAAATCCATAAAAACATTTTCCCATCCATAAAAACACAAAGACAACGGAGATTTCAGCTCTGTCACAGGAAAAATGTTGGAGGCATTGTTGAAAGAAAGATAGAGCACAGCAATGCCACCAGCTGTCTGAATGGAGGAACAGCATTCTGCAAGAAGCTATGTCAGGGCTTTGTGGCTCACCTAAGCCAGCATAGATTCCCTCCCCCTTCCTAGCCATGTGCTGCCACTGGATCCCTTTGGTCATCCCCTGTATCTAAGAGTTGTTTGCTTCAAAGGTATGGGAAGGGGGACAGTACAGCTGGGACAAGGCTGCAGGCTGGAAGGGGAAAAGGCAATGGGTAAGAGTCCATGCCAGGACAGGAGGAGCAGGCTGGTGAAGGTATGGGCTGGGGAGGGCAGCATAGCACAGGTCCAGTTACGGGGGTCAGGGTATGGAACAAGTAGGGAATCTCTTTTGTGGGGGCAGCAGGGTATAAAGCCATTGATGCAATCACACCAGGTTACCAACCCAAGACATTTTTATCAGTAATTTTATCAGTAAAAAATTTGCAGATTGTCAGTTTAAAAAAATTCTTGGTTGACAACACTGGACTTCAGTCATTATAAAAAAGAAATCATTTTGATTTCCCAGTATGATATAGTAGGTATAAATAGAAAAATTCTGAAAGTTAAGATCAAGCATTCACCCAAGGTTAATAGAGTTAGGGATCACCAGTTTCTACAGTGAACAGCACACGAGAGAAAAATGTCACTAAGATCACATTCATCTGTCTGACTCTACAGCCCAAATGATCAGGTACGTATAAGCAGTTGGACTTACTTGGAGTTGTTTTTTGCAAAAATCTGCAGGCTTGTACTTACAATTTTGCCACCAGGCCCCTATGGTTGATTTTGACTCATTTGATGCCTTTATATTTGGATGACATTCTAAAAGATATAGTACAGGTCAATCAGATGTTACTTAGCTTGAGGCTGTTATCACCTGATGAAGTTCTATCACTTGTGCTGTTCCAAGTAGATGTTTGTAATGATTCCTTCTGACCTTTAAATATGTGAAAGAAGGAAAAAGTTTGGGAATTGCAGAAATCATATTTGTAAATGAAAATATATATATATTAATTCCATTAAATCCATTTCTAGTTTTGGCCTATATCATTGGAAGTATCTTTAGCTTCTATGTTCTTCTCTCTACTCAGAAGAGGGACCACAAATTCATTTACTCAAGAACTACTGCATAGAATAACTACATAGGACTAGACCCAATGATAGTGCTAAAAGCAGCAATAGTTGGGACATATCCTTGTAATCTGGTGGTATTTCTTCCAGCTTCAGATACCTCTCATTGTCTAGGATTCTGCAGCTCAGAGGCATTGCTGAAAATATTTGCTTAGGCTCCCTTACGGCCAATTTTGGAGCACCGGTGATCAATCTCAATTGAGTTCCTGGTACCATGTCACAACAAACTGATTAAAACCTCCCTGAAGAAATCACAGATGTTATTGGGCCTAATGATATCATCCAGAATCTTAAATTACAAAGCAGTTTATGTTCACCTTTCAAGGAAAATGTTTTAGTTTGAAAAGTCAGCAAATCTGATTAGAATTGTACGTTGTAGATTTTGGAAGGATCTGAAAAATATGTTAGCTTTCCAAAGTACAGTTTAAGAAAAGAACTTCCACTTCTACTGGCATTTCCAGGGCATTTTTCAATTTTCAACTAGTTAGGAAAAAATAATAATTGTTTTGCAGTTTTGCAAGCACTGAGATAGTATTAGCATCATTAGAAAAGCCTCGGCTAACTCACTGTTATGTTACTATAACCCATCGCTATGATCATTCAAGGAGATAACAAATATCCTAGCCTAGAGAAATCCAAGTGATTGCTGTGTTTCCAGGGAGAACCTTTTGACTAAATTATTCCTATTGCATTGCTCATATTCTCAAAATTCTAACTTTATATTGCCTGTAAATTCATGTAGTACTTTTTCATGAATTAATGCCTAATTTTAAATCCAGACATGTATTGAATTTGAGCTTGGGAGATAACAGTGCAATATTAATACATATATAAGTATGCTTGTTATTATATATATTTGTTAATCCTCACACACACACACACACAAACACACACATACACATACACACACACACACACACACTGAAAGGGAGTGAAAGAGAACTGGAGGGAGAGCAAGAGCCTAAATATAATTTATCTATTACCCTCACGGTGTCTTATAAAATGGTTCAGCTACATTTATTTATGCCAAGTTGTAATTTTTGGGTAGTTTCTTGCTCTCTCAAAAGGAAATTGAGTGAATTAAATAGGGAGCAGTCACATCCAGTGTTGCCCCATCCCGTCCCTCTCCGCTCCCCCAACCTAAGACAGAGGAATGTGAGCTGCATCCCTTGTGAAAACCCATAAAAGTTTTGACATTTTGAAGAAAATATTCTTGGTTGAATCAAGAGATTCATGAGATTGCAAGAAATGAGTTGGAATTATGAGCCAAATTTGTGGGTTCGACTGACATGCTCAGAACAAATGTCAGGGGGTTTGTCTACATGAGACATACTCAATAAACAAGTACTAAATAAATGTGCAGTAACCAGAGTTACTGCACAGTAGCACTAGCACACGTCTTTTAAGTGACGCTACTGTGCAGTAGTGTAATAATACTGTGCAGTAACGTATTAGCATTGTTTTTGCTGTGATGCACTACTGCACAGTATTATTAAGATACTGGACAGTCAGCATCTCCTGTAAATGTGCCCAGGGTAGAGGGAAGATGGGGAAGATTCTAATCAAAGTCTAAATTGTCTCCAGCATGATTTGGAGAAACTCTGTCTCATCCTGGTTCTGATGGATGCCCTCATTCTGCCCAGAAATACCTTCTATGCCTGGGAGTAGAGATTAAGTGGTAGCAAAGAAAGAGGGCATGGAGTGGGAACAGCAGAACTGACTACACTAATTTTACATTACTGTAAAATTATGAATAAAGACTTATGAATAACGTTAGAGTTCTTCACCCCTTTGCAATTGCCAAGCAACATCAAGAGTTTTGGGAGGAAGGAGATGGTTGGAGGGGCATGGGGGGAGTGGGGCTTTCTCTCTTTCTGTTCATTCACGTAAATTAAAACATTGTGCACAGTTAGTTAACTTTTAACGCAATTCTACAGGTAACCAGGCAGGTTTCAGTTTCTTGCCCACTGAGTGCCTTAGCAAGCTGCTTGATGCTGCTGCACTGCCAACCTGTAAGCCCTGCTATTTCCTAGTTCCCAGCCTTTGTGATGTAGGGGCAATCCATATGCAGACTCTCTTGAATACAGGTCTTCTATATCCTGAGTCTCCTGCAAAACTCAGAGGTCCTCTTGGATCCAAACAATTACAGTTGTATTATTTCTACCCAAAGCTCTGAACCAGCTTCAGGTCCCATTACCTATAGGTCCAATTTCTTACGGCCATGTGCTAAGACCAGAGGTGGGCAACATACGGCCTGCAGGCTGAATCCGGCCCGCCAAGCACTTTCATGCAGCCCACGGTGCCCACCAACAAATTGTGCCCCTCCCAGCCCTTCCACCCACAAGGGTGGGAGCAAGGTGCCCATGTGTACATAGAGCCCCAAACATACCCTATTGCCTTGTTCCCACTCTTGTGGACAGAAGGGCCTGACCCAGTCAGCATGCAGCTTCTGCCTAGGGCTGCTGCTGCCATTACTGCACTCCCAAATGACCTGTTCTGCTTCCCTGGTCTTCTGCTGGTTCCAGACATCAGGGAGGGAAGCAGCAGGGTTGGGGCTGCACCTGGCTGGGAGCATGAAGCATGGGGCTGGTGGCAGTGCAGAGCTTGCACCCAGGGAGGCAGCAACAGTGAGGAGTTCAGGTGGGCAGGGTGTGGGTGTGAAGGAGGGTGAAGGGTGTGGGGACCACCGCCCCTTCGCTCCCACATCATAGGAGGGGAGCCCCAGGAACTGGGGCCAGCTGCCTTCCCCGCCCCCCAGGCTTCCCTCCCCTGCAGCACAGCCTTGGTGGGGAAGGCAGCCAGCTCCAATGCCGGAGGCTTCTCTCCTGTGCTGAGCAGCCCCAGCAAGGAAGGCAGCTGGATCCAGCATGTGGGGCATCCCTTCCATGCCTGGCAGTGCAGGGGCTGTATGCATGCGGTAGGGAGTGCCAACAATACAGACAGCCCAGCCTAAGTTGCTCCCCTCACTGTGATGTGTAGAACTGGGTGGAGCACCCAGTGGGCATCTGCTCCCTGAGCACCTCACCTGCTGCTGCATCATGGGGGACAATGAGGGGGGTTCCCACACCCTTCCACCCTCCCTCACACATCCACATCCTGCCCATAAAAGCCCCCACATATACACAACCACCCAACATACCCTATTGCCCCCCCACACAGACACATCCCTTCACAATCCGCCCTACACACATCCACATCCTACCGCACATACCCATCCACACAAATCATGACAAAAATACTTTTCATAATAAAATTAAAATATGTTATAGTAGGTGTTTGACTGTTGGTGTATGATTTGGGTTTCTTTTCTGGTTTTAAGATGGCAAGCCCCACTGTCAAAAGGAGTATTTCTAGGGGGTTAGGGATGGGACTTCCTGTCCCAAGATGGTGATAACAGGGTGGGACAACTGTCAAGGGGTGGGACTACCCATGCGGCCCTCAACAGCTCACCAAAACTCATCAAGCAGCCCTCCATCTGAAATAATTGCCTGCCCTTGGCTTAGATGGCCTCCTGCCTTACCTTTCCTTTATCCCAAGGCTGTGAGCTACAACCTGTGTCATATTACCAGAATCTTTATGAGGCAACAAATCTAAAATGCACTCTGATAACAATGAATTGTGGCTCTGGAGTTATGTAATAATGAGGTGCCACTCTTGATATTTTATTCCCAAGATTAAATATAAAAGTTGAGAATAGGGAGATACCCACAACTATCTAGCTCAGGGGTGTACAAAGTCTGGCCCACGGGCCATTCCAGCTGGCAGTGGACTCCATTTTCCAGCAGCCCCTCCCTGCATGGCTGGAGTTGGTCTCCATGGAGACACCAGCCACAGCTAGGTTGTGATAGCACACAGCTGGGGTTACCATGGTGACCAGTCCTGGCCATGCTGGCAGGGTGCAGGGCAAAGCAGAGCAGGGAGCTGTTCTGGAACTGCTGGGGTCTTGCAGTGGAGGCATCTTGGTCTGGGGCTAGGGCAGAGCTGCGATCTGCCTCCTGCATGCTACGGGCAGGGGCATGCAGGCAGTGGATCGCAGCTCTGCCCCAGCTCAGGACCAGGCTCTCATTGCTGCAAGGAGCCGGGGCAGAGCTGTGATCCGCAGCCTGCATGCTCTGGACAGGGACATGCAGAGAGTGGATCATGGCTGCACCCCTGTTTCAGACCAGGCTGTCACTACTGCATGCAAGGAGCTGGGGCAGAACCACGATCTGCTGCCTGCATACCCTTGCCCAAAGCATGCAGGCTGCAGATAGCAGCTCCACCCTGGTCCTGAACCAAGCTGCCTCTGCCACAAGATCCCAGCAGGTCCGGAGCACCCCCTGCTCTGCCCTGCTGTACACCCTACCAGCACAGCTGAGGCCAGTCTCAATGGCAACCCCACCCTTGCACTATTACAGCACAGCTGTGGCTGGGGTCCCAGCCATGCAGGCAAGGGCTGCTGGGAAATGGAGCTGCCAGCTAGATCCACCATTTTGCCCACACCTGAACTAACTCAAGGTATGGAGCTTGCTGCCTACCCATAGAACATCCCTTCTTGGAACTTGACATATTAAAATCTGAAGATAAGCATCCAGCCAGCCAATCCACTATTTCTAGGAGCTAGGAAGAATCCAACTGGCCTGCTCTTCCACCTTCATTCTTTAATGGGTTAAACCTTTCCAGAATTATTTTTGTCTATGACACCAAAAGTGTTTGGTTAAGGTTACTCCAATTTTTCAAGATAGCAAAAGGCAAAGGTAACAGTTCCAGGTTCAAGGTGTATTTGTGCTGACTCTAGGGTTGCTGAAAAAAATTGCAAACTTTGATGAATATTCTAGGTTTGTTGTGATGTTTTTTAATGAAACCACAAGATGAACATTTTTGCTTTTTTTCAGAATTTAATTTTAAATGTTCTGCACAAATTGTATTCATCCTCTTTCCTATTCACCAGAAAGCACTGATATGATTTTATTATTTTATATCCAAAAGTTCTGATGAATATTTTGAGGCCTCCACTCAGTAAGAACACTCCTTACGTTCTTAAAAAAGATAATAATCACCCATGTGAAAATAAATGTACAAAAATAAGAAAGCATCATGCAGCCTTTTGAAAGAAACAGGTTTTGCATTGCACTCCAGTTTAGAAATATGGTAATTACTTTTTTCTGGAAATAATAAGTGTAAATTTTGTAGGATATATAATTGTCCTAAGAATAAATTAGAATGTCAACAGGTATGGGTTGCAGAAATAATTATAAATAATAAAAAACACAGTTAAGTACCAGTGTTCACAACAACCAGAATATAATACAATACAGCATTTTCAGCTTTTACAAGTTTATCGTAAATCTGCCATGCTTGCTATTTTTTTTTTCCTTGCAGCCTAAGCTTCTGGAATCTAGTGATTAGGGCAACTGTTCAGCATCTATTCTTTAAAAATAAAAACTCAAAAACAACCTATAAATACCCAAAACAAAATGAAGTCTCAAATTTATTTATTTATTTATTTTTAAACCTCATTTTTAATAATTTTCTGAGGCTGAGTGATAATTTTTTAACACAACACAACATCATCGTGGTATAAATGATAATAGCTAAGTGCTATAACATCATGCATTCTATGGAGTTAATGGATGAAAACAGTTGTTCATTATTGTTTGATACATTAACATATTCCCAAATCAGTAAAGACAACATATGTTATATCTAACTGGTTCATAGTGCTTTTAGAGCTCAAGGCTATATGGGTAGAAGGAAAGGTTGAATAAAGTGAGCAAGTGCTATTCATAACTTCAAAAATGATTGGCATATATTTATTACCTAGAACATTTTATCGCTGAATGTTGTCCTCTAGGGATGAGACAATGAGATTAGTGAAAAGAAGTTCTGTCTAAGTGTTAGGTATTTTTCTATCTGTTATCAGTATATGTACCATACAAAAAATATTATGTTGCTTCCCAGCCTAATCCTCTCCAAGTCTTCCCAAAAGATAAAGTATATAAATGAAAATCATTAATTATTTACATTAGATTCAGTTCAGTCTGCATTGATATGCATCTACTTCTGGTGTGGTTTATAGCAGATGTTCAAAAGCCATTTTATGCAATAGCTTATTTCCTTTCATAAATGACACTTCACCTCCAATTACGATTTGAGACAGAAACAGGTAGGTAGAATGTACTAATGCATACTAACACTTGGTCATAATATCAAAGGTAGCACCTATTCCCTTGTGAGAAATATAATTATGATGTTAGTTTTACATCTGATGAAAAAAAAAGCAGCACTGACATATCTACAGTTCTTAATTCAATCCTGGGGCACTGATTCAGCAAGAGGAATGTGATGCAATGATATACGATGAAATACAATTTCTATGCTATCAGAGTTTTTCCTGCAGTTCTCCCATCCAAATATGAATCAGTTCAAGATGACATCATTATATAGCCCAAGTTAGTTTGGCATTGCTAAAAAAACAGATTTTCAGCAATGGCAACAGTTGTGAGGGAGTACTTTTCTACTGACATTTCATTTTTCTTTTTAAAATTCACATGAAAATTATTTCTGAAAGTATAAAGTTCAGTATAAATGTCACATGAAAGCATCCAGGCTGCAAATATTAAAAACTCTAATGATGCTTCATTAATTTCATGAAAATAGGCACATACCTAATTAGTTACCTTTATCTTAATTTGCACCTGGAAATGTTATTGTGAAGTAGGTACATGATGCACAAGCCAGTGTGTAAACCCATACACTTAAATAAAGCCTGTAAGCAAACTGACGTTCAAAAATGCAAACTACTCTATGATGAATCCTGATTATGATTTGTAATTGGCATTGTTCATTTCATTCTTTCTTTCGTAATGGAGTGATCAAACTGACCTTCAATGACAGTTTGAAAGATCTTAGGCTGCACATTTTAAAGTAACTTTACAGTGAAATATCAACACAAAAATATATCTAGTACTGCTCAGCCTAAGCATTCAGATGAAAGGCATGTGAGGGAACTCTCCAAACAACAGTGTAGTTAATTATTTCTGTGGAGTTTTCTGCCAGCACAGTGCAAGGGACTGTGGAGACCAAACTACCGAGACTGCTAATGGAGTACTTGGAGACTCCCATCTGACGACTAGGCGTGTCACAGAGGTGATGACCTTCATCTATGGGGTAGGAGAATGATACACTTGATTTGTTCCACTCTTACAACTTCTCCTGCTAGACAATCTATGGATCAATAATCATATCTTCAGAAGGAGCCATATGACCTGACATAACCCTAAGAAAAATTCATACAGTGGGGAAGGGGAACTTGTGGTGTGTTAACAGAAGGTCACAGTATTGCTAGAATGAAGGGATAGATAACAGGCTTTTTCTAACACTGCAGGGGATGGTCCATAAAAAATGTTGAAGAGGTTATTTTTTTTAAAAAACAGGCAAGCAATTGTTCTCAATATTTTAGCTAAATAATCCTATAAAGGTGGACAATCTTATGCAGCTAATAGAGAAGGATGAACAATCCAAACTAATTTGCAAAGTGTTTTTAAAGAGATGGAAACATTAACATGCTTAAAGTTTAAACCATGTATAATTTTTGGCAAATGTGTGGCCTTAGACTAATTGTTTTTAAAATGAAAACTTGACAGTTATTAGGAAACAAGTTCTGGATTTATGAATAAATAGGTTTTGTGAGTTCATAACATACACTCATTTTTTAGGTCATCTTTGTAAGTTGAACAGAGCACATAGTACTTTTGTTGTTCCATGCACTTCATGCATACACACACTTAACATGGGTAAAAAAAGCATGAAAACACCCACAAATATAGTCTTGTCTTAGAGACATATGCACCAAAACCAAATTCCTGAATCTGTAGCGCTAAAGCATTTTTAAGGATAAACATTTGCTAAAATTATTGTAAGGACAAAAAAATATCTCCAATAAAAGACTTGAATGCTGTCAACAAGCCATCTTCAGCTTCCTTCTTTAAAAAAGGAAGATGTCTCAGTGGTCTAATGTAGCTGTGTCTGCATGATATAGTCTCCAGCTGTTCTCACACTCACTGGGTATTCCCAGTCCTCACAGTCTCACCTGCCACAACTTTGGTGTAATACTTATTTAGGAGGTGATGGTTCATCCAGGGATTATTCCTGTCTTCTTAAAATGGGGAACACATGTGAGCTGCTCATCTCTGATACTGCTGACTGGGTCAGGTATTGGGCCTTAGGGGCCACAATGGGAGCTCCTCCAACCCCTACACTCCCACCTCAACATCTGTGTGAATATTGCTTCACAGACCCTTACTCCTTGTCAAAGAGTCACATACTTTACCTTGCATAAAGTATCACACGTGCCCAACTGTCTGGTCGAAGGCTCCTGGTTTTGCCCTGAGGATACCTAGCAGTCCATTATGGATTAGTACAATGAAAGGTGAGCAGCTGAGCTGCTCCTTACCCACCCATCATTCCTCATATGCTGCTGCCTGTCTCTCCCCATGGCTCAACTTCTGGGGCTTCTTAAAGAGTCCATCTGATCCCCACTACCAATCGGGGACTGCCTCTGCCAACATCCCCACCCCCTGTAAACATCCCCACCAGCAGCAAACATCCCCATCCCCAGTTCCCATCCAGGTCATTCTCTCTGGTGCAGCTGGAAGTGGGGACCGGTGCCAGTCCGGTTAGCCCTGCTCCCAGAATACCGCGTCATCCTGGATGATCCGGGACCCCTTACAGGTGAAGGGGAGTGTTCAGGTGGGGTTCTTTTCTCTTCACCCCCAGCCACTCTGTCACAAATGCCTATATTTGAAGTGCTGTGATGCCTAACTTTTCAGGCTGAAACCCAGGTTGCCTAAACTCCCTAAATAGTACATGTATGGACCACAGAAATGTGATCCAAAAATCTGGAGCTACCTTTCTCCACAGTTTAAACATTTTACATTAGAAAGTCATTAAGTGCCTTGGGTCCTGGCCCTTACTTCTGTTTCAAAGGTTGTCTCTGGATTTTGCATTTGATAGTCACTGGATTAAATGGGAGTGGGGCATGTAGATTCAACCTTCTTTCACTTAGCAGTGGGCCAGGAGTTGAGTTTCCTGCACCCTGTACAAGTGCTCTATCTATTGGGTTCAAAGGTGGGAGGGCCCTCCTGCTCAGTGGGCACATCTACATGAGATGCTACTGCACAGTAGCAACAAGTTACTGCACAGTAGCTCATTGTTACTACACAGTAGCATCAAAAAAAACTGTGCAGGGATGCTACTGTGCAATAACTGTGCACAGGGATGCTACTGTGCACAGGGATGCTACTGTGCAGTAACGCTGGTTACCATACAGTCATTTAGTACTTGCTTATTCAAGTACAAAATGACTGCACAGTAACAACTACACAATCCGTTGCTCATGTAGATGCATCCAGTTTTTCTGTGACTTGCATAGCATTGCTTACCTTCACATCTTGACTAACTTTAGATGCCTAAGTGTTGCTTTCCTATTTAATGATAAAGTTGGATTAACTTATATTAAGGAAGCATTCATCTTCCTTGGATTCCTTAAATATATTTTAGCTGGCAGAACATTGAGACTAGGTACAGACATTAAAAAAGGCCAAGGTGGATGCATGGTAGATCTAAATTATACAGTTTTTGGTAAGTGGCATATTTTAGATCAGTAACACATTCACCCTTTGGTGTGGAGGAGGCAAATATTAGACCAGGTTATGCCATTTTTAAACCAGTCTGTGCACCAAACTTCTGTTCTGTTATAGGTATAGACCAGTTTCTGATCACTTATACTAGTAAAAGTATAATGTCTGTACCTACAATGCCCTCATCCCCCTCCTTTACCTGTGGCAGATTACAGTGTTCTTGGTGTTTTTGAGCCTGGTACTTGTATGACAGGTTTGTTTGTCTAGTTTTAAGAATAGGTTAAGCCAACATGTGTATAGGATTATTTAAATAGGAAGGTTCTGACTTGATGAGTCATGTGCTGACTTGATGAGAGGCCCTGAAGTTCCTCCCAGCCCTACTTTTGTATTCTTCTATGACCTTAGAAAATAGAATAATTTTCTGATTCCATATTTTTGTCATAGTACTTGTTTACCTTTGTACAATTTATTGTAAATCACCCTGTTTCTGAATTTGAAAAATGAAAAATAACCACTAGCAATTGTCAATTTCCTATCAATATCAAAGAAAAGTTAAAAGAAGAAAGTAGTTATACATAATGGCTAGGGACAGAAGTTACACATAAACCAGTTTAAGTGATGTGAAACTGGTTTAAACCTGTAACAGAACAGAAGCTCAGTGTACATATGCTGAATGACACAAATGGCTGAAACTGGTTTAAGATAAACCTGGTTGAATGTAGTATCAGAATGAACTGATTTGGGACAAACAGGTTTATGAAACTTCTGTCCCAGACCCCTTCCTGATTCAAGTTAAATCACAGTCCCCTAGCATCTTGGCATGCTTTACAGCCCTGGGATGGGCTGTACTATCTGCTCCAGAGACCAGGGCTGGCCCTGCCCCTCTGCTTTCTAGCTGGAGCAGTGAGGGCTGGCTGACAAGGGCCTGGTGAGGGAGAACCCAGCTGAGAATACAGCCTGGTCTGCAGGAAGTAGGGGACTGCCTTTCACCTCTGGAAAACCCAAACTGTGGTCTAGAGCCAGGGAGGGGGATTAAACACCTGTTCCTCTGCTCAAACTTACTGTGGGCTGCGACTGTGGGCTACAAATCCCAGAAGCACCTGGAAGCAGGAAGAGCAACTTTGCAGAGTCCCACTGATGGGATTTTGGACTGCAAATCCCAGAAACCTTGGGGGCAACAGGAAGAGAAACTGAACACATAATCCATGCTGGTCTAGGGCCGCCTCCCCCCACCCCGGCTTCTGGCCTGAGCCACTGCAGGCATGTGGCTACATTTCCTGAATCAAAGGTAAATGTCTGTTCACTCTCTTTCAATTTAATCTGTGTAGTTTAGACTAACCTGCAAAGACTGAATCAATTCAGCCTCAGGCTTTCTGACTGTCTGTACTTAGCCTAGGTACCCAATGTTTTTAAAATATATATATTTCTTTCTAAGTTTTATGTTAAACAGCAAGTTTTAATAGGACTTTTCACTTATGAGAGAAAGGATAACTCATTCCAAAGTATGACATAAAAAGGACATGGTATTTAAAAAGCATCTTCAGGCATGAGTACTTTGTTCTGCATGGGATGTCATTGATTTCCACACAGGAAAGAAATGTGCATTAGTCCTTTTCCACTTAACTTGTGCACTTCAGTTAGACCCCATGTCCCTGCCTATGGATCTCTCTCTGGGATTAGGGGTTTATTTTGATATAGTGATATGTAAACAGATGGATATCATAGTATCTAAACAGACTTTAGTGGGGCTCCTGTCTATTAAAAGCATTCACTTGCGCAGATTTCACTGTAGGATGAGAGATTTTGTGGTGAATGTATTACTGTACCTACAATTCAAGAAAGTACTTCACTGGGCCTTAAATCTGTGCTTAAATGCTTTGCTGAATTGGGGCCTCTAATTACCTCAGCAGAGCAGGATGATACCAGATACAGCTGTCATGTCTGTTATGCTACAAAGAATCTAAGTATCTGAGCATTTATTGCCATATGGTTCACTTCAAAACCTGAAATGTTGTAATTGTAGAGACCAGGTTCACTGTTTTACAGCTATAAACCTATTTTAATTGCTCAATTAATCTGAGTTTATTGCTGATGTATATTACCAGAGCCACACAAAGCAGCCAGACTCTATTTGCTGAATCTGGCCCTAAGTTTTTTCTTGTGGTTATCAGCTTCTATTCAGAAGACTTTTGAAAGTATTTTCTATATATCTGTCGGTCTGTCTCTCCATTTAATGTATGTGTCCGAGATATCAGGGCAGAAGTTAGCTGAAAAATGAAAATATTTCTTGCCTTTGAAAGATAAGAGGCCAGATTTTCAATTGTGTAAATCAGGATAGTTCCTCTGAAGTCTTCATATCTACAACAGTGTACATCCCCTGTAGGTCCAGCCCAATATGTGCAGGTTTTAAAATATGATAAAAAACCAACATATAAACAAATAAATCAGACTTTTTTTTAATTCCCTATATTGCTAATAGTTTGAGCTATTGGAACTGATTTAAAACAATCTTCTTAGCTTGATGAGAAAACAGTATTCTACAACAGACCTGGTAACAGATGTTTACTAATCACTGATAAAGTTTGCATATTTAAAAAGGAAAATGGCTTTATGAGACACTACTGATGTAGTTATAAGAACACACAGAAGCCATGTGAAGATTTGCAGAAACAAAACTTGACCTGAGGATAAATATACAGCTGCCACAGCTTTGAACCTGGAAGCTACCCACACTGCAACTAAAATTCAAAATGACAAATGCTGTAAAAAATTGCAAATAAGAACTGGAATTTTGAAGCAGCGTTGCTTACACATTTTGCATCCCCTATATTTTTTGTTTTCCATACGTGTTTTAGAAAATTAATTTTGCAAAATGCCCTCCAAAACATAATTTAATAAATACTGCTTTGACTTCTGTCCCTAGCCATTATGTATAACTACTTTCTTTTAACTTTTCTTTGATATTGATAGGAAATTGACAATTGCTAGTGGTTATTTTTCATTTTTTAAATGCAGAAATGAGATTCATATTCATATTTTTTGAATTCTTACAAAAGGAAATATTGATTTTTATCATATCTATTTGCATGAGAAAACAGAACATCCAATCAAACCCCAGATTTAACCCCATGTGATCTATGTGTCAAATCAGAACAGATTAGACTTCAATTACCAAATAATTGTAGTAATAAATTTCACATACACAACCTGCGGACAATTATTCATAGCAATTGCTGTGCAAAGATATTTTAATTAAAAAAGAAGGAAACTTCTAATCTTTTCACAGGAAATTCATGAACAGAAAAAGAGGGGACATACTGATATGTGGAAAAAAATAGTAGCAGAGAATGCAGTGATAATGTTGTCAGTAACATATAATTTATTTTCTAGATGTATATATGTATAGACTTATTTGTGACAAGATTTAAAATAATGTGCAAAGCTCCCTGCTGAAGGCAAACCTTTTTGGGGAGAGATACCCAGAACTACCAGACTCACAAGACCAATGTGGTTTCTATACTTTATTTATAATTAGAGATGGCATACACTGACTCCTCTAGCCCAGTTGATATTTAAGTATTTTATATAGAATGGAAGGGCTTCAGTAGGAGAAACTGAAGGAACCACACACAAAAATCAGTAGCTTAGCAGTCTGAGCACTTATCTGGACCATGGGTCACCTAAGTTCCATAGGGAGCTAGGCAGGAGCATCACCATGCCCAGCAGAGTATTTGCTAGGGGACATGGAGGTGCAATGATAACCCTTCCCCTTTGTGGGCTTTGCCATGGTGGGTCATACCTATCCTTGGGGGCTTGTGGATGAAAAAGGCATCTGCAGGGGCCACTGGCATTGCTGTCCATACCTCAGTAACAGCAGACCAACTCATGCTATTAAAGCAGGAGCAGTGAAGAGAGCCCGAGGAGCTAAGATTCTTCTCCCTCGTCACTCCCTCTCCCCATCACCCTCAGTTCCCAGTGGTCAGTATAATTACTCACCTCTCCCACCACACCTGGCACTGAAAAAGCCTGTGATGACTCTGATAAATAGTTTTGGGTTGAGCAAAAACAAGCTATTCACACACCCCAAAGTCATCCCTACTTATAGGAGCATGGAGAGTTTACAGAAGGCTGAGATTCATATTCATATTTTAAAAATGTTCAGAATATCTGAAATCAATATAAATATAAAGCCCTGTGAACATACCCACTGGCAAGTACTATAAAAAAAGATTTTTATCTGTTAAAATATGGTGTGGAAATACATGTCATGACTATGTTACTAAATCCACTGGATATAGCACAATATCCTTTGCTGCATTTTAGTATAATCCCAAAGAACACCAATACCAAAATATATTAGTTATCAAAACAATATTCCAGAGTCTTAGCTGTACTATAAATCTGATAAGCAGTTCTCAGACTAACTAGAAAGAAGCCAACTGTGGCTGTCAGATCCTGGGGCCATTTTTTGTTACTCCCAGTGCTGACCTAATGTTAAACTTTCTCATCTGGCAATGGCCTCTGTATACCAGGTGAGAATTACCATAGCACAGAATAACACTGGCTAGGCCTTTTTTCATCCTCAGCATGCTCCTTCTCTTAGTGAGAAATATAATAGTCAGCTAGGGATTTTGCCATGCCAGAGGAATCCCTCCATTAAGAAGAGCTGGTGGCTTTCCAGATGCTTTGAACTGAATCTGGTCTAGTGCCATTCCAGAGATATTAATTGATACTTTAGTACCATGTGTTTAAGAAACTGCTCTATCTGGGTGGGAGTAATAACACAAATTACCATGTAAAAAGGGTTGACAGAGCTAGGATGCCTTTTGTCAATTTCATATTTCTTGTAGGATTTTCCCCACCATTTTCAAATGATTTTTTCCACTATTTGAACATGTGAGAGCTTTTTAACTGCCAGAACTTTACTTGCTGATATATGTTTTTCAAGAAAACGAAGACAAAAATACAACTCTGGACAATCTAACTTGACAAGTAATTGATGAAAATTGTTTGAATGCTCCTCATCCAGCAATATGTGACTGATAGGTAACAGCAAGACTGGCAGATAAACAATACGTGGAATCCTGGTAGATGGGTGATGCTCAATCTTTTAATAAAAAATAGCATTATTATCCTAAATATCAGACTGTCTTAACTGAATTGTCTTTGGCATGCCACAGCACTAATGCACCTGTTGAGAGAATGTGTTTTATAATGAGTGTTATCTACAAAGGTGACAAAAAGAGATGGGCAGTAGGAGATATGGCAAAGACTATAGTAATCTTTACAGACAGTCTAGAAAGTAACTGTTAGGAGTTTTGCAATCAATTATGAGTAACTGAATCACATACCCACACTAAGCGTGTGCCTACATGTCATCCTACGGTCATGTAGCAATATGCTACGTCACTGTATGGTGCACTATGGCGACATAGTAATCATGTGGGTCTACCCATGTCATCAGCTACATCACCGTAGTGGCACTGTCCCCAGGTATAGTGCACCACTATGGCAATGTAGCGGCAAAATCTGCTAATGTACTGTGCACACAATGTAGTAACTACCCATACAGCACCATGCTTTAGTTCTTTCAGAAGGAAGTACTAAAGCACAGAGCCATAGAAACATTGCCATATGGTGATGTGTAGATGCATCTTAAAAATATTTTTAAATGCTTTAAAAGGATTATATTTTTTAAGATATAGTAAACTCCTTTTTAGATGAAAACTGCTGCTATTTGGCAAAGTTCTATGATCCAAGAGCTGTTTCTTTTGTAGTTATTTGTATAAAGAGGAAAAATGACATATTCAATTTCAGTACCATTTAAAAACTACTGATTTCCATCTGAATGTGCATTGGTTCATTTCCCTCATTTTAAAATATAATTCACATTACTAGAATTACTATACAGAACTTCAATCTAACTCCTGCAATACAAAAGGCAACATCATAAGTAGAGTTGAAAGAATGCATCAATTATTTTCATGAACATATAGAAAACTTGTTCCATTGTTACCCAAGGGTGAAGTTTCTTGCCAGTCGAATGCCTCACTAGTTTTCATAAGAAGATTTTTATAACCCCTCCCCTTAAATTCATGAATTCTAGTATGAATTATTACATAACAGAACATTCATAGATTTATAAGTTGTTAGGGGCTGGAAGGGACCTTGAAGATCATCGGGTCCAGTCCCCCTGACTAGGCACAAAAAGACAACTGGGGTCAATTGACCCCAGTGAGGTGACTGTCCAGTTTCCTTTTGAAGATTTCCAGGGTAGGTGGCTGCACCACCACTGGAGGGAGTTTATTCCACAGTCTGGACACCCGGACTGTGAAGGAGTTTTTTCCTGGAATTGAGCTGGAAGCGGCCTTCCAGGAGTTTGTATCCATTGCTCCTGGTCTTCCCCAGGGATGCCCTGGTGAACAGCTGTTCACCAAGTTCTTAATACACTCCCCTGAGGTAGTGGTAAGCGACTACCAAGTCCGCTCTCAGCCTCCTCTTCTGTAGGCTAAAGAGGCCCAAGTCCCTCAGACTCTCTTCATATAGCTTGTCTTGCAAGTGTCTGATCATACAGGTAGCTCTTCTCTGGACCCTTTCAAGTTTTTCCACATCCTTGTTAAAATGCAGCGCCCAGAACTGGATGCAATACTCCAGCTGTGGTTTCACCAATGCAAAATACAGTGGGAGTATCACTCCTTAGTTTTGCATGAGATGCAATGGTTAATGCATGCCAGCGTGTTGTTTGTCTTGCTGGCCACAGCATCACACTGCCGGCTCATGTTCATGCGACGGTCGATCACTACTCCTAGGTCCCTTTCAGTCATAGTGTGAGTCAAATTGTTGCCACCAAGTCAGTAGGCATGTTGGGGATTGTTTGCCCCCAGATGGAGCACCTTACACTATTGAGTGCTGAACTTCATCTGGTTCCGGTCTGCCTAACTCTCCAGCGATCCGGGTCTGACTGTATCTGCAACCTATCTTCTGGCATGACTGTGCTCCCCTGTAGCTTGGTGTCATCCACAAATTTGGCCAGCGAGGTTTTCATCCCCACATCCAAATCATTGATAAAGATGTTGAAAAGCACCGGTCCAAGCATGGACCCCTGAGGGACACTACTAGCTGATTCTTGCCAGGATGACACAGATCCATTCATGAGAGCTACCATGCAGCCAGTTTATCACCCACTGAACTTTTGAGCAGTTAAGCCCACTATCTTCCAATTTTTCCACAAGGATATCATGGGATACTAGATCAAAAGCCTTTTGGAAGTCTATGTATGTAATGTTGACCTTCTCTCCCATGTCCAGGTGGCAAGAGACCTGTTCATAGAAGGAGATGAGTTTGGTAAAGCAAGAGCTACTCGTGATGAACCCATTCTGGCTGTCATTCAAAATCTGACCCTCAACAAGAGTATTGCACATAGATTCTTTAATGAGTATCCAGGATTTTCCCTGGGATGAAAGTTAGGCTGATTGGCCTATAGTTGCCTGGGTCCTCCCTCTGCCCCTTTTTGAAGATGGGCACAATGTTGGCCCTGTTCCAATCCTCAGGGATCTTCCTTGTGTGCCACACTTTCTAAAACAGCTTTTCCAGGGATTCCACAATGACCTCAGCCAGCTCTATCAGCACTCTTGGGTAAAGTTCATCTGGTCCTGCTGATTTATAAATGTCTAGCTTTCCTAGTTAGTTTTGCACCAGCTCAGCATCCACAGTGGGAAGGCTATCATTCCCACCATGCCCCCTGTGATCCTTATCTTGCTTGTCTTCCATTTGTTTCCTTCTGCTCCCTACATACCTAAAGAAGGACTTCTTCTTGACTCCCTTGACTAACTTAAACTAAGTCGATGCCTTAACTTTCCTAATCATATCCCTACAAGTGCAGACTGCTATTGCAGACCGCTATTGTACTGTCCCTAGCTTTCACTGTGTGTAAGCCTCTTTTTTCTTTTTCAAGAGGACCCCAATGTCCCTATTGAGCCAGGAGGGCCTGCCTGCTACCTTCCCTCTTCATGGGAATGGTTTTCTTTTGTGCTTTGAGGATCGTGTCCTTGAGGAATGACCACAGTTCATGTACCCCATTCGCCTAATAGGGTCATATATGTAGACATGAGACATTTACTGCAGAGCTAATTAGTCTGCTTCACAGTAAACATCTTATGTAGACATGCCCACAGTGTACCAAAGAATAGGTAGTTAAAGGCAGTCATAGTGGCTGACATGGGAGACTGGTGCCCCCCCCCCCCCCCAACCGTGTTGTCCCTAATGAGCCAGGAGGGCTTGCCAGCCTTTCTGCTACCTTTCCTCTTCATGGGAACGGTTTTCTTTTCTGCTTCAAGGATTACCCTCCTAATTGCTGACGGGGGGAAGGAGAGCTCCCAGTGGTTGATCACCAACCAGTGCTTCTCTCAGGGGTGGCACAGCCAATCTCAGAGAGTGCATGCGCACCCATGTGCACCCGCTACGTGCTGCCAATGGCTGAGATGGGCATAGGATGCATTATATAGAGGACTCATTTTCAGGAATTAGGGCTCAGAACATGTTGTATAGCATTAAAAAATCAGAAAGCAAAGAACCTACATGGGTATAAAAGGCAGGAGTAATGTGAAGGGCTCATTAACTGAGCATAGACTGCATACACACCCACTACAGCAAATACCTTCCCCATTACATTCAACTGAAGTGAATGTTTGCCCACATACTGCACCCCAGAGTAAACAAGTCCTCTTACCTTTGTGGCTGGGGATCCTTTGGTGCTGTATATGTTCAAGCTTCAGAGGCAGAGGAAACATCCAAGGTCAGCTGACCATAGTGTCTTGTATTTGCCATGGCATTCATGATGGAATGTGACAGGGATGGTAAACTGGTAAACAGGACTAAAGTGACACACTAGTTTACTGCTGCCCTCCTGCCCAGCAGTGAATTTCACTAGCAGGGGATGACACTTATTTCCCTTGACATTGTGCTCTGATAATCTTCCTGGATATATTTTGAAGAACAGCTTAATGTTTGCTTTTTTTTTTCTACCAATAAATAATAATAAAAAAAACAAAACAACCCACCCACAAATGCCACAAACAACATTCCTGGATATGCTATAAAGGAAGATGAAAGGTCAGAGGCTTTGAAGCATTGGGCTTTTTCTTTCTTCCTTTTTTTCTTTTTTTCTTTAGCTTTAATAATATGGTACTATTGTTTCTAGCCTTTTTGCTCTTACTTAATGAACTCGTGATGGAAAGGTGTGTGTAATTAGAGCTGTCAATATTGAATTCTAAATGTGCACTGCACTATGAATTTAATTTAAGTTCCTCTATCCCCAATCCTCCCTCCGTGTTGCCACTGGGAGAGACTGAAGCACTTGACTGCTACTGTGGCAAATTGGGTCCTAATAAGCATGATGCTTTACTGCTTCTTGTTTTTGCTAAGATACAACTGCAGTATTTCAGAAGAACTCACCTGGGCATTAATTCAACAAGAAATGTTGGTAGGAGTATTATATTTTCCACGTTTTGATATTTCACTGAATGACTTGCATATAAAGAGGCCTGGCAGCTGGTTTGTGTCAGTGACTGATGTGCTTGTCATTTCAGCCTCAGATTTGGCTGATTCACCTCTGCCAGCCTTAAGAATAATATTCTTTTTGCTCTTTCCTATTATTTTGGAATTTTAACAACCATGAAAGGAAAAGAGAATGAGACTGCGACAAATGCATTTAAATGTTATATAGGGGGTTGGTATAATGCAGAAGAAGAGGCAATCTCAATGAAGTGTCACCATCACCAGTAATAACAGGTTTATTCAGAGACAGAAAAGGAGTGAGAGGAAGGAATATTCATTTTTACTGCATCAAATTAGTTTAAGTCAGATGTTTACACCTTAGGGAGCTCAGTCAGAACTGATAAAACCTAACAACAGCTACGAAGAAGGTACGAGACGTTTCCATAAAAACTTACTTAAGATGGATGCTTTTTATGCTATGTGGAATCTCATCGGGGATCAGGATATACTCATACATTAAACAGAAATAAGAAATGTCACACATGGTTCATCAGGAACCACAAACACATGGGGCTGGTCTCCAATTCACAGGTTATTTTAGCATCTACTGCACCAGTTCCCTGCATTCACTGTAAATTTTTGGTAATTTAAAAGGAGGAAAGGAGTGGGGGAAAGCCCAGTACTTTTCCAAGTTATTACAAAATGAACTACCTTTGTCTGTGTTTTTTTTAAAACAGTGCTACCCTACAGCTGAAATGATACCATATGGTCACTGTTGTGCTGAATTAATGGTGCTATTAAGCTATATATAATGGTATGGCCAGGAATAAGGCTGCTTCTGTCAGATCACAGCTTCTGTTCAACGTATCAGAATTTGTAACAATGCTCTCTCTTCAAAACTGAGAATGACTATCCTTAAATATACTTGTATCACTGCCAATATGCTTCTTTGGCTGAAAAGGGGGCCAGATTTGCAGATTTTGAATTAGGATCAAAATTTAGAACAGAATAAAATTGAAGACTGTTTGAATAAGGCATAGCCTGTTATATTAATAAGGGCCAGTTGCAAAATTCAGATCAACATATGGGACTGGATTCTGAACTTCTTTACCTCCTTGGGTGTGAACAACCACTTATATTTTTTAATTAACTTTAATATTTTCAAAACAGTATGAAATACTGTGAAAGCGGAGGATACAAAATTTCATTTTACACATGTGAAAACTTTTCCCTTAAACTTATGATATTTCTTGTGAAAGAGTCACAAAACAGATTGCTGAACTGTGTACCAGTACAGTAGTAGGAAATTGCTGATATAAACCTCTCTCCAAGGTGGTTTTAAAAATGGATTCACTGTGCATTTAGATTTCTGAATAGTTTTAGCCCATATGTTTATTCTTTGGAAGAGAAGTTGACATACAGTAGAAAAATATAATTTGAAGTGGAAAATTCTTCTTCTTTAATTGACCACGAGCAATTATTTTATATCCACACTTTTTAGAAACATAATTTTATGATGTTCTCTCACTGCCTTTCCCCAAGTCCTCAACCGACAGTTGGATGGTGACTTGTGACAGGAGAGAAGCTGCTGGAGTTCTGAAAAAAGTCTGTTTAATCTGGCTGGAACAATGGCATCGCTTTTATAACATTTTGACATCCATCACTGGCTGACACACTTCTTTAAAAAATCCCTGGTGACTAGAATATCTGACACATGGACTATGAGTCATGGGGATCAAATCATCATCATATGATCCACCAAATGCCTCAGTGCATTGTAGATGACATTAGGCAGCTGAATGGCATTGCAATGGAGCACACAGTTAACATCATGACCAAATGAAGCACTTTGAACAGGAATTTGGTGTCTGAGGCATTCTGATGATTTTAAAACATATTCTTAACTTCAACAGTTATATTTTTGGTGTTCTTCAATTGTCAATAGACTATAAGACAGACAGAAAGACTTTTCTTAGACCTAATTGACCTTTATTATAGAAATGTTGAAAACAAAAAAGTAAAAAAAAAACCCCACAAAGAATATATACATAGTCGTATAATGGTCTGAGCATTGAAGTATTCATCAATCAAACTTACATGATAACCAGTAGATTGACAACCCTTATCCTTTCCCAACCATTCATACGATCACTATTTTGGGGTTAGCTAACCATTGAGTGCCTCTTGCATGGCCCATCATGACAAAAAATCATCTATGTAGATCAAAGGGGGCTGCACTTAAAGGAGAGCTCTTCCCAGATAGGATCCAAGTGGAAAAGCTCTGAATTAAGGCCCAGGTCCAGGAACATAAAGGTCAGCTGTTCCCAAAGAAAGATTTGCCAACAAAGAGCATCTACTGAAGGGTTTTAAGATGGAAAGAGCAGCCAGCCTACTCCCTAAGTTGAGCAGGTAGATCATGACTTGCTCCAGTAGCGGCTGTTGCAAAGCAAGTCCACAAGGACCTTAGAGAGCTCCTTGATTAGGGCCATTGACAGTTTCCTCAGAGTTTGGAGGTGTATGCTTAAACCTCTCAACCTGAAAAAGCCCTACCACTAGGGTTTCTCACTTCCTGGGAGTGTGGTATAGGCTGTTGTACAAAAGGAGTGCAGCAGCATATCCTTCTCCAGACGGGTGGTTGAGTAAAATTGACTGGGAATTTGAATGCAAGTAACTGGACTTTGTACGCAAATCAGTTGTTGGTGTCAGTAAGGCATGATTAGTCAAAGCCTACTGAATCAAGTCCCCCAAAATAATTTAAGTAGATGCAATTTTGCCTTCTACCTAAATACCATGGAGCTTAGGAAATAAATAAGGAGATAGATGATCAGACTGAGGTACTTTTGTGAATGCAAGAAAATCTTAATTTAGGCACATAGGGAACTTTGTTGTTTAAAATATAGAAGCTGAATGGATTTACATAACACAAGGGCTTGTATCCAATAAAGTAAAGGCATTCAGGATGATTACTGGCTCACTCAATTCCACCTTTAGGTGCCCTTTTAAATATTCAGTTTACTAAGCTTGATCCGGCCCTAAGTCCCAATATCAAAAAGGCTTTTAAAATCATAACATCTACCTTTTGACCCTTTTATTCTGACATCAAATTAAAACGCTGCAGTGGAATATTGGGTATAAGGTGAGTTAAGTATGCCAAGTGCCTTTTTAGGTGCTTATATCCACCATATCACAATTACCCAAATCTAAGATAATCCTGAAATTAAGACAACCCTTCCAATTAGATTCTATATATAGAAAATGTATTAATTTGTTATAATTTTTTTATGTATAAAATCTCATTATTGGAATTTTGTCTTAAATTTGTCCCGCACCACCACTGCAAGGGGAAAGGCAGTGTGGAGGGAGCAGGTAGTGTGAGGATGGGAAGAAGCTTGCCCCTTGCTGCCTGTCACCCGTACCACCTGCCCCCTGCTGCCTGCTCCCCTTGTGCCTGCTTCCCCACTCCCCGCAACAGCCTTGGAACCCTCCTTTCTCTCTCCTACCCCCATCCCACAGCCTCTACTTCCCGTCCCCCCCACAGCCTCTGCTTCCCTCCTGCACCTCCTCCTTCCATTTACCCTTCCTCTGGTGAAGGCAGGCTCCATCCCCGATGCAGCCTGGAGCAGAGAGTATACCTCCAGCCAGATCCTGTAGCAGCTGTGCCAGCCCTGCTCCATGCCCCAGGTTGGAGCAGTGATGGAGCTTGCCAGTGCCAGAGCAAAGGTATTGGGCAGGCATGGAGCAGAGGCTGCAAGGGTGGAAGGGGAGATGGCAAGGTGCAGAGGTGGGTGGGGTGCAGGTAGCAGCTAAAGCTTTGGATTGGGACCACAGACCACTTCATACTTATTTTTGCCTGCCCCTTGGCCAATTCATACTTATTTCCAAGATGAAGGGATTTCCTTCCCTGCCCCCACCATGTTAAATAAGGAAAACACCTTATCTTGGAATAGAGTAAATATGGTAAATGGCTCACAAGCCCCTCACTTGAACTGCATATTTCTAGGTTTGGAGCTCACTTTTGCACATGGGTTGTATATGGGGGGTAGTCATCTTCATCCTCAACTGGGACTCCCACTACAAAAGTATAGGTGAGATGAGGTACCTAAAAAGGATTAGGTGGAATTTAAGCACCTAATCACAAAAAGAAAACCAAACTGAGCCTGCTTAGTTGTTCTGAACTGCTTAGATTCTTAGATGCATTAGCTGCCTATTCATGTGCTCTCTGGCTTTCTAATTAGCACACTCCAGCATCACCACAATGTAATATGTATTAAGCCCCTGCTTGTTTTAAAATGGCCATGGGGCACTTTATCTAAACCTCATCAAATGAGGTTTAGATAAAGTGTCCCATGGACATTTTTAAACATATAGGAGCTTAATACACATGACAATAAGACATTTTAATTAGAGTGGCTGTCTGGGAACCACTCTAATTAAAACACCTTCCTCCCATCCCTGGGCACATCTTTAGCAGCCTTTACTTGCCTCTAAGATCCCTTAGTACTTAGACTTAGGTTGAAGTACATGTTCAGAAGCAGTTCTAAGTGCCTCACTCATTTAAAAATTTTGCTATGACCTAAAACAGTCTGAGATAAGCCCATAAGCCCCTACTAAGTCCACAGCTTCTTAGGCAAGGATCAACCACACTGGGCATGTCTCCACATGAATTAATATGCTTTTCCTAGCGTGCATTCAATTTAGTACCTCCAATGTGACATGCTAAATAAATGTGTCCTCCACCCACTGTCCCTCCTCTGCCTAGGCTTTGCAAAACAGTTCCTCCTGGGCCTCACAGAACTTATGCAGCACATAGGCTGTGATGATGACCAAGGGAATGTTGGCCTCAGTGACCTCAAGGTCACCTCAGTGACCTCAAGGGTGCACCAGCATTTCTTCAAGTGGCCAAAGGCATATTCCACCAATGCACAGGTTCAGCCCAGCCACCTGTTGAAGTATACTTGGTGGAGGTCCAGTTGGCCCGTGTAGGGCTGCATGAGCCAGGGGAGGAGTGGGTAGGTAGGGTCCCTGATGAGGAGGGGTGGAACCGCTACCACACCTAGCTGAAGGTCCAGCATCCCTGGCACAAAGCACCCACTCTCCATCATGGCTGGCAGGGCAGAGTTGCAGAAGATGTGGGCATCATGGGTACTGCCCCCCGCAGCCAGCACTCACATTGGTGAAGGCTTTGTGGTGGTTGACAACAGCCTGGAACATGACCGAGTGGAAGCCCCACCACCTGTAGTAGGGGCAGTTGCCACAGGGTTGGCAGGCGATGGGAATGTGAGTCCCATTCAGGGTCTCAATGCACTGGGAGAAGGCCAGGGTGTGGAACCCCTCCATCACCTCATCAGGGTCATACACCCAGAGCATGCCCCACCATTTCCTAGAGGGTGCCAGGCTGGTATTCCCAGTGGTCGCTTTGCCCATGCTGAAGAGGTGGCTGACATTGTGCAGGCTGACAGGTGTAGCCAGCTTAAGGAGCCACCACATGGTGGTGGTTTACCGCTTTAAGTGTGGGCAGAGCTGCTCAAGGAGGTCCTGGAAGGTGGCCCAGGTCATCCAGAATGACTCTAGCCACTGCTCATCATCCCAGGTGTTCTGGATGAGGTGCAACTAGCAGTCCCAGCTGGCTAGGTGGGCCACAGGTGGAGGGTCTGGAGGCCCAGAAGCATGTGAATGGCACTGCTGGTGGCATACAGATGTGCATCATTGGAATTCCTTCAGAGGTCTGGGCAACAGTACAGGGTCTGGGTGGCAGCAGCAGTTTCAGGGGGCCTGAGATGCCACAGTGAGCCTGGCCAAGTGCCAATGCTTTGCAAGGGGGTGCTCAGGACCAAGACTGACCTGGGCTAGGAGCCAGTCACCATGGTAGGGAAACCAAGGTATCTAGCAGGAGCCCGGGTGCTAGACATCACTCCCAGGGCCTGGGGGTGGAGCAGCCATGGTGCAGTGGGCACAGGCTCTGGCAACAGAGCTGCAGCATACTGGCACAGTGCTCTGCAGCCTGCTTCTGGCCAGGAAGGCAGGTGGCCAGGAAGCCAGGGTGGGGTTGGCTTTTAAAGATGGCTGCTGGCTGCAGGCAGCTGTGGCTGGAGCTTCCGCCCCCTCCCACTCCCGCGCCCCCGGGCTGCTGCAGGGGGCTGATGCAGCGCCAGAGGGGGTGGGATCGGACTACTGCCAGGAGCAGCAAATCTGCTTCCGAATTCCCATACATGTTGATACCTGGCCAGGGTGAGTTTACTCCAGAGTAAATTACTGCATAGTGAACCCAGCCAGCAGTATTTGCACATATAGTACGCCCACTGAGTTCTGTCCCTCTTGGTGTTTCTTACTGGTTTTCTTAGATTTATGTCTTTGCAGTTGTCTTCACTACAAGCCCCACCTGCTTGATCCCACTCCACACTTGCTGAGTGAAGAAAGAACTCATCTGAAGTATGTGTTAAAATGTTCTCAGGATCACCTGAAACTCAGATCCTGAAAGAAACCAAAAAGCAGCCAGATGACATTTTCCCATAAACAGCATATACAAGGTGGAAGTGAGTGTACAGTTTTTTTTTCTTGACTGTGGTCTGAGGATCACTATGGAGGAGGTGTAGACATAACATTAGGCAGCTTTGAAACCCATTCTACAGTCTGAGTTTTGTATGTCTTCCTATACATTGTCTTGGAATCCTAGGCACCCAACTAAGTATTGTGAATACCACTATATAACTGACCAACTGAAAGTTACCTGCAAATGCATACGTGCCTCAGTTTCTCAGTCTATAAAAAGTGGATAACAGTACTGATCATACCCCTCACGCATCTGTTGATAGGCTTATTTCATTAATATTTGCAAAGACCTCTGAGATATTTAATTGGAAAGTGTCATGGAAGTGAAAAGGAGTATTTACTATGCAGATTCTTGTAATTAGATTGATACAAAAATGCAACTGGAAAATATGATGAATTTCTATAAAAATTAATTTCAGTTGAGGGACTTATCACATCCCCAAAGTTATATCTTTGATCCTAAGCAAAAATAAATAAATAAATAAATAAAAGATGCTTTAATATTTGATTTTTATTAAATAAAATATTTTAAAGACTTTTTGTATTAAATGTCAGTATTCTAACAGCTCTTGACAGGTATACTGGTAAGAAGCTATAAGGTTTTCCGTTATAAACCTGGATTGTAGGGATTAATATATCAGCTTCTTAAAATCCCATTGGGCTAAAACTTGTCATCCAAGCTGTCAACACTGATCAGTATATGTATATGTATATGCATATGTATATGTATATTGTCTAAAAATGTTTTAACTACTTTAGATTAGTTTAGCTGTAAACCAGTCATCTTTTTTGTTAGCTTGTATGGTTTTTGATCAGATGAATCCAGAAATACTAATCAGAGATGTTTGAAATATATACCCAATCATTACAATGACATGTTCCACAAATCAGAGGTCTAAGGTTTGCATAGAATAGGCACTATAAATACCTGATACCCCATTTCTGTTATTGCCTAATAACAAATTAATGAAAAGATTAATGAATTAAGCTTGCAGCCTCTTAATGTGGATTTTACAGGATGCGAGTTAAAAAGATTGTGTTCAGTCACTAGAAAGACTGATTGCTACCTACAGCACTGAAGCCCATGAATCAGAGCATTAGCATATAGGATCAAGACAACTTAAGCAATTTTAAGGATATTTAAAAATAATTTCTTGATTGATTAAGTTTTTCTTCTGAGCAGGAATATTTTGCTTATTGTCAATGAATATGAAGAGCTGGATCTCATTCTGCACTAGCTGCTTGCTTCACTCATCACCCCACACCAGCATACACATACACTTTTTGTGCCTTTTGGTTAAATGTTTAAGTTCTCCACTCCTCCCAGCTTGTGCTGTCATATCTCTGCAGCAGAACATCTTGAGGGATAGAACACTGGGTTTGATCCAAAAGTGCAGGCACTTCAAATATGTGGTGTCACAAGCCTCTTTGCAGTGCCACGAACCACATGCCTGACACATTAAACCATGCCCCATGCTACAAATTTTCATCACGGGGGCAAAATTTGCTACCAGAAAATCCTGGTAACAAAAAAAGCACAACGCACACTCCAGGAGCATGCATGAGCAGGCACAGAGGATTGGTTCTCCCAGGAGAGGCTCTGGCTGGGAGCCAGAGCATCTCCCCCCACCGTCATGTTGTCCCCTGGCTCGTCTAGCACACCAGGAGGAACAGGGAAATGACCAAACCCCACGTGCAGAGGTGCACAGAGCAGCAAAAAACAGTGGTACACATTTGTGCCATTGCTATTTTTGCTCCAGCAAACCCATGCCTCTGCTTGTGTGTGCTTGTCTGGATATTACCCTGTGTACAAAATATGAAACCCCGTGCTCCAACAAAAAGCCTACATCTATGAATCATGGTCCTGAAAATGAAAGTAGAAGTGCACAACACAGACTTCCCTGTCTGGTGAATCTCCTAGGAAATTCAAACTATAATTTTAGGAAAGGTATCAGTACCAGCACCACCTGCCCTGTACTTCTCCCTCAATATAGATCATTATAATTAATTACATGAGGCATGCTTGTGCTCCCTATAAGCCAAATTGTGACAAAGTTTCAAAAGCAGTCAGAGAAAATGGATTTGCCACTTGTACCAACCCAGCAAGGACCACTGTATGAGGAGGGAGCCATATATAAAAAAGAAGAACTATGATGGAAGTAGACTTAAGCCCACAATTCTGCTCAACAATAAGGTGGAGACATCACACCAACTTTCTACTAGCCCATCACAGATGTGCGATGAACTTTGAGCTGGAAAACCTTTTAAGGGGAATATAGATTTATATTACATTACATCATATATAAACACACATACATACATACACATATACATGTATCCAGAAGGATATTTTAGACATAAATCTACTGCATACATCCTTCTGGTAACAGATGTTTGAACCTCAGAATTTTCTTTTATTATCTTGCATGTGGTTTTTCTTTTGTTTTTTGTAATTCAATATACACTAAGTTCATTTGCAAAGGGGAAGGTAGGGGGATCTTAAAAAGCCAGACCAGCACACAAATGATGATTTCACAAGGGTAGTTGGGTATTCATTAGAAACATATTTATAGCCACTCCCAATGCACATGCTTATTAAATTGGTCACACATTTTTTGCTGCTGTTTGCTAAATATGCTGTGGAGTTTTACTGAATACCTATCAGTTAAATCCCAAATGGTGTTCTGCTTGAATTGAACCTAAGTTCTTAACCATATGCTTCATGCTAAAATGTTAATTGGAAATATTTATGGTGTTGAATTGAAGATAACTATTAATTTTCTATACATACCAATTATTTAACAACTTTCCTGGAGGGTTTTTTTTCTACCTTGTAACGTACCAATAGTGTTCTTTTTGTGTTTAAGTAAGACTGTCTTTTTAAATACTTTTCATGTTCTAACCTCTTCCTGCACACTGTTTCCCAATTTTCAGTAACTCAGAGAGACGTTAGGGTTTCACAAAATATTTTGAACTCTTTGACAAGATTTGGAAGAAAAATGGGCAGGATCCTATTTCACCAATCAATGATAGCCTGAGACTAACTCTGTTACCATACTGTAGTATAAAAACAATTCCAATACGTACTTTGGCTGTATCCACACAAGCACAGACTTTTGTTTCCCTGGGGGCAAAAAGCAGCAGCACACTTTGGGGTGCTACTACTTGTCTCCGGTGAGTGCCCATGTCATGTGCCCTCTGGCATGTGGCAGGTTACCCCAGGTGGGGTAGGGGAAGCTGGGGCTAGCAACTGTGCTGGCCCCAGCAGCCTTACCTGGAGTCCTGGGGGCCTCAGGAGCTGCAGCCCTAGTGCTCCTGCATCTGGGAGCCTGGCTGGCAGCCAGAGCATGGCTCTGGCAGTCCAGGCTCTGGTTTTGGGCTGTGTATGCTGCCGCCACATGTGCCACTCTGCTTTTTTAAGGTATGGTGCTTTTTGACCTTGGGATCTCCCAGGGTCAACAACCTCCCCTCTCCCCCCCCCCCCCCCAATGCTGTAAGGTATCAACATGAGGAATGCCTGCATGTGTGGTGTGTGGCATGGCAAACAAGACTGCAGTGCCACATACTGCACATCCACACTTGTCTGGATGCAGCCTTTGGGCACATCCACACATGCAAGCACATGCGTTTGCAGCAGCTCAAATAGAAGCAGTGCAGATTTGAGCCAGGGATTTTTGCCTTAGCACACGTGCTCAGCCTTGCACTTTGTTGTGGAGCAAATTGTGCCACTTGGGACAAAGTAACCCCGCCTGGCTCCTCCTGGATCTGCAGCCAGGGGGAGCTAGAACCCGGGGCCAGCACCTGTGCTGTTCCCAGCAGTATAAAAAGCCTCCCTGGCAAGTAGCTCAGGGCTTCTAGTTCTCAGGAGCTTCTGGGGCCCAGCCAATTGGTACCTGGGGACACTACCCCTTGTGCCAGCTGGACTGCTGAAGCAGCCCTGAGAGTTCCCTGCACCCTCTATCCACTACAGCAGTCTGGCAGTGGGGGCTTCTGCTTGGCTGTGACCTGCTGTGCACCTGCCAGACCTGGATGGGTACTGCACAGCCAATAGAGGCATCTGCCCCTCTGGGCTAGCTGCCAGTGGACTGTGGTTGCAGGGCTGGCCTCTGTGCAGCAATACTGCCACGTGTGCCCCCTTCCCGGCCATCTGGGCAGCTATCGCCTGGAAGATGTTCTGGGTGGGGTGGCCTGCTTTGAATTGTCAAAGTGTGTCCTCCTGGCCCCATTTGGCCAGGAGATCAGCCACAGCCAGCTGGGTCCAAGGTGCAAGCTCTGAACAGGCAGGGTCCCGCCACTGGCCTCCCTGGAAAGGATTCTGGTGTTTCCTATTGGAAAACTGAAAAATCCCTGATAAAAAATCCCGAAGTCACTCTGTAAAATGTCCACAAATCCATGTTCCTCCACAAGTAAAACAAAAGACTACTATAAGGAGAGTGAGACAGAGACAGCTATTAGTTGGACAATGTTTTATTGATAGATCTACAGTGTTAAAGCATATCTCTTATCATAATAATAAAGTGAACTCTAACTACATGTTTCATGAATTCATGAATATATATTTTGCTGCCCTTCCACAGGGGTGATGGACCCCACAAAGGGGTTACAGCCCCCCAACAGGGGAATCAGCTCCCACACAAGGGCTGCGGCCCCCACACAAGAGGTTCAGCCCCCCCAACAGTGGGTTCAGCCCCCACACAAGGCTATGGCCCCCCAACAGGGCTACAGCCCACACACAAGGGGTACGCCCCCACACAAGGGTTATGGTCCCCCAACAGGGGCCACCACCCCCCTACAAGGCCCACATGCCCCACCCCAGCCTCCCAATTGCTGGCCCACCTGGCCCCATTCCCCACCAGCTGCTGCTGCCCCACCCAGCCCCACCCCCCACTCCCGCAGACCACCCAATGGCTGCCCCACTCAGCATCACCCCCCAACTTGCACCCCCAGGTCCCCATGGCTGCTCCAACAACCCCAGGCACCATCACTTTAAACAAAAAAAACAGAAAAAAAAAACAGAGAAAAAAAATCGTCTGCTTACCTTAGAAGCAGGGGTGAGGGGGGGCTCCAGGGCCTCCTGGCAGAGCCCCCCCAGGCAGCATAGGACTGTGGGGGGGGCAGGAGGGCCCAGGCTGGGGCCACTGGGGCTGTCACCCTGCCCAGCAGTGTGCAGGTGGAGCCCCAGTCAACCAGATGGCAGTTGGAGCTGCTGGTAAGTACTGGGGTTTTTTGGGGGGGAGGGGGGTAAAACTATGGGGTAGGGGGCAGGGATCAGGGCTACTGATCCCCCCCACCCCACCTTAAGGGGGACTAGGGGGTGGGGGGGATGGGGCCAGGCTGGGCAGGGGTTGGGGGCCTTGGGGGGGCTGGTGGGGGGAGGTGCTGGCCAGGGCAGGGGTCAGGGACCTCAGGGGGGCTGGTGGGGGGAGGGGTTGGCCAGGGCAGGAGTCAGGGGGCTAGGGGACTGGGCGGGACCAGCAGGGGTCCCCCCCATGGTCCCCTCCCCCCTCCTCCAGCCCCCCCGACCCCTTACTCACTGGCACTGGAGCCCTGGTGCTGAACACATGGCCTAGCCAGCCTCGTGTTTCAGTACCAGGGTGAGAGGCCAACCACAGAGACACTCTGGCAGCCAGATCATCTCCGTGAAGCACCCAGCCTCCGGTTGCCTCAGGGCACGGTCCGGGACCATGCCTTGTTCCGCTTTTTTAAACTTCATTTTTTTAGACCCCTGGATATTTTTTGTTCCTGCAGGTGCTTCTTGCCCCTCCTCAAAGGGCTTTGAGGCGGGGCAAGAGGCATGTGCACACTCATCTGGATGCAGTGTTTGAGTGCATCGATGCCCCAGTTATACAGATCACATCACCCTCCACAGATGTGGATATATATGTTAGTGGTATTTTGTTTTGATCATGGAAAGATGTGGATTTGGGGTTACTTTTTTAAATCTGAAAATTGGAGATTTTTTTACCAGAGAAAAGCAGGATCCCTGTTATGCCCAAAACAGTCCAAGATAAGCAAGCAACCACGTAACTTAGAGTTACATATAGCACCAGTTTTCATGAACCTGAGTTCATTTCATCAAATGCTGTGAAAAAGACAGCATACAGCAGTTTACTAACTCCACTTTCTACACTAATCAATACTGTCCTTTCACAGTATTTGATAAAGTGAACTTGAGTTCATGTAAACTTATGCTCTCTCTATACCTTATATATTTCATGTATAAGGGGCCTGCTACACGTTCAAATAAAAGCTGGATAGAAACCAGCTACAGAGTTCTTACACATTTTCAAGCACTAACTTTATAGGTGGTTGGATCTTTTTATAACTAATTAGTCACTTTTATCCTGTGATAATTACTTTGTATGTGTGGCTGGCCTAAAGTTTATTGCATGATTAACCAGTTAATTGTGTGATAATTGTTTTGTATTTGTGGTGAATCTTACTTTGCATGCATGGCCAGTCCAAATATATTGCACAATTGACCAGTTAATTGCATAATATATGTACTATCTAACAGGGCCCTCAGGTGCATATATCTACCCTCCCTTTTGCCTGACTTCAGAGTACCATAGCTAACTACCTCTCGCTGCTCATGGATGGCACCATGCCAAATTAACTGCATTCAGTTACATGGACTACAAGAAACTAACTCTAAATTGGCTGCAAGCTGCTCTTTGGGTTTCTACTACATGAAATATAATTCTGCCCAATATGGCTCTGAATATCACTAGAGTTAGGATGCTATTAATACATTAAACAACTGGTTGTAAGCAATGAGTGATGAAGAAGCAAAATCAGATTTGTCCAAATACTTTACTTAAAAGTAAAATAATGTTGTTTTTTTTCCAGATGGAGCTGCTTCATCCCACGAAGCTATTTACAGATCTTTGTCTATAACCTATTGTGAGGTGGAAAAATGCTTAGCTTGATTCCTAGAACCCATGTGGTTTTAAGTGTCTTGTTTTTGGATTATGCATTCTTCTTTATCATACAAATGTTGTAAAACATGTTAAAATGTCTTCTTGAAATTCTGTTTAAAGAGAAGGGTCTGATTCATTCATGTCAAAACTCACTTGAAATGGATCCTTTCCACTGGCAGAGCATAGTAAAGTCACCTTAAAGTAAATGAGAATCAGCTCAGACTTAATTTTATCTGGACCAGCAGGTAATACTTCACGCTCAGCTTGGACCTAATTCTTCAGTGCCTTGTACTTGGTGTCATTACTTACACCTGTGGAAATAGATTCAACTAAATCAGAAATCTCTGGGCACTTCCACCAATCCCACCATTCTTCATGTGCTGTGCACAAGTGTAAATGGCCACTTGTAGAACCATCACCAGTGTACATAACTTTACTTAGACTAATTTAACTACACTGTTAGGCCTTTTTCCTCCCCTCTCTTAGCAAAACTTGCCTAAACTCTCCATTGTATTATTTAAATTCTCTAACCCAAATTAAAACATCATCCATTATACATTACAGCACCTTGTAATCCCTCAAAGATCTATGCAATTACGCTTTGAAATACCCAGGGACCAGAACTAATACCAAATGTTATTCACTTAAACCTATCACACCCACATGGTGTACTAAAAGCCCCTAGCTTAGACTTTTACTCATCTAACCTGACATGCCAAAATATGTATCATGCATTTTTCTTTGGTGAGCTTAACAGTTCTTGAACAGCTTTCAGTGGATAAGGTTCATATTTTCCATCTTCATTTAAAACGTGTGGATCAATCAATTCCATGTATAGCTTTGCATTTCCAAACAACAGATTTAACCCATGTGGAGGTTGCTCCTTTTTCAATTTCCACCGCTTTCCATACTCACATTGACTGAATGGACAAATAGGAAATTGGTTTGATAGATGAATCACTAACATTATTTATCTGTCTGTCATAAGATACTCTTTTGCCATTTGGACATCTTCAGCACTGAAAGACTGCTATAGATTCTCCAAACCTGCTGTCTATAGAAATATCTTTTCAACTAAATTTGTGGATAACCAGTCTTTCTTGACATGTATTATTTTCCTCTCTCTGATGGCTGATGGCTTGAAAATGGTATTTAGACATTTGCTGTTTGGGAATTGGCTTATAGGTATATGGATATGTATTAGAATGGTTCAGGATGGGCGGCAGGGGTTAATTGGTCTCTAAAAGGCTGGGACTCACACACACAGTTTTCCAGTCTTCAGAAGCAGACAGGCAGTCTAACACAGCAGGGTCAGTAGCTGAGAAACTGGGGGCATGTACCACAGTTTCGTAACATGAAATAAGGTGGTACCAGACCACAAGGCCAAAGAGAGGGCCTGAAATTATTGTTTTGGGAAAGGCTTGTGATGAGTTTGGAATTACTGATAAAACAGAATGTGAACAGTGTGACAAACACAGAGAGACCAATCAGCGATAGCTATGGATGAAGAGTCATCAGGAGGGAAGGAGAATACAAAACCAGAGACTTGAGAGTAACAAAGGGATTGGGTCCTCCTTCCCGTCACTCTCCTCTCCATCCTGCTCCTTGAGAGGGTCCCTGAGAGGGGTCCCCATCCCCGTCCCTGCCCCCGTCCCCTGGCAAATTTATTACGATGCATAGTTGAGTAGGGTAAACCAGTCTCACAAATGCATCAACACATGGGAATAATAAAAAATAAGTTAAACCTAGAAGCTAGGTACAGACAGTCAAAAAGTCCAAACTGGAGTTGATCTAAGTTATGTGGTTTTATGTAAGCAGCGTAGTTCAGATCAGTAGCAAACAGAACATACATTCTTTTGGTGGCGGGGTGGGGGCTTTCTTAGATGGGTTTTTGCCATTTTTAAACCAGTCTGTGTTTGCCAAACTTTTGTTTTGTTATGGGTGTAGATTGGTTTCCAATCACTTACACCAGTAAAAGTGTAATGCCTATAGCTGGCCTTAGTGAATACCCATCTTGAATCTTCTTTTCTTTTTTTCTCTAATTAAAAAAGATGCATTTGATGGAATGAAAGCTATATGAATAAAGTTTGAAGGAGTTGGGCCTGTTTAATTTGGATAAACAGAGATTAAAAGACATGGCAACAGTTTTCTAATATTTTAATTCTGACATATGGTGGAGGAAGAAAATGTACTCCTTGCCACAGAGGGCAGGACAAAAAAAAAAAAAAAAAAAAGTAATGGGCTTTAGCTACAAATCAAAGGGCTGCTTATAGAACTGCCTCACTATAAATTTTAAAGAAGGGGCTGGAAAGGAATCTGTCAGAGATGGTTTAGGAACAGTAAAGCTGTAGCTATGCAGGGGATTGGGTGATGTCCCTGAAGATCCTTTCTAGAACACTAGACTGGATTCAAATACTAATATGTCCAATGCATGGAGAGAAGTTTCCTTTTCTGCACCCTCAGAGCTTCATGGGAGTACGGTGTAGAATATTAATATTTTACATAAAAAAAATTTCAATATTTTTTTAAAATCCAGGGCATCTAAAGGAAATAATCCCTCTATCTTTGGGTAGACATAACTTCTGACACTTGATAGCTCTAAGTAAGACTCAGAAACCAGGTTTGTGGTGAGAAAAATGTATTTTGCTCAAAATATTTTACTAATTCCTATGATTTTTTTATCCCAAGTCTCATGATAATTTGTTTTATTTTCATCTCTGATATCATAGAAGTATTGGAAAATCTTTCTTTTTCTTTTTATTTATTCTAACTTTATGTCATTCATTTATTCTAGTATTAGAACATTCCTTCTAGCCCTCTGGTTGCAAAAAAAAAAAAAAAATAGTCTGAAGTCAAGACTAAAATCTCAAAAGGAAAGATCATAAAAACTCTACATTTATTTATTTTTTTAAGAAGCAAGTTTTTTAAGCCAGTCTCTTGATTTTGGGAGCCAGATTATACTGTCTGAATGTGTAGAGATCATGGCTTTGGTGTCTAAACAAACAGCAGCTTAGTTTAATTCTGTTCAACTTTCTGGAAGCACCTTTTTCACTCAACATATACCTAAAGGATCCAGCATAGACAACGCTATGTTTCCTTGTCTTATTTGCATTAAGCTACAATGCTTCCCTGAAGTCCCGAGCAATTTGGCTCCAATGCTTTATATCCCCTCTCATCTAGAGCCAGTTGGGAATTTTTCAGTGAAAATGACTTTAATCAATACTGGTTCTTTCTTTATGAATTTCAAGACAAAGTTTCCAAAATTTCAGCTCTATCTGGATGCCAGCACAAAAAACATCAAAGTTATTCACAACACAGAGTTCTTATTTTCTAGAGGATCCTACACCTAACTGCTTCTAAAATGTTAACCTAGCCACAAACAGTCCATGAGAGCCCAGCACGGGAGCTGTCAACAAGTGACTCTTGTACTCTCTTTATCTTCCTCATGAATATGTGAGCTAGGCATAATGTGACCCTAAAAGTAAAGTAAGCACAGATGTCATGACAATCCAAAAATAATACTGTTCTCTTTTTAACTATATGTATTTTACACTTTTTATTCATTGTAGCAAATGAGGTTTCTATTTATTTTACACCTTCAGTAGTAAATAGTAAAAGTTTCCTTTCCTTACCTCAGAAATGCTGTCCATTTTGTTTCCTTAAGAGGGGAGGAGGTGAAACACTGAAATCCAATTAGTGTCAGTTAATTGCGAGCACTTCTGAAATTGCTTGGAAGTGACTAGAAAAATCCCTTTCAAAAAGTTAGGAGTTTGTGTTGGTATTAGATATTTTTTTTTTTAAAGCAACTTCACATAAATCTTTGGTTATGCATTAATTAAAAACTCAGTACTTAAAATAATTATTCTCATAATTTTTCCGAACCCCTGCCCAAAACCCAAGTTTATGGATAATTTGGATTCATCCCAGTATCATCTGAAACACTTCAGTTCCTATTAAGCATGCCAGAGGGATAAGAAAACGTTAGTACTAAGATTTTTTTATACATTCCTGAGCAACAGTAATAACAGTGCTATTAAGAGACAAATCCTGATGTCCTAACTGAAGAAAAACTCAAGCAAGTAGCGTCTTCAAACAATATTTGATTGTTTGAAGACGCTACTTGCTTGAGTAGCGTCTTCATTATTCTCACAGATTGAGAATAATTGAGAATATTGAGTAGCCTTCATTATTCTCACAGATTCATAGATATTAGAGCTGGAAGGGACCTCAGAAGATCATCGAGTCTAGCCCCCTGCTCCAGTGGCAGGAATTCAGCAGGGATCATAGGGATGATGGGGCTCTTCTTGCGGGGTGGTGTATGTGCTCAGTCCTATACCAGCAAGCTATGAGTTCAAGGCCAGGTGTCACCACCATACCTCCCCCTGGCCTGGTGCTTGCTAGGTTATACGCACATGATCAGAAGTCAGGAAAACAGACCTTATGAAGACAGGCTGAGAGCCATGGGGCTCTTTAGCCTGGAAAAGCACAGGCTCAGGGGTGATCTCATGGCCACCTATAAGTTTATCAGGAGTGACCACCAGTATCTGGGGGAATGTTTGTTCACCAGAGTGCCCCAATGGATGATGAGGTTGAACGGTTACAAACTACTGCAAGACAGTTTCAGGCTGGACATAAAGAAGAATTTCTTTACTGTCTGAGCCCCCAAGGTCTGGAACAGCCTGCCATCAGAGGTGGTTCAAGCACCTACATTGAACACCTTCAAGAGTAAATTGGATGCTTATCTTGCTGGGATCCTATGACCCCGGCTGACTTCCTGCCCTTCGGGCAGGGGGCTGGACATGATGATATTCCGAGGTCCCTTCCAGCCCTAACGTCTATGAAATCTATGAATCTATGATCCCAGCCAGATAAACATCCAATTGTCTCTTGAAGGTGTTCAAAGTAGGTGCTTGAACTACCTCCAGCAGCAGTCTATTCCAAACCTTAGGGGCTCAGACAGTAAAGAAGTTCTTCCTTATATACAGCCTGAAACAGTCGCAGAGGAGTTTGTGACCGTTTGACCTTGTCATCCCTTGGGGCGCTCTGGTGAACAGATGTTCCCACAGATCCTGGTGAGCACCCTTGATAAACCTATAGGTGGCCACCAGATCACCCCTGTGCTTTTCCAGGCTGAAGAGTCCCATGGCTCTCAGCCTCTCATAATAAGGTCTGTTTTCCTGACCTCTGATCATGCGTGTGGCTCTCCTCTGCATCCTCTCAAGCTTCTCCACATCCTTTTTGAATTGTGGAGCCCAAAACTGGACACAGTACTCCAGCTGCAACCTCACCAAGGCCGAGTACAATGGGAGAATGGTGTCCTGAGATTTGCTTGAGAAGCATCTATGGTTGCAAGCCAGCGTTTTGCTTGCTTTACTAGCCGCAGCATCACATTGAAGGCTCATGTTCATAAACATGTTCTCATGGTTGACCCAGGGCTTAGATAGTTTTCTTCTATTTCTTGAGATCAGAAAATAGATTTTTTTTCTCTCAAGGATGCTCAGTATTGATTAATATCAACCATGGTCATTAATTCCATTTGATTTAACGAAAAAAAAAGTTTTATTTGAGAATAATAGAGATAATAGAATAACATAAAGAAGAGAAAGATTAATGCACCAGTAAGAGTACTGGTAATGATGGACCCCATCCAAATTCTACTGAAGTTAACATGGTTCTTTTAAAAATTTCAACCAGCTCTAATTTAGATATAGCTATTTGTTAGGAACTAAGAGGAAAGTTACCAAGTTCCTGTTATAAAACAAAAATGTAGGAGATGAAGAAAAGGAGACCTAATCAATGAGAAACATCAAAATATCCAATGTGGGAGACATGAACACTAAAGGAGTTTTGCAACTTCATGTTTATTTTATTTAAATATATCCATATGTAAATAAAAATATATGTGGCGAGCTTGCCAACAGTAGCTTGGCTCGAAAAGGACTTCAAATGATTGGTAGGGCATTCCCACCAATCAGATGATGGCTGGGTACAGACTTGCCCCACCCCTACCTGGGGTGAGACGAAGTGTCTGGACCTACACCCCTCTCTTCCTGATTGGTTCATCTGCAATCCGGGGGCAGAGCCTCTGGAGGTGATAAAAGAACAGCGTGCCAGGCTCATGGGTGGCTGTGACAAGGGACAGAGAAGAAAGCAGGCAAAGAAGAGCTGCTAAGAGCTGGCCAGTAGAGTGAAACAGTTGCCCTGAAGAGCACGAAGACCTCTTCACTGGATGGGAGCTGTGAGCGGCCGCGTCCCCAGCCCTGCCGCTGAGAAGTGTGGTATCGGTGCATGAGCAGTACATGGAGCGAAACCCTGGGAGCTGCTCGAGGCGGCTTGGGTCTCCAATTCCTGGCACAAGACCAAGCAGTGGTTCATGACAGGTGCACACTAGGTCTAGGAGTGGACCGAGACCCTGGGAGCCACTCGAGGTGGCTTGGATCTCCAACCCCTGGCACAAGGCCAGGCAGTGGTGCATGGCCAGTGCACAGAGTGGTCTGAGTGGGACCAAGGCCCTCGGAACCGTTCAAGGTCACTCAGGCTTTCAACCCCTGGCACAAGGCCAGGCAGTCGGTGCAAAACCATTACACAGAGGGTCCAGGAGAGGACTGAGACCTTGAAATCGCATAAGGTGACTAGGGTCTCCAACCCCAAGCAACAAGGCAAGGCCCTTGGTGCACATGATGGTGCACAGGGCCCCAGATGGGCCAGCAGCCCAGAGAGAGCCCAAGGCAGCTGGGGACTCATCAAGGGAGGAAGCAACTCACCCAGAGAGCTGAGGACCCCCCAGGTCCCTGGAGTTGTGAGTTACCAGGGAAGGGGGTTCCTGCAAGGGAGGAGGGATCTCCCCCCCATCCCACCCCATCTGAAAGACTGGCCTCTGAAGAGAAAGCCTGAAGGGGTGGGTCTCCCTGGGTTTTGGAGGTTTTCTCCATCAGGGGATATTCTGACGGGGGTGAGGATGGCTCAAAGGGCACTGGGGATCTTCTCCCCACTCCTTATCACTGGGGCACAGCCACTGCTCCAGAACAGCCTGGACCTTGGTGTCCCTTAAACAGTTCATTTGCATCTTCATGCACCTTATATTTTGTGAGTCAGCACATCATATTTTGTGTATTTGCATTTTATGTTTGCGAGTTGGTATTTAGATAGAGTTTAATATTGCCTGATCCTTACCCTTTGTTCTAGTTTACTTATCTGTATCCTGGGGTGGGGAGGGGGGGGGGGGGGAGAGGGTAAAGCAGTGTATATATTGCATATAGTTCCAAGTTTTATGTGTGTGTGTATATATACATATGGAAGGAATGAAGGAATAGATAGATTATATATATATTCCTTATATATTCCTTTCATATGGTTATGGTTATTGTATTAATAAATGTGCATGTAGTTTAGTTCACAGAGTGTCCTGGCTTGGCTCTATAGGGGAAGGAGCGACACTGTGTGCAGCCAGCAGTTTCACTCCATAGCGCATCTGCCCTGCTAACCTTTCCCTTTGATTGGAGAGGGGAGTATATAACCAGGTACTACCCAGGTTACATATAGATAGAGGGTACTTTACATTTAATTAAGATTTACCCCCATAAAATATTAATATAATTAAAATTTTTGCAATTCTTTTTCAAAAATATTCCTCGGGTTCATCTATTTTTTTTTTTTTTTTTAACACAGAGTAAGGCAAGTAGAAGATGGAGGGTCAAAACATCCCTGGTGTAACTTCTCTGAAGAGTTCCATTCTTCCAAGTAAGAGAGCAACATCAGGGAAGAGGAGGAACCTGGTGTGGGTCTCAAGAGAGAAAAAGAGATACCCTGACACAGATGGTCCAGTGGGATTGACCATTAGGTCCCTCGTGTTCAGTCAGGAAGCCCAGCCCAGAGGGAAGATTTGAGACACAGAATACAACGCTTACAGATCTCATGAGGTATCAGCAAGGACAAATTCATGTCAATCTAACACAAAACTTTTTATTTGAATTTTTCCTATGGAAAACAAAGCGATTTCAGCAAAATCAATATTTTATTGTATAAATTGGAGCAGACAAGTAAAGTGAGGCTACAGAATTAGAAGATGAAGCCAGTTTGATGGGAACTATTATTCACTGGACTTTGTCTACCTTGGGAAGATATATTATTTTTAAAATTTATTCAAAAGGCAAAATTAACCTTCATTGGCACTAAAAATGGAGAAAGGTGACCAAGACTAGTGACCAGTAAGAAATCTGAGGTATAGTCACTCCTCAAAAGCCTGACATATAAGATGATGCTATTGGATACAGTTGTTGCCAGCTGCTTTAGGTAAGAACAGTTCTGAGACTTATAATGTGTCTGTACACTTGGCTACAATGATACTTCTTGAGGAGAATGGTACTTGTTCAGTGTGAACAGAAATTCTACAAGCTTGCCCTTAGTTTTTTAAATAAAATTTGTAAGATCCTCAATGATTGGCAGCCATGGAAAAATATTATGGATCTATGTGTTTGCTACAACTCTGTTGCAGGTTCTATTTGCTAGTTCCCTGTGAAATATCTTTTCTACCTGAATTTATATACACTTGAAGAGAGCAATGAAGAACATTTAAGAACATGTTAACACCAATTTTATACTGAATTACTTCCTTTTTATTGCTACACCTTTCCAAGCCTTCACAACAGGGATTCTGGCTAGGACCAAGCTCTATAAATCAAATCAGTGTATTGTTTTAAAAAATTTCAACACCTCAGAAATAAGGTGAAATATAGTTTAACGACAGCCCATTGGGTATTATGGATTTGGCTGCAGGCAAGTCAAGAAATTTGCAGAAATCTTTTTTTTGCTCTGAAGCACAGTATTGATGCTACAACAATCATTAGCACTGTTAACTGCAGTCTTCCACATTTCTGCACAGCCATGCTTTTGTCCCATCCTCATATTAATGTAAAGAAAAGAAACAGTTCAGAAGTATGCATTGCTTTTCATTTTCAAAAGCAGGAAGACAGAATCATAACACTTGAAGACAACAGACTCATAATAAATGAAAGTGAAAATGTATTTCAGTTTTACAATAAACTGGGGATAATACACATCTCTTTTGAAATAAAAACTCAATAGATGTAATATAAAAGCCACTGGGTGGTGAGTTTGAAAATTCAAAATGACAGTACAGAGCCAGTAAAGAAATATATAAATGGAACACCAAAGTGCACCCTGTCAAAATTTAATCTACAGTTCTAGATATATAAACCCAGAATGGCAGGTCCTAATTTGGTATATGCTGGTGAAGTTACACCTGTTTTCCCCAGTTAAGGATGTTGCCCTATATTTTTTTTTAAAAACCATAGCCATAGAGCATTTGTTACAAGATTATCTTAAAGAAAAAGAAATTTAAAGAAATAAAGAAAATTATTATACCAATGGGCAGATACCGAAGGAGGAAAAAAAATAATTGAAACTGTTGTTAAAAAAGTTATGAACAATGTCACTATCCCGATAGTGTGTTAGCCTCATGATTCTTTGGAAGTAGAACACTACTCACAGCCCTAGGCAAGTAGTTTAATTTTGTCTGAAGGTAGGAGTCTCTCTGTAACATATAGTACTCTCCTTTGAAAGGAAATAAATTGATATAAGTGGTGGTTTCATCTCAAAAGATTTAAATACTCATTCAAAATTTATCTCTTGAGTCTGTAAAACTAGTTTGGAGATCTTCTGAGAATTCAAAAAATTAATTAAATTTGTCTTGGATTGTAAAACTGCCACATGTACTGCAAATTGTCTGAAGGGCCCCAAACAAAGGCTGAAAAGCAATGAAATACCAAGCTGAAAGAAATGTATGCAGCAAGTTGTCACCATGCATTGATTTCAGTTTTACAGATGGATTTGAGATACTAAATTTGCCAGTAATTTTAGTCTGGGGTACTAATCTGAGTTCAGCCTCAGTTTTACTTAGAATCTACTAATAATCTGGAAAAGAAATTTTAAAAGGTGGTGAAGTCTGCAAAACAAAAGTCTCACAACCCAGAACTGGGATACAGAGCAACATGGCTGCAGACAGCTTCAAAAATAGCCAATTGATTGAAAATCTGACTGCTCATTTCATGAGGTATCAGACATTTAAAAATGTAGCATCTTCTGTAACTTGTGTCTGCTGAGCTCCCAGCCTGTTGCTGTTTTCAGAATGGGAGTGGGGAAAGAGAGCAGAGGAAGTTCAGTCCGGGGGTCTTTCAACCCGGACTAGATGGTGGGGTGGGTGCATTGTAGCCTCCCCCCCAAAGTGTGGAGGTGGGCTCCAATTCACCCATCCTACCTTTCAGAACCAGGTGGGGAGCCCCAAGAACCAGCTTCCTCTGCTGCCTTCCCCCCTCCCAGTCTCAGAACAGAGAACACTGGCAGAGAGCCCTGGCCATTTCTATGGAAACCTGGCTGCAGGATCCCAGCCCGCAGCTAGATTCCCCTCCCCCTGGAACCAACAATGAACTTCTGTTTGGTCTGGAGTAATGTTCTAACTCAGAACGCTTTGCAGAAAATGCTCTGAGTTACAGCTGGGATCTGCACTTCTGTCTGCACCCCATTAATTCCTCACTGGTTCACTCTTTGAAGGAGAACTGATCAAGGAAAGTTCTCTGCAACAAGTGAGCCCACACAGCAGAACCATTGAGCTGCTGCAGTGAGTAAGCATTTGTGTTCATGAAGATGGGAGGATAGTATCCCTTCATCCCTTCTCCTGTTATGTAACTACTAAGAACATTCTAAAATATTTTTCCCTTGTAAAAGAAACTATCATCATGTGTTTCCAGTACTGATGATGAACTATAGCAGTCTGTGAAAAAAGACACAATTAGAGTTAACATTTCCTTCTTTCATTTGTAAATAATCTTTCCCACACAGGTTGGATGGTGTGGAGGGATGCCTAACACCTTTATAATAGATCTGCTACTGAGAGAGCTTAAATGATATAATAATATGTAGTGTGATTATAGGGTTACCATATTTCCAGATCCGAATAAGACACCTGCCCCTCAGCCCTGCTGGTGCCCCTCACTCCCAACCTCTAGCCCCCTGGCACTGCCAGTGCCCTATACACCCAATCCACAGTCACCTGTCTCATCCCCCATTCCCCTCACTCCTGATCCGCAGCCCCCTGCCCTTCCCCCCAATGGTGGCCCTCACTCTCAACCCACAGCCCTTGCCCAACCCCCCAGTCCTGCTGCTTACTCTCTCTCTCTCTCTCTCTCTCTTGCTGGCTTGCCTGAGCCTGTACAGGAAACATGTGACCCCCAACAACCAATCACCTTGTTCACTGCTCCAATCCTGAAGCAGCCAGGCTGGGACAGCAGAAAACCCAGACATTTGCTTTTTTTAAAAACACCTGCCCAGGCACAGCAAGGGGTCCAAAAAAGAGGACATGTCCAGGAAAACCCAGACATACAGTAACCCTAGTAAACTGTAGGTGCAAGAATTTGAGAAAGCAGCCTTTTTTTTTTCTTTTTTTTTCTTTTTTTGTATTCTGCCTTCTTTTTATAAAATTTAGGATGCATTTCTTTAGTGAGAAAACAAATTCTTTCCACTTACATATAATCAGGAAAAATGGCTATATAATACTATAGTTAAAACAATGGGCCTGGTTCTCCAAAGTCTTACACCTACTATAATCATTTCTATTTGTGCAAAGTGGGTTTTAAATATCTATTAACCCTTAAGCATTTTATGCCTCTTTAGCACTAATTTCATTGATGTAACTGACTGATCCAGGGAGAAAAAAATAGAAAACAGGCTTTGTAAATAGTCCTGGAGGCTTGAACTTCAACCCGTCTTTGAAGAAATTGAATGTAATTCAGAGTGAGTTCCAATATTACCCAATCCTTTTGGAGAAGGCTACTTCCCTTAATTTAGGAAACAAAGAATTTTAAGGTTCCACCCTTAGTCAATGAAATGACTTTTTAAGTATAAATGATTTTTTCACTCCTGTGAATGATGGTGAAAGGATTAAAAAGTAAGTCCTGATGGGAAGCCAGGACTAAAAATGATTTTCCTGACTGCTGAGAATTTGAGAGGTTTTAAAAATGTTCTCATCCAGAAACAAGACTAACCATTGAAATCTCATCATTTTTTTGTAAATTGGCATGAGAAATTAAAGTTGTTTTGATTCAGAAATATGGAATGTGTCATTTTGAAAATGTAACATTTGAGCATTAAAATGATTTTTTTCAAAACTTCTTTTTTAAAGAGATTTGCCCCAAACTGATTTACTAATCAGTTTCAGTTTCAGTTTATTATCATAAAGTACATGTAAATACTTTTCACCCTTTTGTTCCTCAGTTGTTGGCAGGCAAATAGATTTTAGTATGCAGTTTTACCAGTATAATGGTAAAGAAGAAATTTATGAGGATGTAGCATATTTGGAGGCCTTTTCTTGTAATATGGTATATCTGAAAGAAGACTAGTAGCTAAAACATAAGGCATTCTCCCAAGTCAGTACACTGTGGAAACTCTTACTTGCTTGCTTTCCTCCTGGCCTGATATATATTCACCTTTTGATTGCCCAATGAACCAGCTTCAACAGAAGGGTGGCCTTGATTTCAACACATCAGTGGCCTAGTAGTAAAGGCACTTTGCTTGGGTGGCAGACTCTTCCCTCTCCACCTCATGGGTAAAGGGGGTTTTAGGCCCTGGGACTTCCATTTGATAGGCAAGTACCCTAACCATTAGGTTAGTAGGCTTAAAGGCAGGAGACATCAAAGATCCAAACATTACCACCTGGGTTTTTTTTGAACAATAGGTTGGGAAAATATACTGAATTCTTCACCTCCCAGAATAGGTTTTCAAGAGAATGTAAGTGGCTGTAGTAGATTCCTTCTGAGAATTCTCTGAAGTGTAAATCTAGTCACATAGCTAGGAGTAGGATTTAAAAATCCATGTGAGTGGTAATAATTGCCACTTATATGTCTGCCTAAAGGTGAAAGAGTATTCAGGCGTATTGGATTTCATAGATTTCATAGACATTAGGGCTGGAAGGGACCTCGGAAGATAGAGTCCAGCCCCCCCCCCCACCCGAAGGGCAGGATGTCAGCTGGGGTCATAGGATCCCAGCAAGATAAGCATTCAAAATTCTCTTGAAGGTGTTCAATGTAGGTGCTTGAACCACCTCCGATGGCAGGCTATTCCAGACCTTGGGGACTCAGACAGTAAAGAAATTCTTCCTTATGTCCAGCCTGAAACAGTCTTGCAGTAGTTTATAACCATTCGACCTCGTCATCCCTTGGGGCACTCTGGTGAACAAATGTTCCCCCAACTACTGGTGGTCACCTCTGATAAACTTATAGGTGGTCATCAGATCACCCCTGAGCCTGCGCTTTTCCAGGCTGAAGAGCCCCATAGCTCTCAGCCTGTCTTCATAAGGTCTGTTTTTCTGACTTCTGATTATGTGCGTGGCTCTTCTCTGGACTCTCTCAAGCTTCTCCACATCCTTTTAGAATTGTGGAACCCAAAACAGGACACAGTACTCCAGCTGCAGCCTCACCAAGGCTGAGTACAAGGGGAGAATGACGTCCTGGGATTTGCTTGAGAAGCATCTATGGATGCAAGCCAGCATTTTGGTCACTTTACTAGCTGCAGCATTGCATTGAAGGCTCATGTTCATCTTGTGGTCAATGATGGCCCCCAAGTCTCTTTCTTCTGTAGTGCTAGCCAGTGTAGCACTGCCGAGCCTATAAGGATGCTGCAGGTTTTTCTTCCCAAGATGGAGAAACTTGCATTTTTCAGGGTTAAACACCATCAGGTTCTCATCCGCCCATTTGCTGAGCCTGTCCAGGTCAGCCTGGATCACCCTCCTATCTTCAGGTCTGGATGCTTTGCCCCAAAGTTTGGTGTCATCAGTGAACTTGGCCAGTCCACTTCTGACTCCAATGAAGAGGTTGAACAGTATGGGTCCAAGGACAGAGCCTTGGGGGACCCCACTGGTCACAGGGCACCATGACAATTGACTTCCGTCAATTACCACCCTCTGAGTGTGACCATGGAGCCAATTTCCCAGTCAGTGGATTGTGGTGGACCCAAGGCCACAATTGGCCAGTTTCACCAAGAGGTGATCATGGGATACCAGATCAAAGGCTTTTTTTGAAGTCAAGATATATGACATCAATCTCTTCTCCCTTGTCCAGGTGATAGGTCACCTGGTCATAAAAGGAAATGAGACTGGTCAAACACCTATCTGCAACAAACCCATGCTGGCTGTCCCTCAAGATGTTGGTGTCGGCCAGTCCATTAAGGATGGCCTCTTTAATAAACTTTTCTAAGAACTTCCCCAGGATAGAGGTCAGGCTGATGGGCCTATAGTTTGCCGGATCCCCTTTTCTCCCTTTCTTGAAGATAGGCACCACATCGGCCTTCTTCCAGTCTTTGGGCACTACACCAGAGTGCCAGGAGTTCTCAAAGATCCGCGCTAGAGGCTGGGCTATGATGCTTCCCTGCTCCTTGAGTACTCTGGGGTGTAGATTGTCAGAGCCAGCTGACTTGAAGGTATCCAGCCTCTCAAGGTGTTCCTTCACAATGTTAGCATTGATGGAGGGCAGGGGATCTCCCTCACCCAGACTTCCTTGTCCTGTAGTGGGCATGGGCGTCCCACGGGACTGATGAAAGACTGACGCAAAGTACCCATTTAATTGGTTGGCTTTTTCCTGGGTGTCAGCTGTCAGTTGTTCCATCTGGTTTAGCAGGGGTCCAATGTTGCCCTTGCTTTTCCTCCATCTCCCCACGTATCTGAAAAAGGACTTTTTATTGTCCTTGACACTCAAAGCTATTTGGAGTTCAGTTGCAGCCTTGGCTTTCCTGGTTTGCTCCCTGCAGGACTGGACCAGTGCAGAATACTCCTCCTTAGAGGTGAATCCCATCCTCCATTCTTTGTAGGCCTTTCTTTTTAGCCTCAGGAGGTCTTCTAGATCGCTAGATAGCCAGGGGGGCTGCTGTGCCCTCTTGCTGCCTTTCCTCCGAAATGGAATAGAATTAGCTTGTGCATTGAGGATCGCTCCCTTGAGGAGCAACCACTCTTCCTGAACTCCCCTCCCCCTGGGGAGTTGTTCTACTTTTTAAAAATAATTACATTTATATTGGCCCAGACAGAGGATTAGGAGAGAGAGACTCTGTAGGTGTTTTGGATGTAGAATCCTTTGGGATGTGAAAGTTCCTGCTTTGCGTTACAACCTAGATGTGTGGTCTGACCCATAGCTATTGGATATTTTGAGATGGTTACGTCACTTTCACCCAAGAAATTCTGTCTTTGACAGGAAATGTTCATCAAACTACAACAAATAGCCTCTTCTTATCTTTAGAAAAGCTTTCCAATCTACAATTCCACCATAGTCCCAGAAAAGTTCTTTGGTTCCTAGAATGTATTTAATCTTAGGCAGATAAAACTACCAGAGGTTCATCTACTGTTACTGTCATTCTTTTTTCAAATTTGAATTTTGAAAATTCTATTGTATTCTGTGATTTTAGGGAAAACATCAAATATTGTCTTGAAGATTTAGCAAAACAAAAATGAATATTTATGCACAAAACTAATAATAACAAGAGTAATAATGACAAAAATCTGTAGATTAAAGTAGGTTGTCTATTGCAAATATTATCTGAAGATGTTTTAAAGTAAAGATGTAGATATTTCTCAGTGATCACAGGTATTATACAACTTGAAAGTATAATCCCCATATGGGGAGCCAGGAGCCTGATTCTGCCAGAATCAGGTTGCCTGACCCCTCTTCTTGAGCTGATTAGGCAGCCACTGGTACCTGCCACATCAGCTAAGTGCCTAATCATCCTGAAGCTAGACTTCTCAGCCCCTCTTACCAAGATGAATGAGCAGGTAGGGTAGTTCAGGGATACTTCTCTTGGTTAGGTTAGAATTGAGGAACACACACAACAACAGGAGGAGGAAGAGGAGTGGTGCTTTATGTAGAAGACGAAGAGGAGTTGTGCCTTATGTAAAAGAGTTGTATGATTTCTCAGAGCTCCAGTATATCACTGGAGATAGGTCTGTTGAAAATTTCTGGACTAGGGTCAGAGGGCAAAGCAACAAAGGTGATGTTGTGGTGGGTGTGTTCTATAGACCACCAGACCAGGAGGATGAGGTGGATGGTGCTTTCTTCGAACAGCTAGTGGAAGTTTCCCAATCAGAGGTCCTGGCTCAATCACCCTAATATCTGCTGGGTGGGCAATACAATAGTGCACAGGAAATCCAGAAAGTTTTTGGAGAGTATTGGGAACAACTTCCTATTGCAAGTATTGGAGAGGCCAACTAGGGACCATGTTCTTCTTGACTTGCTTCTCACAAACAGGGGAGAATCAGTGGGGAATGTAGTAGTAGATGGCAACTTGAGCAGCAGCAACCACAAGATGATAGAGTTCAGGATCCTGAGGAAAGGAAGGAAGGACAGCAGCAGAATAAGGACCATGGATGCCAGAAAAGCAGACTTCAACTCACTCAGAGAACTGACTTAGAGGAAACAGAGTCTAGGAGAGCTGGTAGTATTTTAACGAAACCTTACTAAGGGCACAGGAATGAATGATCCTGATGAGCAGGAAGACTAGCAAGTATGGCAGAAGACCAGCTTAGATTAGCAGGGATCTCTTCAGTGAGATAAAACACAAATACGGGAGTTTACACGTGGAAAAATGGACAAACAGCTAAGGGGAAGCATAAGATGGTGTTTGGGTATGCAGGAATAAATTCAGGAAGGCCAAAGTTCAATTGGAAGTGCAACTAGCAATGGACATGAAGGGTTTCTACAAATATGTCAGCAACATGTGGAACATCAGAGAACGTGTGCATCTCTTACTGAATGAGGGAGGCAACCTAGTGACAGATGATGCAAAAAAGGCTGAAGTGCTCAACGCTTTTTTTACTTTAGTCTTCACTGACTTAAGGCCAGCTCCCAGACTACTGCACCTGGCAGCACAGTTTGAGGATGAGGTGAGCAGCACACAGTAGAAAAAGAACAGGTTAGGGACTGTTTAGAACAGTTGGATGTGTATAAGTACATGGGGCTGGACATGATGTGCTGGAGGGTGCTGAGGGGGTTGACCAATGTGATTGCAGAGCTGCTGGCCATCATTTTGAATACTTGTAGTGATTGAGAGAGGTCCTAGATGATTGGAAAAGGGCAAAATAGTGCCTGTTTGAAGAAAGGAGTCCATTCCTAAGCACTTGGAGGAGAAAAAGGTAATAAGGAATAGTCAGCATGGATCCACAAAGGGTAAGATATGCCTGTCTAACCTGATTGGCTTCTATGATGAAATGACTGACTCTGAGGATGCAAGAAGACTGGTGGATATGACCTACCTGGATTTTAGCAAGGCTTTTGATATAGTCTCTCACAACATTCTTGCAGGCAAGCTAAGGAAGTATGGGTTGGAAGAATGGACTGTAAGGTGGATAGAAAACTGTCTGGATTGTCAGACTAAGAGGGTAGTAAACAATGGCTCAATGCCTAGGTGGCAGCCGGTGGAGTGGCATGGATGTTGATTCTGGGGCTGGTTTTGTTTAATAACTTCATCAACAACCTGTAAAATGGGATGCAGTGCACCCTCAGCAAGTTTATAGATGACATCAAACTGGGGAGAGTAGTAGATACTCAGGAGGATAGAGGTAGGATTCAGAGAAACCTTGAAAAATTGGAGGATTGGACCAAAAGAAATCTCATGAAGTTCAGAAAGGACAAGTGTAAAGTTCTCCACTTAGGGCAGAACAATCCTATGCACTGGTCTAGACTAGGGACTGATCTACTGGCTAAGCAGCAGCTTTGCAGAAAAGAACCTGGGGGCTCCAGTGGACAATAAACTAAATATGAGCCAATAGTGTGCCATTGTTGCAAAGAAGGCTAACAGTATACTAGGCTGCATTAGGAGGAGTGTTCCTAGCAAATCAAAGAAAGTGATTCTTCCCCTCTATTTGGCACTAGTGAGGTCACATTTGAAGTAGTGTGTCACTTTTTGGCCCCCCACTATAGAACAGTTGTAGAGAAATTGAAGAGTCCAATGGAAGGCAACAAAAATGGTGAGAGAGCTGGGGCACGACTTATGCAGACAGGCTGAGGGAACTGAGTTTATTTAGTCTGGAGAAGAGAAGATTGAGAGGGGAGTTAATAGCACCCTTCAACTACCTAAAGGGTGGTTCCAACGAAGATAAAGCTAGAATGTTTTCAGTGGTGATAGATGCCAGAACAAGGAGCAATGGTCTCGAGTTGCAGCAAGGGAAGCATAGGTTAGATATTAGGAAAAACGATTTCACCAGGAAGGTAGTAAAGCACTAGAACAGGATACCCAGAGAGCTTGTGGAATTTTCACCCGTGGAGGTTTTTAAGAGCTGGGTAGACAAAGCCTAGGCTGGGATTATCTAGTTGGGGATGGTCCTGCTTTGAGCGGGTTGGACTAGATGACCTCTTGAGGTCCCTTCAAACCCTACTAATCTATGATTCTCTGATTGTATGATTCTAAGTGCCAATGCTAGATATTCCATTTAATAAGATACCTAGCTGCACTGGCTAGAAACATAAATGAAAGCATCACTTTTCCCTGGTCTTACTGTTCCGTTTGTTGTAGTGTCATAGTGATAATTAGGGCTGTGTGAGGCTTCAGCCACTATTCAATTTGGGGGAGATTCAGCCCAATTTGGGGGTCTGCCCACTTCCAGGTCTGCTGCGGAGTGCGCGGGGGAACCCCCCCACCTCCTGGCTCAGTGACTGGTGCCTCTTGGGTCTGGAGGCACCAGTCTGAAATACTTCCTGTCTACTTCCAGGCCCACTGCTGAGCACACACACCCTCCCCCCGCCCCACACTCCTGTGGGATGCTCCATCTACCCCACCATCTCAACATTCATGAGCCATGCCTGGTACCTGGAGGTATGTAGAAAAAAGCATTTAAAACTGTGTATATAGCCAAACCTCTGATTCTCTGAATCAGAATCAAATCTTCAGATTTGGATTCAGCCATATCAAATCAGGACAATGATCAGAATCAACTAATCGAATCACTGTCCCCCGATTCGGGCCGAAGCCGAATCAAATACGGCCCACATTGCACACCCCTAGTGGTGATCATTCCAGCCCCATCCATATCATCATACATGTTTATTAAAATTGAACAAAGTAGCTGCCCAGTATGAGGCACTTTTTGAATGTAGAACTCCAATTTTAATTCAAACAATTTTTCCACTTGTTTTTTTTTTTATGAAACTTTCTGAAACAGCCCTTTGCTTCCTTGTTTCTTTGTTTCCTCCTGTCCCTCCCCATGAATATTGCAGTTATTCCACAAAGACATTTTAATCACTATTTCTCATTCTTTATATGCATTCCTTCATTCTTCTGTTTCTTTATGTTCTGGTAATATTATTCACTTTCTTTGTGTTCCCAGGGTGCAACCAATGTCTCCCAACACAATGATCTATTTGTTTGGTTGTTTGATTGTTTTTCTCTTTAAGTATATTTTCTTCTTTCTTCTCTTCATTCACTTTCCCTCTGCTTCACATTCCCTTTATTCTTTTAGTATTCCTTTGTTCCTTATTCTTCTTAGTAATTTTCTCTGTATTAGATATGTTAGTATACCTACATATACATATACATATATGTATACATATATAGTTATCTACATACAGACATATATCAAAGACTAGATCCACAGATGATATGAATAACTAACTGCATTAACTTTAGAATTGGGTTACTTATAGATATTTGAACAGATTCTCTATGAGATTAAATTTCTTTACGATTTAGGTTTAGGACTACCTATGCCAATTCCTATACTACCCTCTCTGTAGGCCCCGGCCTAGACAGAGTTTCAAATCATGTCCAAAATAGGAGAGGACATGGGAGAAATAGCCAGAATGCAATGAGCCCTCCCTATGCTTATCTGAAAGATCCCTTTGTGGTCTGTTACCAGCTGGTAAATGTCAGATCAGCTTGTTGACACCTAAAGTAGATTTGGGGGGCTGAGGGTTTTGTTTTGACAGCCATTGTTCTCATGCAAAATGTGTCCTTCAGTGGAGTAAATACAAGAGCACACTTTATTAGAATTTACAATTATGAATATTCCTAGTAAAGAATAACACAAATCATATCACTTTTCTGATACACAAAAATATGTGATGCACTTTTCTGATCCAAACAGAAATATGCAATCTTATAACTTAGAATCTCTACATCTTAACGTTTTAAGAATTGCTAGCATGTCACCAGCCTGATAGAGAGATCTTATCCAAATCTGGAGACTAAACTCTAAGAAGCATCGAATCTTAATCACATCTGCAGACAAGCCTCAGCAAAGGATGGCGGAAGAACCCATCACAGAACATTCAGCCCATTTTTATCCCCTCCTTCACACAATAACTTACAACATAGAAACTATGACAAATACGTTACCCTGTTGATCAGCTAGAATGCACTGACTTGAACTCTCAATGAAAATTTGATATCCTAAGACTGACTAACCTTTTTAAAATGCCTCTCACCTGTGACTCAGTTTCTTTTATACCACTTCCCTTCACCTCACTTATGCTAAGGTGGCCTAAATTAAAGTTAATGCAGCTAAAAGCCTACTAAATCTATCAGAATACAAACTAAAAGGATTCCAGCTCAGCATAAAGGTCTCAGGCCCCAGAGCTTCTGTAATTTTTACTGAAGCTGAAAGCAAAGAAAAGTTTTCAGGAAGCCATGATTTGAAAGTTTCAGCTAAAAATTCCTTCATATTAGAGATGGATGTAGGTTGTTTGGATCTGAACCTGAAATATCTCCAAATGACCCTTTTTTCCCTATGCATCACGTAAAAATGTGTTTTGGCATAAATCTAGAGTGTTCACATCACTGTCACCCCCTTATATGTCCACCTTTTAATGAAATACACTAATCTTCCTCTGGCATGCACACCTCATCATCCTGGCAGAGACTTCCATCTTCAGCATTAGTTATATGATTTTCTTTCACTTGTTTTTTTTAGACCTCTCTGCATTTTTTACCCAGCTGCAAAAAAAAAAGTGAAAGACAGACAAGGTTCTTTGGGTGATGTGATATCTTTTAGGCCAACTAAATAGGTGAAAAAAATGTTCTTTGCAAGCTTCTGGGCATATACACCCTTCTTCAGGCATAGGGAGAGTCTGTTGGTGTTTCTGTGCTCTCCTTGGTAGAAAACAAGCCAATATGCAAAATGCAGGTCTGTGAAAATGCAAATAAATACCTGGCAGCGAGGATCTGAGAGAACAGGAGACAATAGGTGAGAGACAGGAGGGAGAACAGGACAGGAGGAATGTAAAACTGGTGATAAAAAGTGACTGGTAAAATGCAAACAGATTACCTGAGGTTATCAGACGGCAGGCAAGCTATAATGTGCCATAAATCCAATGTCTATATTTAGTCCATGATGTTATGTATGGATTAAATATAGACATTGGATTTATGGCACATTATAACCTGCCTGCTATCTGATAACCCTAGGTAACCTGTTTGCATTTTACCAACCACATTCTATCATCAGGTCTACATTCGTCCCCCCCCCTTCTGTCTCTCACATGTTGTCTCCCATTCCCTCACATTCTCACTGCCAGGCATTTGCATTTTCACAGACCTGCATTTTGCACATTGGCTTCTGTTCTACCCAGGAGAGCACTCAAACAGGAGCAGACTCTCCCTATGCTTGAAGAAGGGTTTTTGTGCCTGAAAGCTTGCAAAGAACATTTTTTTACAACTATTTAGTTGGTCTAATAAAAGATATCATGTCTACCTAAAGAACCGTGTTTGCCTATGCCCTTAGACCAACATGGCAACAACCAACAACACTAAAAAAAAATCAAAGATTCAAAACCTAAATGCTCCTTGTGCCTTTTCTCCACTTTAAAGGCAATGGCTAAAACAGGTGAAAAGTTCTGACAAATAAACAACGATGTTGGCCTCATAAGAAGCATCAAATACAAATTAGAAGTTCTTTAACTGGCATCTGCACATCCTTTTTTACCCCCTTAAAGCTTAACATGAAACTATTAGACAACACCAGCCCAGGTGAGAAATTAAAAGCAGCAAGGGCTGGTGAACATTGTGAACTTGCACAGCAGAGCAGCACAGAGTTTCTTATCTATGGTGCCTGTATGGTTTTGTTACATTCAAAACATTCTCAGGGTTCAGTGGCCTCACAAACATGACTTTGATCCCTACATGATGCCATGTCATGCCCTGCTCCACTACAGAGTTTAGATGCATAAATCAGACTATTTGCTGAAAAAGAAAGTTACTAAACAGATGAATGCTTAAGGCAGAGCATAGGCTTCATTCCAACCCAGGGACATTTATTTTCAGTATTTTATGCTGCTGAAGGAACATTTTTTTAAATGTACATTCAACCTCATTCTCCACGGCAAACCCATATCTTATGGTCAACACTATTGCATTGTGGACATGTTACAAAAAGGCAGCTCACTCTCTAGAGCAGTCTTTTCCACAAAAGCACAGCAGGTTAGCAAATATACTATAGGTACAAATGATTCAAGTTCTCAAAGGTTCTCCCTTCAGTCTTTTATCTACTAAGAAAGACTGTTTTCACCATATATTAGTTAATACATGATCAAAGTCTTGATGTGGACAACACAGTGGTCCTATGAGCACATATCGGTAGCATGAAGTAACCTTTAGATTCCCCATTCTGATTTACTCTAACCTGCTACAATGTTAAAACACACAAACTGCATTGCCCCTGAGGTTATTATGTGCTAGTTACTATATATCAGCTAGCATGGGATTTTTTTTTTAATCCTTATATGGATGAATAGAACTTGGGAGACCTGGAGCAAGCAGAATTTCTATTAAGTTACTGGGAGCTGTGGCTATTTAGTGCAGGGGTGGGCAAAATGGCAGATCTGGCTGGCAGCTGGACTCCATTTCCCAGCAGCCTCTGCCTGCAGAAGCCACACTTAGCACAGGGGCATGTGGACAATGTATGGTGGCTCTGCCCTGGCTCCAGCCTCATGCCATCACTCCTGGCCCCCAAATTCCTGGACCCCAGGCCCAGCCCCAGAGCAGCTCCCCCCTCCCCCCCCCCCAGCCACGCACTCTGTCTGGTTCTGTGAGGCCATGATGTTCTCACAATGTCACAGCCCCACTCCTCTTGGGGTCTCCATGGAGACTAGCCAGAGTGGCATAGGCAGGGGCTGCTGGGAAATGAAATCCACTCTGGGCCCAATCCAACCTGCAAGCTGGACTTTGCCCACCCCTGACTTAGCGAATATAAATCATCTGTCTGTTTTGCAAGACAATAGAATTGTGCTGAGGCATCAGCTCCCTGAACACCTGGGTGTGTCTATAGATCTCAATTCTTGAATGACAGTACCTTGCATACTTATCACATGTGAAGTTTTATATCTAACAGTCCTGAATGTAGGGTGGGGTTCTTCCTGAGGTTTCTTCTGTCCTCTGCATTTTGGGCTTTTCTTTCCTCAAAAGCCTTCATTCCACTTAATTGACTGCTTCCAAGCATTTTGATCCTCAGCAAACTTTCCCCAGTCATTTGGCTCAATGTTCATTGCCTTCATATCCCATTCTTGCAAACACCTTTGAAATGGAGATAAGAATGCTAATGTGGTGTTCTTCCTGTAAAGAGTTCTCCATCCAGAAGTGCCTTGGGTATATAGCCATCATCTTGATAATATTCAGTCAACAAAATAGCCACAAGCAACTGCCCCTAGGAACACAAATACAGGGCAGCTGAGATCAACAGATTATCCAAATGGATTTAGCCCTGCTGACTTAATGCAAATAACTTTGGTGCTCATGTTAAATAAATTTTAGCTATACCAGGTGAGGTACTGGCTCAGAATTCCTAATCACATCCCAAACCAGGCTCCACTGTTCTGAAGCAGAAGCAAAAGCCTTTTTTTTCTCCCTTTTTCTTTTTTTTTTAATAGTAGATACTGTATTTCTTATCATGAAACATGGAATGTTCAAGTCAACTATTATTCAGAAGTCCCTCCCTAATACTACGTACCCCAAAATGCAAATCCTGAAAGGGGTTTTCTAACACACTTTATGTTTCTTTTTGTAAATATCCATCACCGAATGTACCAGTTATTTTATAACTATGCTCTTATTTATGTCTGTGAATTTAGGGACACATCTCCTGTGAAAGAAGAGTCAGATGCAACAGGCTCACATTATCAGCCGAACCATTTTTACCTTACAGTCACAGCACAATGCGGGGGTTGTAGTTCAAAGTTTCCTCTCCCTAGAAAGACCTTTGGAAGGTCCCCAAACTTCCCTATGCTTCCCAGAATGCAACAGGAGTAGCACATTACATCAATGTCTAGTATGTTCTCCTCCAAAAGAGGGGCAGCCTTACATCCCTGGTTTTTTTGAGTAAAGCAAGCAACAGCAACATTTTCTGGGACAGTCCAGAATTTGGGAGCTGTGTGCCAAAGTCTCTACAAAGTCCCTCAAAGGGATCTTAAATCTAAAAAACTGGCCTCAAATCAGCAGAATATTACTGCAGTGTGAGGCAGTAGAACAGCTCTGTGCATGTGGTGCTGTCCTTGAATAGAGCAGAGCGGTGCTGCCTTTCATCAGAGCTAATTAGCTTGACTACAGTGCCACACTAAGGCAGGTTGTCTAATAGAAATGAAAATCAGTGTAGACTACTTCCAGCGCTGGAGGTCTGGGATTATGACCTGGTTTTTGATCCCTTAAAGTTGATCATTTTATTTTTGAGGAATACTAAAAAGGAAAATGGCCCTCTAAACAGGGATGAGAAGCTAAGAAGATGAAGGAATTTTTTCCCTCTTGTGTTTCCATACAATATCCAAGCATAATTTGGAGCAAAATATATACCCATGTCACCATTATACAAATGTGGAAGTGCAAACCTCCTCCTTTTTTTTCTTTTGTTTAATTTTGGAAACAGTAAATACCATGAAGTTTAGCTACAAGGCAGCTAAATGCTGTAATTCCTCTCTTTCCACCTACCATCTGTCCTCCTTGCTATCAATTCTCTCCCCTTCTACTCACCTGACTGATACTTGCAGTAGCGCAATGCAGGTAGCCAACTTCCTTTGAAGTTTTCCTTAAGAAAGCCGATTATATAGATGTTAGCATATCTGCGGTTTTAAATTAGGTGGATCAATGTAGAGCATTTTACTAATTTTTAGAGGGTTTTATAATGTTCTTTTTCAGTGGGGATTTTTGAAGATTAGGAAGAAAAAGATGAATCCAAAGAGCAGACAAAGCTGTCAATAAGAATGGTTTTGATTCACATAGTATTCTATGACAGGATGTCATATTCAGATTCTGATCACTCCCATGCATTGCTATAAATAGCAATTTTGCTAATGTTGTGAATAGTGAGTAATTGAGGGTAGTTCTTCCTCCCTCCCCACTCTTGTGCCCAGGAACAATAGAAATATGAAGTAAGTTCTTCACAGAGGTTTTATCCATCTGTCCAAATGATTATGATTATACCCATGTTTGAATTCGTCTCACTCGATACAGATTTGGAGAAAAGCTTGGGGAGTTTGTTTGGGTGTTTTTGTTTGCTTATTTTCTTATGATTGTTGTTGCTGTTCTTCTTGTTGTTCGTCAAATGTTCACCATATCCTTAGTTTGCTCTGTCCCATAAAAGTATTCCTTTTTGATGATGCTACACAAAACCATTGTATGTGTATGGGGGGTGGGGAGGAAGTACGCATTGATTTTGAAAGTCACATTCTCCACAAAAGATACACAGTTTTTTAATGAATATATGAAAAGCATGTTTTGAAAGAGCTCTCATTACTTGGCTCTTTTATAATGGGTCTCGGTTCTACTCAAACTTACTATCTCCTGGAGGAATTATAAGGTATTGGGAAGATACTACCAAAGGAGGCAATTCAAATACTTATATCAAATGCATTCTGGCTTATTTAAATATTTTATTTATGCAGGAACTCATTATGTGTAGTAAAGGGCAGCAGCTAAAACACACACTCACACACAAAATCCAGATGATTTTTCTTTCAGCCTAGTATTGTGACTTGAAGCATGAGGACATTTGGGATTATTTACCTAAATAAAACCTGATCCTGAAGATGCTGAAGCCCAGATCCTCAAAGGATATAGCCATCTGGCTCCTACTGAAGTAAATAGGAATTAGCCACACACATTTCATTCAAGTGTCTAGGCTTCTGTGGGTGTGTCTATGTGAGATGCTAGAAGCACAGTAGACTAATTCTACTGCGTATTAATGCATCACAGCAAAAAGTCATGCTAATGCACAATATAATTAGTCTGCTGAGCATTAAAATCACCTAAAATATGCATATAAGATATGCACCCGCGCTATTGCACAGTAGCACCAATTACAGCACATTAGGTTTAGTACCTGTTGTTACATATGCAGATGTGCCCAGAATTTCAGAAGATCAGGGCATAAACCTATGCAGCAGAATTGGAAACACTCTGGACGCATAATTCTCTATGGCTGTAATATAAACACCACCATAACCAGAGACAGCATACACCAGAAACTTGAGCAGTTGAGGCTGCAGACCCTCTTACAGGAAGTAGCTGTCATTTTCTAAACGTGTTCCTGATTGGGTAACACTGACAAACTCCTAAAGAAGATAGTTTTTACTTTCCTAAGTTGGAAAGAGTTACTACAACTTGAGGTACGTGAGGGGCAAGGATTGCATAGAAAGCTTTAGTTACCAGATCATCTCTAGAAAAAAGAAATTTGGTAGAACATAAGCATATAGGAGTGCATATAGCAGAGCAGTTAATTCCTCTTCCAGATCTTATTGTAGACTTAGGCAGTGCCTGGTTGAAGCAGCTGAAACTGTTTCTTGGGACTAGTTCCTGTTCCTTGGGACTAGTAAGTCAAAGGCAGATATTTTGCTTCTTTGGATATTGTGAGTGGGTGTCTTCTTGGCACTGGCTGCTCTAATCACTGTTTTCCCCCTCACTCATCTGCCACACCTTGATGGGAAAAGAGGAATACAAAGTGGTTGACAGCGAATCATGTGACAATGGACAGTTGGTGCTCTGGCCTCCACTGCAGGGCTTTACCACCCTTTATACCCTGTCCATGCCCGCCCCATGTCCAGTTGACCAATTGGCTTCCTCTTCGGAAACAGGGACCTTCACCCAGCTTATTTCTTCAGGGCTTGTTCCCCTTCTCAACACTTCCTCTGGGTGGGGCCTTTCTCCCTCCATCTTCTTATGTTTGGTCCCTCAAGTCCCACTATACAGCTTCCTCTACTTGGGATCTATTTATAACAGTCTTTACTTGCTTGCACATTCCCACACAATTTCTAGCTGGGATCCTCCACCTTTCCTCCCTCCCCCACCCCGTAGGGTCTTGTAGGGTCTTCCCTACAAGACACACCACAGGTGTCTGCCTGATGTTGTCTTTCATGACTGTCTTCACACTGCCTGCATTCCCTCTCTGCTCATTCTAGGTTTCTGTGCCTCCACGCAGATCCGGTGCAGCTTGCTCGCTGTTCCTGTGTCCCCTCTTCAGGACACTAACACTCACTGGAGATGGTCTCCTTCTGGACCAAAGGAACAATCAGCAGTGGTTTCTGTGGCTTCCCTTCTAGCTTCCAGATTCCTGGCCAGCATCTGACGTTGTCAGATGTGGAAGTGGTGTGGTGGATTTGCTGCAGGTAAGGGATCTGCCGGGGCTTTTCCATCCCAGGAACAGGAACTGGTAACAGGTTCCCACTATAGATACCATTATCTGTACTAAAAACTATTAAGTCTTAACAATGTTGGCATAATTGATCACTTAAGTTCAGGAAGACCTTAGCCATTGTGTAAAAGCTATCTTTAGGGGCATTGTAGCACTGTTAAACAAGTTAACAAAACCTGAGGTTTCTAACTGTACTCAGATATTGAAAAATATCAGATATTTACTCATAATTTTTTCCCATTTTAATTCTGCTGCCTTTCTTTTTGCAATTACATATATAGCACAGTAGTGACTCTTATATATGGTAGTAATCACACCTATCCACTTTTTGAGTAGTCTAGGGATGACACTAGTAGGTGATTATGAAGTGTTTCTTCCTTCAGCGTGAAGATAAAAATAATGTAGACAAAAGAAACATATCTTTGTAAGACAGAACTCAACTAATTTGAGGTAGAAATCCATAAAAAAATCACAAGTGTTGAAATGGTGAGTCATCTCAGCAGCATAAAAATAATCTATGTATCTATTTTTTTTCCAAAGGCTTTGAAGTCTTGTGTCTTGGAAAAACACATAAACATATTGTATAGTTCTTTGACAAAAGTTCAATGTTTATTTGAGACAAACACTCTCTTTCATTTTATTTTATTTTATTTTATTTTACTTTATTTCGTTTTTTGTTCTGTCCCTCATACCTATCTTCTTCTCCTAGGTACACCTGTTTTGTAGTTTTGTAGTTTTTACTGTAATCAGTACTTTAGGTTGGGTAGTTTTCAGTAATACCCTAGAAAAATAAATGGTTTTTTTTCAGTAAAAGCTTTACCAATGTCTGCAGTCCTTGTGCTTAACTAGCAATTAATACAAATTCAAATGTGAATTTTCTTAGTGATATGAGTTCAAGGAACAATTTATTATTAGTCTTTAGTTTTAAGAGAATCTCAGCAAGGATTAGTTGAGTTAGATAGGTTAGATCTTCAGCTGGAGAAAGGCAGTAGCTCTACTGAAATAAAGAAAGCTACAGAAATTTATACCATCTGAGAGCCTACCCCCAATGAGACTGTTAGCTTTAGAGCTCCTGTTGAGTTGTGTGGTGGACAAGACAAAGAGAGGATAGATATATCAAGTATGCACAGTAGGTGACACATTGACTAAGAAGGTACACATGCCCATTATAGATGGGAAACTCACAAATTTGTTGCCAGGCAAAAAGCCATGACAAGGGTGTGCTAGATGCTACAGGAAAATGAGGTAAGCATGTACTTAGGCACAAGTCCTGGTAATGAAATGGAGAATGAGAATATTTTCCCATGTCTTAGACATGGTAGTTGATGACACTCACCCAAGCTAGGGACAGACATTGCACATAAGCCGGTTTAAAGTGATCAGAAACTGATTTAAACCTGTAACAGAACATATGTTCAGTGTATATAAACCAGTTTGAAAATGGCTGAAACCAGTTTGAAATAAACCTGGTTGAATATAGTACCAGACTTATGCAATGTCTATCCCAGACCCCTTGCTAGTTTAAGATAAACCAGACTCCCCAGCATCCCAACATGCTCTCTGGGATGGGCAGGGCTCTCTGCTCCATAGCACAGCTGGCCCCTCCCCTCTGCTCCCTGGATGGAGCTCCAGCAGAGCATACGGGCTGCTTCCGTGTCCACCTCGCCACTCCTTGCTAAGCAAGGCCCCTCCCCTCTTCCTTGCTGAGACATATCTGTGTATTAGCTAGCAGACCACATGCTGGCTATGGTCTGTGCTATGGCAGACAGGGCAAAGGAACAATCAACAGGTAGCTGGTAATGTCCCTGTTGTTTTCTTAATGGGGTGAAAAAAAATTGAGTTAGGGGTGATATACATAGTTATCAATTCCTTTCTGGGCTGCTCAGGATGGAGGGAGAGAACCCCTCCCTAATCAGAGCATTAGGGGGCCATGTCCCCCTCAGCTCAGCACTGTGGAAGGAAAGGGAAATCTACTTTAGTGCCCCCTGGCTTCTAGCCTGAGCCACTGAAGGCATGTGCCTGCATGTCTGGGATGTCTGTGCAGTTACAAATCAATTTAGCGTAGCCAGGTTAGACTAACCTGCAAAAACTGAATCAATTCAGGCTCAGGCTTTTTGAATGTCTGTCCCTAGCCCCAAGATAGAAGGGGATTTAAATATACAGCTATCTAAGTTGCTAGCAGAGTGCTCTAGCCCAGGGGTTCCCCAAGTTTTTATGCTGAGGCCTGGAAAACCGCAGCCCACAAGTGGCCACAGCCCTCAAACTGAGGCCCAGGAGTCATAGCTGACCATGGCCAGAATTTCTAGCTGGAAAATAGGTAAGGATACCCCCACCCCCCAGGTGTGGGGGTGGGCCAATCCATCCACTGCCATGGGCCCTGTGGCAGGATCTGCAGCCTCTCCACCTGGCTCTGGGGGGGGGGGGGGGGGGCACAGTTTGCTGGTCTGTGGCCACTTCTGGTCCAGCAGCTGACCATGCTGTGGACCAACAGCTGATCTGCCATGGCCCGGGGACTGAGAACCCCTGCTCTAGCCACTACACTGTAGGTGAAGCATTTGAGTCCCTTCTCCTCCACTCCTTATGAGGCTGTTCCCCAGGCAACCAAGAGAGGAAGATACTTTAGCCCAGGAGAAAGAGATCAAGCTATAGTATGTGGAGCTCAGTGAAATTGAAAGTTGATCCCAGGTTTTAACCTGACCCCATGCTCCAAAAGGGGCAGAAATATCCACATTACCCTCTGTCTACTTTATGCAGTGACTATTAAATACAATGTGTAGTTCATCAAGTTAAAAAAGAATGATGGAGAATATCTCGATACTGCCTCACCTATGATGTGATGCTTCAAGCATTGTAATGGGATGTCAGAGACATTCAGGTTTGAACCCTCTCTGGTTGGTTGAAGATAATTTCAAACCTTTCAAATCTCTTGCTTCCTGGTTGACAGTCACTCTGAAAGTAACATTAACTACCTCCCATTCCCACTTGCTAGTTAAAACCTGCTACTGTCTCTGTGTACAGTGTGACAACCTCTCTGTGATGCTTATCTGCATACCTCTATTGGTATGCACCATCAGATGAATGGGAAATGGTATGAATGCTTGACCCAGTGGAAACTCTTTGTGCTGCTTGACTGCACCCCCATGTTTTAATTGCATGTAACAGCTTGAATATAAGTCGTCACTGGGTTTGTGTGCACTGTCCCTTCCTTCTACAATTGTAAAATGTATAGGGGTACTAATGATATAAGGGAAAATGGGTAAAGGTTGCTAAAGGGTCAGTGGTCACCATAACTTGTGTGGAGGGACACACAACTAAGGTGTCAGAGAGGAGGTTTGGGAAAGCTTTCTCCAGGAGCTACCCCATAGGTATGTATTGCATTTTGCCATTAAGTTCCATAAGGAAGAGTATTTGTGATGAATAAATGCCTGCAATGGATTTATCCTGAAGCCTGTTACTCAGTTATTTCTAAAAGGGCTGAAATACCTGGAATACACATAGGGTGAGAACAGGTCTTTGCTGCATTTGGTCCAGTTTTAGGTGGCTTACTTAAGCTTTCTAAACCTATACTAGAAGCAGCATGTGCAGCCATTTTTTGCAGCTGGGAGCATCATGGGCAGTCCAAGGTCAGTAAGTCAGGGTGAGGGAAGGACTGCAGGATTGGGGGAGGGGTTGAGAGGCTAAAAATAGTTTGATCAGGTTTGGGTGGGGGTGGTTAGGAATAGCAGTCTCTGGGCTGGGGAAAGCCAGGCACAGTGCTATGCTGTGAACACATGCAGGCATTTAGGAGATAGGGTTAACCCCTTCCTAGAGTGGGTTAGCCCATTTTTGTTTACCCCCCTCCCTTCAGTAAATCCTGTTATAGGTTAACTTATAACAGTGGTGCCCAGTGTTTTTGCCTGAAAGGCTGAATGGACGGTGCCTTTTCTGTCGGTGGGCTGTATCTGGCTGGTGGTCCCAATCCGGCACCTGTGATGGGTGCAGCTCAGCTCCAGGTAGCTGTGCAGAGATGAGTGGGTGGGATCCTAGCCCTGACCCAGATGCACA